>NC_084570.2:17645000-18017500 GCF_033978685.3 Nerophis lumbriciformis | reverse complement strand
GGCTATAGAGCGTTTTCTATTCAGGCTCCAGTACTATGGAATGCCCTCCCGGTAACAATTAGAGATGCTACCTCAGTAGAAGCATTTAAGTCCCATCTTAAAACTCATTTGTATACTCTAGCCTTTAAATAGCCCCCCTGTTAGACCAGTTGATCTGCCGTTTCTTTTCTTTTCTCCTCTGCTCCCCTTTTCCTTGAGGGGGGGGGGGCACAGGTCCGGTGGCCATGGATGAAGTGCTGGCTGTCCAGAGTCGGGACCCGGGGTGGACCGCTCGCCTGTGCATCAGCTGGGAACATCTCTACGCTGCTGACCCGTCTCCGCTCGGGATGGTGTCCTGCTGGCCCCACTATGGACTGGACTCTTACTATTATGTTGGATCCACTATGGACTGGACTCTCACAATATTATGTCAGACCCACTCGACATCCATTGCTTTCGGTCTCCCCTAGAGGGGGGGGGGTTACCCACATATGCGGTCCTCTCCAAGGTTTCTCATAGTCATTCACATCGACGTCCCACTGGGGTGAGTTTTTCCTTGCCCGTATGTGGGCTTTGTACCGGGGATGTCGTTGTGGCTTGTGCAGCCCTTTGAGACACTTGTGATTTAGGGCTATATAAATAAAGATTGATGATGATGATGATATATATATATATACAGAACTCAGCAAACACATTTGGGACCTCAAAGACAATAATGTTGAATATTCAATAACATGGCAAATTCTTGCATCCAGCACACCTTACAATAGTGGTAATAAAAGATGCAACCTATGCTTGAAAGAGAAACTGTTTATTATTTACCGTCCAGACCTGTCATCCCTCAACAAGCGCAGCGAAATTGTAACAACATGCCGCCATAGACGGAAACACCTCCTAGGTAACACATGAGCCAATCACCACGCCCCCAAGCCAGCCTGTACCCACCCACTCTGTGCCCTATATAAACCATGGTATGTGAATGCTCCCATTAAAATCTCCTGATGATTGAGGGTACCCCCCCTCATGAAACAGGCCTGTAGAGATGAAATAGTCTTGTGATTTTTTTCCCCACACATACATATATATATATATATATATATATATATATATATATATATATGTATACATATGTATGTATATATATATATATACATATATATATACATATGTATATATATATGTATATATGTATGTATATATGCATATACAGCATATATATGTGTATATATATATATATATATGCATGTATATAATATATATATGTATATATATATTGATATATATATATATATATTTAGGGACGGCGTGGCGCAGTGGAAATATGGCCGTGCGCGACCCGAGGGTCCCTGGTTCAATCCCCACCTAGTACCAACTTCGTCATGTCCGTTGTGTCCTGAGCAAGACACTTCACCCTTGCTCCTGATGGGTGCTGGTTAGCGCCTTGCATGGCAGCTCCCTCCATCAGTGTGTGAATGTGTGTGTGAATGGGTAAATGTGGAAGTAGTGTCAAAGCGCTTTGAGTACCTTGAAGGTAGAAAAGTGCTATACAAGTACAACCCATTATCATTATCATTATATATATATATATATATATATATATATATATATATATATATATATATATATATATATATATATATATATACATATATATATATATATATCAATATATATCAATATATATATATATATATATATGCATGTATATAATATATGTATATATACCCATCCATCCATCCATTTTCTACCGCTTATTGCCTTCGGGGTAGCAGGGGGCGCTGGAGCCTATCTCAGCTACAATCGGGCGGAAGGCGGGGTACACCCTCTATATATATATATATATATATATATATATATATATATATATATATATATATATATATACATATGTATACATATGTATGTATATATATATATACATATATATATACATATGTATATATATATGTATATATGTATGTATATATGCATATACAGCATATATATGTGTACCGGTATATATATATATATATGCATGTATATAATATATATATACAGGTAAAAGCCAGTAAATTAGAATATTTTGAAAAATTTTATTTATTTCAGTAATTGCATTCAAAAGGTGTAACTTGTACATTATATTTATTCATTGCACACAGACTGATGCATTCAAATGTTTATTTCATTTAATTTTGATGATTTGAAGTGGCAACAAATGAAAATCCAAAATTCCGTGTGTCACAAAATTAGAATATTACTTAAGGCTAATACAAAAAAGGGATTTTTAGAAATGTTGGCCAACTGAAAAGTATGAAAATGAAAAATATGAGCATGTACAATACTCAATACTTGGTTGGAGCTCTTTTTGCCTCAATTACTGCGTTAATGCGGCGTGGCATGGAGTCGATGAGTTTCTGGCACTGCTCAGGTGTTATGAGAGCCCAGGTTGCTCTGATAGTGGCCTTCAACTCTTCTGCGTTTTTGGGTCTGGCATTCTGCATCTTCCTTTTCACAAAACCCCACAGATTTTCTATGGGGCTAAGGTCAGGGGAGTTGGCGGGCCAATTTAGAACAGAAATACCATGGTCCGTAAACCAGGCACGGGTAGCTTATGCGCTGTGTGCAGGCGCCAAGTCCTGTTGGAACTTGAAATCTCCATCTCCATAGAGCAGGTCAGCAGCAGGAAGCATGAAGTGCTCTAAAACTTGCTGGTAGACGGCTGCGTTGACCCTGGATCTCAGGAAACAGAGTGGACCGACACCAGCAGATGACATGGCACCCCAAACCATCACCGATGGTGGAAACTTTACACTAGACTTCAGGCAACGTGGATCCTGTGCCTCTCCTGTCTTCCTCCAGACTCTGGGACCTCGATTTCCAAAGGAAATGCAAAATTTGCATGGTTGGGTGATGGTTTGGGGTGCCATGTCATCTGCTGGTGTCGGTCCACTCTGTTTCCTGAGATCCAGGGTCAACCAGCAAGTTTTAGAGCACTTCATGCTTCCTGCTGCTGACCTGCTCTATGGAGATGGAGATTTCTGTTCTAAATTGGCCCGCCAACTCCCCTGACCTTAGCCCCATAGAAAATCTGTGGGGTATTGTGAAAAGGAAGATGCAGAATGCCAGACCCAAAAACGCAGAAGAGTTGAAGGCCACTATCAGAGCAACCTGGGCTCTCATAACACCTGAGCAGTGCCAGAAACTCATCGACTCCATGCCACGCCGCATTAACGCAGTAATTGAGGCAAAAGGAGCTCCAACCAAGTATTGAGTATTGTACATGCTCATATTTTTCATTTTCAAACTTTTCAGTTGGCCAACATTTCTAAAAATCCCTTTTTTGTATTAGCCTTAAGTAATATTCTAATTTTGTGACACACGGAATTTTGGATTTTCATTTGTTGCCACTTCAAATCATCAAAATTAAATGAAATAAACATTTGAATGCATCAGTCTGTGTGCAATGAATAAATATAATGTACAAGTTACACCTTTTGAATGCAATTACTGAAATAAATCAAGTTTTTCAAAATATTCTAATTTACTGGCTTTTACCTGTATATATATATATATATATATATATATATATATATATATATATATATATATATATATATATATATATATATATATATATATATATATTGATATATATATACATATATATATATATATATATATATATATATATCAATATATATATATATATATATATATATATATATATATATATATGACAATTTTTACAACTGGAAATATCAACAACATTGTTTTTAAAACTGTCCAATGTCCAAACCTTAATGATGATGCATCCCAGCATCTTTTCTTCTTTACGCAGTAAGTCATACAAAGTCCTCATGTAAAGCTTCATGTCCTGATCTTACACAGATTCGAGTGCTGCAGATCAAGTCCACTGAAGTCGCTGCCAGTTTAATGCAGGGTGTTTACACGCTCATGACCCTGACTGCTGGGTGCTGACATGTCACATTTTCAAAGTCACATTTGAATATTCTACCTGTGCAAGATGATGTCACAGTCTTGCAGGGAATGTTGAAGTGGCGATGACTAGGTCGTTGGTCGAGTTCTTGCATGGTCAGCAAAAAAGAGGAAAAAAATGTGCCTTTTCTCCTGAAAAGTAAAAATAAATATTTAAATAATATGTTTAACTTCATTGTAACATACATGATATCAATACATACTGTAGATTTTATCAAATTATATTACTTACAAATTGAATCGTGTTATCGTTTTTTTTCTGCTGGTGTGCGTTTATAAAAAGAAAGAAAAAAGGTAATCAGAAAAATCCTTGCTTGTGTCAACTATTTTTTATTCAATTACTTGATCAATCTAACAAATTACATTATTAAAATAAAGGACAGCTGAATCCTAATTAATAATATTAAAATTTGATAATGCTCGCAGTCTGTTGTAGATACAATAATTATTGTATCTACTGCAGATGAGAGTCGAAACATGTCAGGTAAAGATTCCATCTAAATATACCGAAAATATTGTCTGATTACAAGAAAATTTGAAAGAGTATAATGATCACAGCGGCAGATTGTAGGTGCAGGTGCTCCAGTTATTGCAGTAACGATGGGGATAGCGTGGTGGGTAACCTCACTCCAAATGAGAAAATAATTGTTGAGTGAATGTTAAGCGATTGAGAGGACAATAGCTTGCTCCAAAGTAAGAAAAATTGATGCAGAAAACCGAATATTTAAAATTGAATGGATGGACTAATATATGTTTATTCTTCCAGAAGCTATAGTTCCACACCGCTGTGTCTCGAGCGGGAATGTGAAGTTCCAGGATGAGACCAAACACAGATCCTTTGAGAAGTGGTCAGCCAAGTATAGAGCCTAGTATGAAATAGCAATTGAATCTAACAAGCTTTTATTGTGATTGCACACTAAGAACGAAGAAATAGGCGCAAGCTGCCATGCAAAGCACTAACCAGGACCCATCAGGAGCAGTTAGCGCCAAAGCTGTGGAACAATAGAAGAAGGGATAAAGGGTGTTGAGTATTAAACTCTGCGACTGTTTTTTTCGGATATTGACCATGATGGGGTTCCGGTCAGAGAACACAGTCATCATTTGGACTCCTCCAACTTTAATGGTGCATATTGGTTTAGGTTAATTTATTTATTTAGTATCTATAAATCACAAGCAAACACCCATCAACATTTATGTCATTTAACTAAACACCAATATATATATATATATATATATATATATATATATATATATATATATATGTATATATATATATATATATATATATATATATATATATATATATATATATACATATATATATATATATATATATATATATATATATGCTCAAAGTAAAATACTAGAGACTTAATATATTGCATTTCTACAATGGCATGTGAGCTAGCCACATTAGCAGCAACAATGCTATCCTTAACAGGGAGATGTTAGCTCGTAACATTCTGACAACACAGCACCAATAATACTCATCAAACACCACTAAATGTTACACAAACACAGTGATGTCTATTAATAAACTAAATTAGTCTTATATAATAATCAACATACTCACATTGTCAAAGACTAGAGCACCGATTAAACGTTGCAGAGAAACAAGTCAGCACACATTAACACACGTCAAAAGGGAAGCGGAAGTGACACCTCCAGGAAGGAAGCGGAAGTGACACTGTCAAGAAATGCTTCAAAATAAAGTATCTGAAAACGTAGATAAACATGGAGAATTCTTAACAAAGGGGGAAGAAAGGGTGAAAAAAGAGGAAAAAAGAGAATGGAACCCAACAAAAGGTGGTTTGTTAATGGTTGTTTGCTGGTCCGAATAAGGATGAACAAAATGCATTACTTTTTGTGTGCCTTGGACTGGTGTCGAACCTGCGTCCGTGACAAACCGAAGTTGCACATTTTAAAGTCAGCTAACTGTATTAACGATTATTTGACTTTCATTACAGAATTGTTCCATAATTAATGAAACAAAAAAATGTACTTGATTTATAAGTATTCATTTGGTATTTGGTAAGAAACAAGATAACTAGGAAATTAATAACCCGTTTATGCGATTTTTATTACTCATAGTAATTATATGAATATAGTCATAAACGGTAATGTGTGCAAAATAGAAAAGAGGCAATAAATGCTAACCTGAAATCAGTTCAATAACAAAACAAACAGACACTTATTTCAATGTTCTATCAGTTACATGTATTTGCATCAACAAAAATACATACTTGCATATGAATTGGGGTAAAAAGCCCCTTTGCTATGATTTCCCAGTACGTGAAGAACAGAGAGTATAAAACCAACGTTTTGTACTCTCTGTTCTACTTCACTTCTGCCTGACCCGGGGTTCAGCAACCCGCGGCTCTCAAGCCGCATGCGGCTCTTCACTGCCGCCGTATGTTTTTTTGTTTGAGGACAAACATGACACAAACCTTCCCAATTGTTAGAAAGCCCACTGTTTAATGTGTTTGTGTGTATGCTTCACTGATGAGAGTATTTGGTGAACATTGTTTTGTCCTACTAATTTCGGCGGTTTTTGAACTCACCATAGTTGTGTGGACTGTGACGCAATAGTTTGTTTACATGTAAAATCTTCCACTCCTTTTTTGTCTCATTTTGTCCACCAAACGTTTTATGCTATGCGTGAATGCACAAAGGTGTGCTTTGTTGATGTTATTGACTTGTTGGGGTGCTAATCAGGCATATTTGGTCAGTGCATGACTGCAAGCTAATCAATGCTAGCATGCTATTTAGGCTAGCCGTATGTACATATTGCATCATTTTGCCTCGTTTGTAGGTATATTTGAGCTCATTTAATATCCTTTACTTTTATCCTCTTTGTATATAATTTAGTTTTGCATGTCTCATGACGCATTACCTGTATGTAATATTGGCTGCATTTCAGATAGTTGTTTGTGTGTCATGTTGTTCCAGACCACAGCAAACATTACCTAGCTTGCCAAAGATTGTAATAAATCTATTAAAAGAAGACAGCCTGCCGTTTCCTTTAACTTGGACACACAAAACTTTACCTTTGGCCATTAAAAGCCAGTCATTTCAAGGCGTTATCTCACCTTCTGAGTAGCCTCTGATTTACTAATGTTTTCTAATGTTGTAAAAATGTGTAGAATAAATATTACATTTCAATATTTCTGTCAACGAAGATTTGTTTCAGCCTGCGACACATAGTCATTTTGATAGTAGGCTAATATAGCTAATATAGACAATTACAACATGTGTTGTCTTCATTATATTACTTATAAACGGCTTTTCAATTTTTGCGGCTCCAGACAGATTAGTTTTTTGTATTTTTGTATTTTGGCTCTTTCAGCGTTGTGGGTTGCCGACCCCTGGCCTAACTCAACAGGTCACAAATTGCATTACATGCACAAGGGGCATGTTTTTGTACTAAATAAGCTGACTTTTTCCGTTTGATTTTAAGACCGCTTTTTGCTGCTGCTATTATCGCATTGTAAGGGCTGGTCTCCTAAAGCTTTAGTAAAACTTGGAAATAATGCTGTTCTTTCTCGGTGGTCCTTCTTACTCAACATATATGTCATCAGAAAGAACTTGGAATTGACCAGTGGGTTTTCCCTGAGAGGAAGACTGGTCGGACGTAACACCCTTTACCTGTCTTGCCAGGTACACGGTAAATGCTTCACAGTCTTATAAAAATGTTTTCCAGCATCCTGAAGCAGTCAGGCCACTGGCTTGGTGCATGGATAGAACCTAACAGTGCTCTCGACACCAGATGTTTTTAGGGTTTTGGTGCCTTGAAACCCCACTCAGAACTTTACCTGGTGTCGAGCTGAATAAATCACCCACTGCTTATCAGCATTACTCTGTCTACCCCATGGTAGACAGAGTTAATTATTGTTCACTGGTAAGATGTTAAATCCAGCAGGCCCACCAAGTATTCAGCAATTCTATCTATGTGCTCGTATCCTTGCGAGGACTCTTCAGCAGCCTAAAGAAGAATCAAACATTTGATAAAAATGAAATTGTTAGTTAATGAAACATAAAGATGCAATACACATGAGAAAAATAACTAATGTAATCATCAGTCTTGAATAATAAGACTATGGAAAAAAAAAGTACCATATCTTCCGACGGAACAAGTCCTGACCAGGTAGTTACACTGGGGCTGGTTGGATGTACTATGGGTTGCTGCCTCGGTGTACTGGGTTGCTGGCTGGATCTTTTGCAGGGTGGCTGTCTGGATGTGCCAGGTGGCTGGCTGGATGCACTGGGTTCTCTTCTAGCTGTTTTGCAACCCTCGTAGGACTGTTACCAAGGCCTCGTTCACGCAGAAGACATATCACAGTGATGCCACACGCATACCTTTTGGACATATGGAACCAAATATTTCAGTCACAATGCAAAGTATCACTTTTATCTTGGGTGACAGTGAGCCTTAACAAGACAAGAATGTCACAAAATTCTGATCGGTGAGCCAAATCCAGTTGTTTAACGATTGCCTGTCTCTAGGACAGGTGGGTGGATCTACGTTTGTCGTATTTCAACGTTTCCATCACGACATTGTACATATGGTCCACATCTACGACTATTCATTCCTTCTTATGGAGTACTTATGTGAGTCGGTTCGGTCCACAAGCAGGGTTGAGGCAAACTAAGTTGTACGGCATCCAAAAAAGTAGTGGGTGTGCAAAAATACGGTTTGGAGTAGGAGCCTGGCGGTACAGACTAGTTGGTTGTTGAGTAGGAGCCTTGCGGTACAGGGTAGTTGGTTGTGGAGTAGGAGCCTTGCGGTACAGACTACCGGTAGTTGGTTGTGGAGTAGGAGCCTTGCGGTACAGACTAGTTGGTTGTGGAGTAGGAGCCTTGCGGTACAGACAAGTTGGTTGTGGAGTAGGAGCCTGGCAGTACAGACTAGATGATTGTGGAGTAGGAGCCTGGCGGTACAGACTAGTTGGTTGTGGATTAGGAGCCTGGCGGTACAGGCTAGTTGGATGTGAGGCGAAGTACCAAAGTTTCAACGTGTCGGGAGATGCACTTGTCTTTTTGATCCCTTCCTAAATTAAATTTTCCAAATCCATTCATGAATTTCTGGTGGCCATCCCCCTGACCACAAAAGAAGGAGTTTAGAAACGTGTATGTCAGTCAAAGGTTTAAACAAGATTAACATACCATGTTTAGAACCGGAAGAAGCACAGTGATACACAGGTCAATATTAATTGCTGTCACTCAAAACATAATAACCTGAAAGTATTTTTTCAAAACAACATGTAGGACTTGGCAGTTAGAAGTCAAGTCAATGAAACAAGGAGGTCGATAAAAAGCATCATAGCATCGTAGCATAGGATGAGATCTGTAAACATTTTCAATAAATTGTAAAAAAAACAATAAATCTGAAACAATTTTTCAAGACAACATAACATCTATATTTGACAAGTAAATATATAAAATAAGGTTGTAAACCAGGCAGGTCAACAAAAAGGACAGCTATTTTTGATGAAACATTAAATCATTGTTTATAAAGTTAACATAACACTAAATAACATGACAAAGTGCTGCTGCTTCCTAGTTTTTCAGTGGCGACAGCAGTGGTCTCAGTCTGTCAAACATTTGAATTGTAATTATTACAAGGTTCAAATCATACATACACAGCATGATAATTCCAAGCAATTACTACTTGCTTGTCTTTCTCTTCTGGCCACTAAATTTGGTTTTAGCAGCGGCAGAATGGCTGCCACCAAATCTTGACTTTGTAAACTAAAATAAGAAAAAATATCTCTAATTTAAATGGGTATTTTGGTAATCTGAGGATGTAAATGTTTTTGTCATGTCAGTGATGTCACACCATCATTTAGTGGGCATTTAGTGGGTGAATACAAGCCTACAAGTGTTCCCTGCTGTTTAAATCTCTGATCCGAAGAAGTGTTGTTCACCCGATAATTGTCCATAGCGTTTTTACTCGTGCAGATTCTTCATTAATCACCCCAAGCGACGTTTGTAGGTTTTAGAACCTAACTAAAACAATTCTTACTTGCCAAACCGTCCCATGTGTGATGTCTCTAGGAGTGTTTTCATGCATATTTCTATGTGCTATTGTAATGATGACGCTACGTTAATGTTTCCGTGTTAGTATTAAAGGCCTACTGAAACCCACTACTACCGACCACGCGGTCTGATAGTTTATATATCAATGATGAAATCTTAACATTGCAACACATGCCAATACGGCCGGGTTAGTTTACTGAAGTGCAATTTTAAATTTTGCGCGAAATATCCTGCTGAAAACGTCTCGGTATGATGACGCCTGTGCGTGACGTCACGGATTGTAGAGGACATTTTGGGACAGCATGGTGGCCAGCTATTAAGTCGTCTGTTTTCATCGCAAAATTCCACAGTATTCTGGACATCTGTGTTGGTTAATCTTTTGCAATTTGTTCAATGAACAATGGAGACAGCAAAGAAGAAAGCTGTAGGTGTTGTGCCGGATAACGCACCCCCGCCGTAGAATGCACCCCCTGACTGTTGTGCCGGATAACACAACCGGTGTTTTATTGTTTACATTCCCGAAAGATGACAGTTAAGCTTTACCATTGGCCTGTGGAGAACTGGGACAACAGAGACTCTTACCAGGAGGACTTTGAGTTGGATACGCAGATGCGGTATTGTGAGTACGCATGCAGCTGCGGCTTCCAAACATTTGATCGCTTGCCCGTACGTGTGTGCCGCTATGTGCATGTCACGTACGTAACTTTGGGGGCTTTGGGGAAATATATGTGCTGTATGAACTTTGGGGAGGTGAACGATACTTTGGGCTGTGGGATTGAGTGTGTTGTGCAGGTATTTGAGTTGTAATGGGGGGTTATATGGACAGGAGGCGGGAGGTGTTTGTTATGCGGGATTAATTTGTGGCATATTAAATATAAGCCTGGTTGTGTTGTGGCTAATAGAGTATATATATGTCTTGTGTTTATTTACTGTTTTAGTCATTCCCAGCTGAATATCAGGTCCCACCCGCCTCTCACAGCATCTTCCCTATCTGAATCGCTCCCACTGCCCTCAAGTCCTTCATTCTCACTTTCCTCATCCACAAATCTTTCATCCTCGCTCAAATTAATGTCGCTTTCTCGGTCCGAATCGCTCTCGCTGCTGGTGGCCATGATTGTAAAAAATGTGCAGATGTGAGGAGCTCCACAACCTGTGACGTCACGTTACTTGTCTGCTACTTCCGGTACAGGCAAGGCTTTTTTTATCAGCGATCAAAAGTTGCGAACTTTATCATCGATGTTCTCTACTAAATCCTTTCAGCAAAAATATGGCAATATCGCAAAACAGCGCTCAGGGAGACAAGCAGGAAACTGAACCAAAATAAGAGCTCTGACAGAAAATAAAACAAACACAGAGGAAAAACTAAAACATAACCAAACTGTCAGTGACAAGCCTGACAAGTGTTTTGCCTGAAGGAAGACCACATTTCCCATGAGGACCAGCGCATAGTCAGAAACTACTGTCATGTACATACAAAGTGACACGATAATACCACAATGATTTAGTATGACTGATATTTCCACAGTAGGAACCTAAATATTTTATTCCAACTTTGTATTTGCGGTTTGCAGTCATTGCATTGTGTTTACGTTGATGATCCTTTACTGTCTTTTTATCCGGGTAGCCTCCCTTTTTCTTTTTTTAGCTCCTCAAGACAAAACTATTTTATTTTTTATTTTTTTTTTGTTATGCAGCTTTTGCCATGACAGCAGTAATTGCACGTAGGGGTTCGCATTGACTTACATCTTTTTTAACGAATTGGGAAAGGGGGAGTGACGTGTGCCGTAAAGCAAGTCAGCACATTTGTGGTTTTTTCTGTGGCAGGGTTCCTGCCACCCTTCTCAAAATTGTTTAGTGCCAGTGAAAGCGACACAGACCCAATCAGGCCATGACAGATGTGTCATTTAACTAGTTGTAAGTCCATGTATCATCCCAAAAGTAATGCTAATATTTTATGATGGTTGAAAAGTTACTTAGTGCTGCTTTAAGGTATGAAAATGTTCATGAATGGACCTTACTCATTTTTAATTGCAGACCCTCGACGCAGAACATTACAAACAGAATGAAACCTGCTCAGTGGTCATACCAAAGACTATAAAAATGGAAGCTACTGTCTCCCTTGCTTGACACTCAGCATCAAGGGTTGGAGTTTGGGGTTAAATCACCAAAATGATTCCCGAGCGCGGCCACCACTGCTGCTCACTGCTCCCCTCACCTGGGGGTGAACATGGGGATGGGTCAAATGCAGAGGATCATTTCACCACACCTGGTGTGTGTGCAGGGATGATGTTTGATAAGAAATTATCGAGTTCGAGCCCATTATCGAATCCTCTTATCAAACCGATTCCTTATCGATTCTCTTATCGATTCTCTTATCGAATCCAGATAGGTTGTTGTATATGGAAAAAAACACAATATTTGATTTCACAAAAGCTCACTTTTATATTATAAGAAAAATAATAATTAAATAAATAAATAAACATTGTCTGTTACCCCCCTCAAAAATTAAATAAATAAATATTGACTGTTGTTACCCAAAGTATATTAAGTGGGATTTTTCAGAAAAAAAAATATATGCAGTAACACAAAAAAAACCTTTCTCTGTGATCACTATAGATGAATAGCCATGCCTTGAGGCGTTTTTTCCAGTCCATTATTTTTGCTGCTTGTGTGACATCACAGGTAATGACGTAGCTCAGTCTAATGCAGGGGTCGGCAACCCGCGACTCTAGAGCCGCATCTTTAGCGCCGCCCTAGTGGCTCTCTGGAGCTTTTTAAAAAATGTATGAAAAATGGAAAAAGAAAAGAAAAAATCTATTTTTTGTTTTAATATGGTTTCTTTAGGAGGACAAACATGACACAACCCTCCCTAATTGTTACAAAGCACACTGTTTATATTAAACATGCTTCACTGATTCGAGTATTTGGCGAGCGCCGTTTTGTCCTACTAATTTTGGCGGTCTTTGAACTCACCGTAGTTTTACATGTATAACTTTCTCCGACTTTCTAGGACATGTTTTATGCCACTTCTTTTTCTGTCTCATTTTGTCCACAAAACCTTTAACGTTGTGCATGAAAGGTGAGTTTTGTTGATGTTATTGACTTGTGTGTACTGCTAATCAGACATATTTGGTCACTGTTTACAAAACAAACTAGCGAAAGGAATACCTTTGGGATACAGAAAACTAAATTCCCAATCAAAACACAGTTACAAAATACTAAACTGAGGGTCAGCAACATGCGGCTCTTTAGTGGCTCCCTGGAACATTAAAAAAAAAAAAAGAATTGAAAATGGAAAAAGATGGGGGAAATTATTTGTTTTTTGTTTTAGTATGTTCTTTGTTTGAGGACAAACATGACACAAACCTTCCCAATTGTTAGAAAGCCCACTGTTTAGTATGTTTGTGTGTATGCTTCACTGATGACAGTATTTGGTGAACATCGTTTTGTCCTACTAATTTTGGTGGTTCTTGAACTCACCAGAGTGTGGACCGTTTGTTTACACGTACAGTCTTCCAACTCTTCTTTGTCTTATTTTGTCCACCAAATGTTTCATGCTGTGCCTGAATGCACAAAGGTGCACTTTGTTGATGTTATTGACTTGTTGGAGCGCTAATCAGGCTTATTTGGTCAGTGCATGACTACAAGCAAATCGATGCTAACATGCTATTTAGGCTAGCTATATGTACATATTGCATCATTATGCCTCATTTGTAGCTATATTCGAGGTCATTTAGTTTCTTTTAAGTCCTCTTGATTCAATTTATATCTCATGACACACTATCTGTATGTAATATGGCTTTTAATTTTTTGCAGCTCCAGACAGATTTGTTTTTGTATTTTTGGTCCAATATGGCTCTTTCAACATTTTGGGTTGCCGACCCCTGGTCTAATGACTGAGCTACGTCATTTCCTGTGATGTCCCACAAGGCATTTCTTGTGGGACGGCATCCGTTCCCAGGGATTCGAATAAAGAACCAACTCTTTTTCTTTACTATAGTGGCCTCGATAACGGGAACCGGTTCTCAAAAAGGGATTCGAGTCCATGGAATCGGTTATTTTCTTATCGAACGGTTATTTTCTTATCGAACAACCGGGAGAACCGGTTTCGAACATCATCCCTATGTGTGTGTGTGACCTTTAACTTAACATTAACATTCATAGCACATTAATGCTTGCAGAGAGGCGTTAACGTCACTGTTTTAGATTCATACCACTAACAAGTATTTTGTTAGCTAAAATATGTGATTGTTTGCTTTATTCTAATAATATTGCTTATGTGTGCTTATTAAACAAACATTTGGTACTATAAGTTCAACATAAAGCGGTGAACCGTAGTTGACTTTTTAGAATTGCGACATCATTTTAAACTTTGGGATGGTTGCTTGGTTTAGAAGAAAAAAATGTACTCTCATTTATTTCAATTACTGTGAATGGGTTTATCTTTCTTCCACTCTTTTTTTATTTTGTGTTTCTTTCCTGTGTGGCGAAATGTGGTGTGTAACAGAAGTGATGTGCAATGATTGTTGGGACTAATTGAAAGGAAATCGTCCCTGATGCTTCGTGCGACTGCATGCGGACACACCGGCATCCGTGTCCAAGCAATCAGGGAAAAGGTACTCGGTTGTGTCGACTGGTAACTCTGAGCTCAATCACACTTTAGGAAGAGTCCCGTCATCCCTGAGCTGCAGGGTGGACAAATGATGCTGGTATTAGAAAGGGTCTCGCTTGACGTGGGAGACCACAAGGGAAATCATCCACATAGATGGATGCAAAATCAGCAGTGATGCACTCCAGGGTTTAGTGAGCAGATGCGAGGGAGAGCAAAACACTTATCAAGGAGAGGGAGGCATCAACTGTTTCCACACAATTATTTGACTGAGCACAGAGCAGCACATTTACTTAAAGTTAAAAGTTAAAGTACCAGTGATAGTCACACACACACTAGGTGTGGTGAAATTAACCTCTGCATTTGACCCATCCCCTTGTTCCACCCCTTGGGAGGTGAGGAGAGCAGTGAGCAGCACAGCGGTGGCCGCGCTCTGGAATCATTTTGGTGATTTAACACCCAATTCCAACCCTTGATATTGAGTGCCAAACAGGGAAGTAATGGGTCCCATTTTTATAGTCTTTGGTATGACTCGGCCGGGGTTTGAACTCACGACCTACCGATCTCAGGGCGGACACTCTAACCACTAGGCCAGTGATTTTCAACCTTTTTTGAGCGAAGGCACATTTTTTGTGTTGACAAAATCCGGAGGCACACCACCAGCAGAAATTATTAAACAACGAAACTCAGTTGACAGTAAAATGTCGTTGTCGCAATTGTTGGATATGAATTTAAACCATAACCAAGCATGCATCAATATAGCTCTGGTCTCAAAGTAGGTGTACTGTCACCACCTGTCACATCACGCCGTGACTTATTTGGAGTTTTTTTGCTGTTTTCCTGTGTGTAGTGTTTTAGTTCTTGTCTTGCGCTCCAATTTTGGTGGCTTTTTCTCTTTTTTTGGTATTTTCCTGGAGCAGTTTCAAGTCTTCGTTTGAGCGATATTTCCCGCATCTACTTTGTTTTTATCCTTCTTCGTGGGGACATTGTCGATTGTCATGTCATGTTCGGATGTACATTGTGGACGCCATCTTTGCTCCACAGTAAGTCTTTGCTGTCGTCCAGCATTCTGTTTTTGTTTACTTTGTAGCCAGTTCAGTTTTAGTTTCGTTCTGCATAGCCTTCCCTCAGCTTCAATGCCTTTTCTTAGGGGCACTCACCTTTTGTTTATTTTTGGTTTAAGCATTAGACACCCTTTTACCTGCACACTACCTCCCGCTGTTTCCGACATCTTTAAAGCAATTAGCTACCTGCTGCCACAAGACGTACCCCTGCAGCAACCACACTGAACAAAACTATAAACGCAACACTTTTGTTTTTGCTCCCATTTTTCATTGGTTGAAAGATCTAAAACTTTTACCATGTATACGCAAAAGACCTATTCTTCTCAAATATTGTTCATATATCTGTCTAAATCTGTGTTAGTGAGCATTTCTTCTTTGCCAAGATAATCCAACCCACCTCACAGGTTTGGCATATCAAAATGCTGATTAAACAGCATGATTATAGCACAGGTGTGTCTTAGGCTGCCCACAATAAAAGGCCACTCTGAAATGTGCGGCTTGATCACACAGCACAGTGCTACAGATGTTGCAAGTTTTGAGGGAGCGTGCAGACGGCATGCTGACTGCAGGAATGTCCATCAGAGCTGTTGCCCGGGAATTGAATGTGCATTTCTCCACCATAAACCGTCTCCAAAGGCGTTTCAGAGAATTTGGCAGCACATCCAACCGGCCTCACAACCGCAGACCACATGTAACCACACCAGCATCAAGCAGGTGCACCTCCATGATCGTCTGAAACCAACCACCCGAAAGGCTGCTGCAACAATTGGTTTGTATAACCAAATAATTTCTGCACAAACTGTGAGAAACCGTTTCAGGGAAGCTCATCTGCCTGCTCTTCATCCTCATCGTGGTCTCGACCATGACTGCAGTTCGTTGTCGTAACCGACTTGAGTGAGCAAATACTCACATTCGATAGAGAGGTGTTCGCTTCACGGATGAATCCCGGTTGTCACTGTTCAGGGCAGATGTCAGACAGGGGGTTAAAATGGGTGCTTGTTGGTCACTCTCCAGGTGGGAGTGTCACTAATCTCATATAAATAATTGTTTTTTTCTATTATTTTCGCTATTGACCGGTATAGTCCCAAAGATCGTCTGGTCGATCGCGGTCGACGGGTTGGCGAACCCCAGCTATATAGGCTGTCCGCATCATTCAATTTGTGGTCACTAAGCATTGCCCAAAAAACTATTACCACTCCACTTCAATTTAAAGACAGCATAAAAGTCCATTCCAGACTGTTAATAATGAATAAGTGCGGTTTGATCAAGTGAAATTAGTCAGAGAACAATGGCAGGTATAAAAAAAACACTAACTTTATATCAGATGGGCAAAATTTTGGTCAAATTGAGCAATTGTATGCGGTCCAAAAAGGTTAAAGATTGTCTGCCTGCCTTTTATCGTCCACCAAGTGTGGCTGGGACATCTTGAAAAAGCAGCAATCAGATAAGCTTTGTCTCAACATGTTTTCGTCGAAGGCTAAAGAAAAGATGCAAGTGTAAAGATAACTTCAGCTATAATCTTTTACGATCATGACTGTGCCATCTCAGCTGAAGAACAAATGAGAATTTATTCACTAAGCAATAAAACAGCTGCTTTCCAGTCTTCCAAATGCTCTACTTTGTACAATAAATTGACATCCAATTCAAAACTGCAGAACGGAGGGGAAATAACCTACTCAGTGGCCTAGTGGTTAGAGTGTCCGCCCTGAGATCGGTAGGTTGTAAGTTCAAACCCCGGCCGAGTCATACGAAAGACTATAAAAATGGGACCCATTACCTCCCTGCTTGGCACTCAGCATCAAGGGTTGGAATTGGGGGTTAAATCACCAAAAATGATTCCCGGGCGCGGCACCGCTGCTGCCCACTGCTCCCCACATCTCCCAGGGGGTGAACAAGGGGATGGGTCAAATGCAGAGGACACATTTCACCACACCTAGTGTGTGTGTGAGACAATCATTGGTACTTTAACTTAACTATAACTTTAACTTTAATTTGCAGCAAAGGAATCGAAGTCCCTTCCTGTGTTTTGTTTCGTATCACCAAGCCTGGTCAGCCATTACGTTCATGTTTGGAAACCAACACGTTTGTGTTTCTTCTACCACCTGCATCTTGTTTTTCTGAAGACTTTGGTGTCCACTCAGTCCATGGCAGACATTTTATTCCACAGATACTGGCCTAGTTCATGTTAAATTATTTTCATTTCAGCTAACTTTGTAGTTGTCATCTAATAAATTAAGTGACAACCAACAAACCAGGCACCTGCCCTATGATCCATGTTGCGCAAGGGGGCGCATCCTCTGAAATTCACTCAACAATGTTCATCGCTGCCTTTGGTCGTGTGCGCATGGAGCACCAAGTCAGACCCGGGAAGTGAAAAAAAAAAAAAGTAATCTGACACATACGCGTTGCCACTAGTGTTGTCCTGATACCAATATTGTGGTACCGGTACCGGTACCAACATTTTTTCGATGTTTTTCAGTACTTTTTGATACTTTTCCAAATAAAGGGGACCACAAAAATTTTCATTATTGGCTTTATTTGAACAAAAAATCTTAGGGTACATTAAACATATGTGTCCTATTGCAAGTTTGTCCTTAAATAAAATAGTGAACATACAAGACAACTTGTCTTTTAGTAGTGAGTGTCATGTCTTGGTGATCATGTTTAGTTTGGCTGTGTTCTGTTTGGTTTTTGCACTCTGTCAGTTCCTGTTTTTTCACTCCCTGTTTTGTTTCCATGACAACCAATCAGTTCACCTGTCCTCACGACTCACTCACCTGATTCATTTGAACTCACGCACCTGTTTTCAATCACTCCATGACTATTTAAGCCTGTCATTTTCTGTTGGGCAGCCTGGCGACATCACATTCAGTTCATGCTGCTCTTTTCTTGCCACGTAAGTTTTTTGTTTATTGAAGCCACTGTTTTGTACCTCCGCTGTGAGCGCCTTTTGTTTGTTCCTTTTTCCGTAGTTTTGCCTTTGTTCTAGTTTTGTTTTATGAGCCAAGTTTGTTCCCCGCCTTGTTCATACTTTTTATAGTCTATTATTAAATCATGTATTTAACTTCACGCCATGTCCGGTCCAATTTTTATGCATCTCGGGAAAACAAACCACGCCAAAGTCCAAGTCTTGACAGTATGTCGCCAGCCCGACCAACAGAAAAAGACAGGCTTAAATAACAGTGACATGATTGGTGACAGGTGAATCCCAACGTGGAACAGGTGAAACTAATGGGTAACCATGGAAACAAAACAAGGGAGTGAACAACCAGGAACTAAAAAGCGTCCAAAAAACAAACAGCACATGGCAAAACAAAAACATGATCAACACAGACATGACAGTGAGTAAACAAACAAAGGCTCCTAATTTAGTCTGCTGACATACGCAGTAACATATCGTTTCAAAGTAAATCAGCATCAAGCTAGTGCATTTTGACAAAACTGAAGCCTTACTTTTGAGCGTTTTCTTTTAGGCATCTATTGTTTGCATGGAAAATAAGAACATTAGCTAGAGTCAGTCTGCTTTGACAGTGGCTTAAGCAGATGCCAAATCAGCAACTGGACGTAACATCACATGCTGCCCAGGTGTCAAACACTGATTTTCCGTGAATCAGTACTTTGTAGTACTGACAGAATTCTGTCGGTACCTATAAAAGTACATAAAACCCCTGTATCCATTTGACAATATGATGAATACTATAGCCTTTATTATCATTGCACTGCAGGTGCAATGCAATTCGAGAGGGCTCCCACGGGGCTGCTGTGACCAAAAATGTTTGTTTGTATAGAAAAAGATCGGAACGGCATAAAGACCGGTATTCTACTAAAATAGAAATGTAAAACAAATACACATCAGTGAGTAGTGCAATATACTGATTGATGGAAACAAGAAGAAGCTTGTGCGTAGGAAGGTTACCTTTCACATTTGAGTCAATACCAATTCTCAGTACTTGGGAATTGATGCCCAACAGTACCAATACGTGTTGCTTTTGTGTGTGTTTAAATGTGTTAATAAATATTAATTGTTTAAAAATGTTTTATTGTTGTGTAAGTTGTTCCTTACACTTCTGTGTCTCATTTGCAAGTATTATATTATAGTGTAGACTTTGCAGAAAGTTAGATGGCAGTAGTGCTCTTGTCAGAAGTCCGTCTTTGGCATTAAGTTGAATATGCCATTTTTTTTTTCTTTTGTTAAGTTCAACAAAGTGTTTATACTGCAAGTATTACACTTATTACACACCAGCTGTTTAATTGTAGCCTGCATCTTGGTCAAATTGTTTGATTACCAAATTTGGAAGTGTTGAAAAACTCATGTAAAATCGCTAATGCTAATCGGTAGCATGTATATGGCAAATCCAATGTTAATTAGCATCGAGTTAACGCATTTTTAAAAGTGGAGCCTTTCCGTACTTTCGCCTCCATCTTGCTTTTTTGCCGTGGGAAATTGCCATGTTACCTATAGTCAGTGCGGCTGAGTCCCCTCTAAGCGCTCAACTGCTTGAGCCGGTGCCCAGTCTGCAACTGGACGTAACGTCACATGCAAAGGTATCGAAATATGGCACCGTTTGAGTTTACATAAATAGATCCACTGTAGTACCGACACACCTTAGTGTCTATAAAAGTCCAAAATTCGGTACTCATCCTTAAAGAACTTGTTCCATCGCTGAAATAGTCTGTTCATTTGATTTGTTCCTACTAGGGTTGTAAGGTATACCGATATAGTATAGTATCTTGGTACTAATGGATCAAAAACGGTACTATACTCTGCTTGAAAAGTACCGTGTGGAGGGGGGCGTGGTCGGCGCGCCTCCTGCAAGAATGGGGTGTGTATATTCCGGCCTCGAGGCACAGCTGGCAGGTGATTGGATTACCCAGCTGGGACTGATCATCCAATCACCCGCCATGCTTATCAGCAGCAGCCGGGCCGACACACGAAAAGGGAGTTGGATTTGCTGGTGAGTGGACGCACACTAAACATTGCCAGAGAGAAGACCAGAAAGACGACACGCCAGAAGGACTGAAAAGTCACGGAGCAGAGACTGAAAAGTTGTGTGCTGTCCTAGCGTGTGTGCGCGCTGCCAATAAAAGATATTGATAACACCAGACATCCGGGCTATTGTGAAGATCTGTCAGCATCAGGAGAGCCCACTAGAGAAAGACTTTCACATATCGGTTCCCCATTTAAAAAAAATTTTAACAAGCATGAAGGCACGTCGTGACATTGCTGGTTTCAAAATCTTTTTTCTTTAAAAAAAATGTATATTATTTTTATAAACTCATGAAATATGTCCCTGGACACATGAGGACTTTGAATATGACCAATGTATGATCCTGTAACTACATGGTATTGGATGGATACCCAAAATTGTTGTATCAGCCAAAACCAAACAACAGAAGAATAAGTGATTATTACATTTTAACAGAAGTGTAGATAGAACATGTTGAAATGGAAAATAAGCAGATAATAACAGTAAATCAATGGATCAATAATCAATTTGTACAGCTTGTCCTTTCTAATTTTGAAAAATAATAGAATGGGAAATGACGCAATATGCTACTTGTCCACAGACTAAATTAGGAGCCTTTGTTTGCTTACCTACTACTAAAAGACAAGTTGTCTTGTATGTTCACTATTTTATTTAAGGACACAATTGTTCTTCAATTGCAATAAGAAACATATGTTTAATGTACTGTACATTTTTTTGTTAAAATAAAGCCAATGATACCATTTTTTTGGTGGTTCCCTTTATTTAGAAAAGTACCGAAAAGTATCTTAAAGTATCAAAATACATTTTGGTACCGGTACCAACATATTGGTATCGGGACAACCTTAGTTCCTACTAATAAAAACACTAACAAAAAGAAAACCTGTTGTCTTTTTATTCGATCCATTGATTTACAACCAAATAAACTGCAACATTTTGTCAGATTTTTTTCGAAATTCAGCAACACCTGACCTTGTGACTTGATATTTAGTGGCTGGGGTGAATACATTTGTCCACGTAAATGCAGACGATATTTCACTCGATCCCTTCAACCCCTCATGTCTGCAGCACCAGTTGCCATGGTGACAGGCTTGACAAAAACAGTCAGTCCACTCGGTAAGACCAAGAATCCCCAAGATGCCCATACTTCACTAACCCAGCACTGTGTAGCTAATCATCCATGTGACCTTGACCTCACATTTTCCTGTTGGTAATTTGTAAAGAAACAACATTTGTTTGGCCCCTTCATCACTTCTTGCTGCAAGCGTTTTATTGAGTGCACATCTGTCACAATTCGTTTCAATCCGGTCTTATTTTTGAAGTAACACCTGGATTGATCAGCTGCTTTTGTGGAAACGTGAGCTAAAAGTTGAACCTGTGTTATTGTAGTATTAATACTGACCTGTACCCGACCTATTCGCCTCTCAAGAGTGCCCCATGGGTTGCGAAAGGCTCAAATGAGATTCAACACCAGGGGCCAAGGTGACAATTGGTAAAGGGTTGTCTCAGGCCTGGACATATATGGATCCCTTGAGACGGTCTGGATGAGTCAATCCGTCATTTCTACAGCCGGCAGAAAGGAAAGGATAATTGCCCGCCTCTCATGGCTGTCTTAAATTGCTTTGGGAGATAGAGCTAGTCATAAAGTCAAGAGTAACTAAGCACCTTGACACTGACAAAAGCCCGGCGGTACTTTCGGAACACGTTGTTTCTTGTGTGCCGATGCCTAAACTTGGAGGTGACAACTCTGTTATGTGCTGTGTCTGCTGCTTGTACAGGTAAGTAATTCACATTTCAATCCAGAATCAGAGTTCAAATCAGAAATACTTTAATAATCCCTGTGGGGAAATAAGATTTTCAACACAATCCCATTCAAGATCAGACAGCCCTGAAATCGGTAGGTTGTGGGTTCAAACCCTTCCCGAGTCATACCAAAGACTATAAAAATGGGACCCATTGCCTCCCTGCTTGGCACTCAGCATCAAGGGTTGGAATTGGGGGTTAAATCACCAAAAATGATTCCCGGGCGCTGCACCGCTGCTGCCCACTGCTCCCCTCACCTCCCAGGGGGTGCTCAAGGGGATGGGTCAAATGCAGAGGACACATTTCACCACACCTACTGTGTGTGTGTGTGACAATCATTGGTACTTTAACTTTAACTTAACTTAACAAACATTACAGGGAGACAGAACAGGATTGCTGACGGGTCTGCAAACTTCCGGCGACCCTTACAAAAAAGGTGAGAAACAGTTAAACGCTGTTTACCATTTCAGTCAAAGCCTGGGCCCCTGAACAGAGGGTCCAGACTGAGGCCAAGGGAAAAAAATCTAATAAGCCATAGCACACATATACAGGTAAACATGTGTGTAAGAGGAAAACATCAAAGAACACAAAGGACATTAAAGACATTAAAAGAGCAAAACTGATGCAACCAACCACTTCTACACACAGCCACAAAAGCAAAACAACAACAAATAAAAAAAAAAATATATATATACTCTGTGGTGGCCTCAGCGGTGTTCCACACCACCGTCTGCTGAGGTGGGGGGAGCATGGCCAGTGACAGGAGCAGACCCAACAAAGCAACCAAGAGAGCTGACTCCACCCTCGGCCGCCCGCCAGCTCTCGGCCAGTGTCCAGTCCACATGGATGAGCGAGGATGCGTCTAAGGAGACCGAGGTGTCCGATACCTGCTCATTCAGCCAAGGTCACTGTGAAGCTTGTTAATTAAATAATCCATTCATATTATTACACTGTGAAGTTCTGTTACGAAAAAAAAAAAGTGGAATTGTCCTTGCAGTTGTGCGATTTTGCCACAAAGAGAGTGCATTTTTACATTTACTACCAGAGGACAATGCAGAAAAAACAGAAAGAAAAGGAAAAACAACAAAAAAGGGTGCCGGGTGGGAGGGTGAGGACAGCATACACCAGCTGTGCAGTCCATAACAGATTCCCTTCAATCTGTGAATGTTATGTCAACATGAGGAACAAATAATCGCATATCATTCGCATATTATAATGAGGAGGAATATGCAGCTGTGGTACTGCTGTAGGTCAAAAAAAAAAGGGAAACCAATTTGATTATTTGATCATGCGCCTGTCATTCGCCCCTTAGGATTGAAAGGAAATTGATATGAGCAGCCAAATAACCTCCTCTTGCCCTACAATGTTGGACTATTTCTACGGTACAGTGGAATTTGTTCAATGGGTCCTTGAACAGGGTTCATAGATAGAAAAGTCTGTATGGTGAAGCGAAGTTTGATCATATTACGCCTATACTGGCTCACCTGCACTGGCTTCCTGTGCACTTAAAGGGGAACATTATCACAATTTCAGAAGGGTTAAAACCATTAAAAATCAGTTCCCAGTGGCTTATTTTATTTTTCAAAGTTTTTTTCAAAATTTTACCCATCACGCAATATCCCTAAAAAAAGCTTCAAAGTGCCTGATTTTAACCATCGTTATATACACCCGTCCATTTTCCTGTGACGTCACACAGTGATGCCAATACAAACAAACATGGCGGATAGAACAGCAAGCTATAGCGACATTAGCTCGGATTCAGACTCGGATTTCAGCGGCTTAAGCGATTCAACAGATTACGCATGTATTGAAACGGATGGTTGTGGTGTGGAGGCAGGTAGCGAAAACGAAATTGAAGAAGAAACTGAAGCTATTGAGCCATATCGGTTTGAACCGTACGCAAGCGAAACCGACGAAAACGTCACGACAGCCAGCGACACGGGAGAAAGCGAGGACGTATTCGGCGATCGCCTTCTAACCAACGATTGGTATGTGTTTGTTTGGCATTAAAGGAAACTAACAACTATGAACTAGGTTTACAGCATATGAAATACATTTGGCAACAACATGCACTTTGAGAGTGCAGACAGCCCATTTCAGGGCTGTCTGCATTTAAATGTTTTTAAGCTAAATTATTGGTAAACACAGTTTATGTATAATAATTTACGTAAAACCGCGAGTAATGAATAAAGTTTTCATCAATTAATATATTCTGTAGACATACCTTCATCCACTCTCTTTTCCTGAAAGCTGATCTGTCCAGTTTTGGAGTTGATGTCAGCATCTGCTTTGAGTGTCGCAGGATATCCACACATTCTTGTCATCTCTGTCGTAGCATAGCTTTCGTCGGTAAAGTGTGCGGAACAAACGACTGACCATTTCGTCGGCTTTCCCCACAGCCTCGTATTTTGAACAAATTTCGTCCAATTTCTTGCCACTTTCGCATCTTTGGGCCACTGGTGCAACTTGAATCTGTCCCTGTTCGTGTTGTTACACCCTCCGACAACACACCGACGAAAGTGAGAAAATGGCGTATTGCTTCCCGATGTGATGTCACGTTGTGACGTCTTCGCTCCGAGAGTGAATAATAGAAAGGCGTTTAATTCGCCAAAATTCACCCATTTAGAGTTCGGAAATCGGTTTAAAAAATATATGGTCTTTTTTCTGCAACATCAAGGTATATATTGACGCTTACATAGGTCTGGTGATAATGTTCCCCTTTAAGATGCGACTTCAAGGTTTTACTACTTACGTATAAAATACTAAAGGGTCTAGCTCCATCCTATCTTGCTGATTGTATTGTACCATATGTCCCGGCAAGAAATCTGCGTTCTAAGAACTCCAGCTTAATAGTGATTCCCAGAGCCAAAAAAAGTCTGCGGGCTCCAGTACTCTGGAATGCCCTCAGTAACAGTTAGAGATGCTACCTCAGTAGGAGCATTTAGCATCTTAAAACTTATATGTATACACTAGCCTTTAAATAGATACACCCCTTTTAGACGAGTTGATCTGCCGTCTCTTTTCTGCTCTGCCCCGCTCTCCTGCTTGGAGAGGTTATTAGATGACCACGGATGTTGCGCTAGCTGTTCAAAGTCGGGTTCATCAGTTGGGGACGTCTCTGCGCTGCTGACTTGTCCCCACTCAAGATGATCTCCTGCTGGCCCCACTATGGACTGGACTCTCACATCATTAACTAGATCCACTTGACGTCCATTGCACCGGTCGCCCAGGGGGGTCCCCACATCTGCGGTCCCCTCCAAGATTTCTCATTGTATCCCATTGGGTTGAGTCTTTTATTGCACTGATGTAGGATCTGAACCGATGATGTCGTTGTGGCTTGTGCAGCCCATTGAGACACTTATGACAAAGGGCTATGAATAAACTTTGATTGATTGATTGAAAATTCTCCAAAAGAAACAATGTAAAAGTGAATAACGGGGTGCAGCCTTGATAACAGTCCCTGTTTTATTACACTTTGGACACAATATGAAGTGTTATACGTACTATATATCAAACTAAAATGACACAGGGGTGATGGATCAGCTCTTTATTGATTAACAAAGTCAAAACAACGACTAAGTGAACATCCTTCATTGGATACATGAGGACTTTGAATATGACCAATGTATGATCCTGTAACTACTTGGCATCGGATTGATACCCAAATTTGTGGTATCATCCAAAACTAATGGATAGTATCGAACAACAGAAAAATGATTATTACATTTTAACAGAAGTGTAGATAGAACATGTTAAACGAGAAAGTAAGCAGATACTAACAGTAAATGAACAAGTAGATTAATAATTAACTGTCTACCACTTGTCTTTAATAATTTTGCCAAAATAATAGAACTGCATATGTCAGCAGCTAAATTAGGAGCCTTTGTTTGCTTACTTACAACCAAAAGACAAGTTGTCTAGTATGTTCACTATTTTATTTAAAGACAAACTTGCAATAAGAAACACATGTTTAATGTACCGTAATATTTTTTGTTAAAATAAAGCCAATAATGCACTTTTTTGTGGTCCCCTTTATTTCAAAAATTACCGCAAAGTACCGAAAAGTATCGAAATAATTTAGTTTATGTATTTTATTACTACGCTGCTGTATGCTTAAAATGACAAAAACCCAAAAATATACATGTTTTTTTTATAAATGTGCCTGTTACATTTCACACATACTTACAATATGTATATATATACATATATATATAAAGTATATATATTTACCAGCTAGAATGCATTAAAAAAAGAAAACATATTTGCTCTTGTCTCACATAAGGATTGTGATAGGCAGAATTCCCCCAAAAGAGCAGTTCCCCTTTAAGCTGCTTTAGGTACATTTCAATGCAAAAACCTGAAGAGTGGCAATAAGTTGAATTTAGCATATACCACAGTTTTGTCTATAGCGTGCAACAAACCTGTACTAAAAGTTAGCGTTTAATGGACAAATTGAATGGTATTAATTATTTATTTGATGCCTTTCAAAGGACCCAAGGTCGCCAACTACACGTAACGCTGACTGCATCTGTGAGAGAAGGGTTTATAGATGGAGTGGCATCGATCGGTTTGTGGATATTGTCACCTTGTCCTGTTGAAAGCCATCATGACACAGAACGGGTCCTGAGTCAAGAGTGATGCCCACACACTCAACTGCCAATTGATGCCAATGCACAACCTGAGTCTTTATCTATAAACCCTTTTCTTTGTCTTATGGTTACTGTGCAGCATGAGTAGGGGCCTTAATTTGGGTCCAGGAACGGTGTGTGTCTTGAAAGACGAGCCCGTTGATACTCCATTTTTGGTTACACATTTGTCAGGATCTTTCGGTGGCCATGGATGAAGTGCTGGCTGTCCAGAGTCGGGACCCGGGGTGGACCGCTCGCCTGTGCATCGGCTGGGAACATCTCTACGCTGCTGACCCGTCTCCGCCCGGGATGGTGTCCTGCTGGCCCCACTATGGACTGGACTTTTACTATTATGTTGGATCCACTATGGACTGGACTCTCACAATATTATGTCAGACCCACTCGACATCCATTGCTTTCGGTCTCCCCTAGAGGGGGGGGGGGGTTACCCACATATGCGGTCCTCTCCAAGGTTTCTCATAGTCATTCACATCGACGTCCCACTGGGGTGAGTTTTTCCTTGCCCGTATGTGGGCTTTGTACCGAGGATGTCGTTGTGGCTTGTGCAGCCCTTTGAGACACTTGTGATTTAGGGCTATATAAATAAAGATTGATTGATTGATTGATTTGGAGAAATGTAAGATCAGTGCATTTGTCCGACCTTGGTGCATTGCAAGAGGGTTTGCTTGTGCGTGCCAACAATCCTGCCTCGTTCAAGGACAGAGGCTGTGATCACACTGCAGGTCAATTTCGATTTTGACGCATCAGATGACCGAAAGGACAAGATCACCGGTACAAGCGGCCGAAATGAGTTTTTTCCACCGTGGGGTCTTTCCCGGAGAGATAGGGTGAGAAGCTCTGTCATTCAGAAGGAGCTCAGAGTAAAGCCACTGCTCCTCCACATCAAAGGGAGCCAGATGAGGTCAGGATACCTTCCTGGGGAGGTGTTTAAGACAAGGTCGACCGGTAGGAGGTCACAAAGAAGACCCAGGACACGTTGGAGAGACTACCGGTATGTCTCCCAGCTGGCCAGGGAACGCCTCGGGATCTGCCCCTGCGATCCGATCTAAGATAAGCAGAAAAAGATGAATGGATGGATAAAAGATGCTTTCACGTCATTGTGAACTGTACGATTCAGATTTTTTCTTTCACATGTGGGTGTAAATCTCATATTTATCCGATGCAACTGTAGCCTGAATGCTCAAGTTGTGTTAAACTAATCAATACGACATCAAACAACAACAGAGGTAGACGGTCGTGAAAAGAAATGGTGGCCGAATGAGCATGAAACAGTCAAAGACGTTCGAGAATTTACGTCTGTAGGCCTTTTTCAGTTCAGGAACATTTGGTTCCTGGAACTATAGGTTCCTGTAGCGGTGTGTGGTTTGTGCTTGCACTGTATTTCACAGTTCAGGGTAGTTTATACAAATCAGACTGATGAAGTATGGAGGAGTGGTTTAGTTTCTACACATATTTTACTAAAAAGTAAGTAAATGCAATAATATCCAAAACACTATGACTTAAAAAACAAAGTGTACCAAATTGTTCATAAAAAGTCAGGCTTTTGTCCGCAATGTCCAACAGTCAGAAAGTCGTCCTCTCAGTAAATGATTAATTCATGAGGGTCAGGGGATTCCATTTGTGTCCATTTCAGCTGTAAATAACAATATATAAATAATAAAGGTCAGTGTTTATCTCACGGCGACAACACAAACACAATGGCTTGAGCATTAGCTTGTTAGCATTAGCATTCTGTTCACTCAGGTTGAGGCTAATAACTACACAAACGGAGTGTCACTGACTACTTTTACAACATGTAATAAAGTACATAGTTAATATGTTATGTTATTTACCTTCATTCATTCTCGTATACAGCCTCCTTCATTTCACATTTATCCAAAAAAGTTAGAGTAGTAAGCAGCTGAGGTCGTTGCTTCGAGTCCGGCTTCACACTCCTCCGTAAATACGTTTAAAAGAGTCCATCCACTACTTGTAGCTTCACATATCGAAATTAAGTGTGTAAAACTAACAATAAACTGCATACAGCTTAAAGACTTCGGCTGAGTAAAAACACTGCAAGATAGTTCCACTGATCAGCGTTATTCAGCACAAAGATGCCTCACCAAAGTTCCCGGAAGTCGAAAGTTCCTTTCCGTTCTTCTTTCTCTCTGTTGTCAAGTTTGTTGTCATAGAAATACACAATAATGTTATGTTTGTTGTCTTCTCCCTGCCTTCTCTATTGGTTTTTCAGTTTCTTCCCCAGTCTTTTGTTCCCAACGAGGCACACCTGCTGCTAATCACTTCCTGGTAGCATTTAAGCGCGTCTCCACCAGCTGGTCCCTGCCGGTTATTGTTCCTGAACTCCGCTCTGATATGTGCTACCTTGATTCTGCTTCCCTGGTATGTTACCTTCGCATATTTCTGTAATATTGACCTCATTGTGTTTTTGCTTTCCTAGCCACCTTGTTTTGAGAGGGCTAGTTTTTGCCACGCTGTGTGCGTCCTGACCTTTGCTCCGCCAACCTCTGAAAGAGACTCCTTTTGTTATATTTCCCATGGTGTGCACTTTTGCCCCATCACCCTTAGTTACCATTTTGGACTTATTAAATATTTTAATTTGTTATCGCATACCTTGCCTCCATTCTCTGCATCCCGGGGTCCACCCTTGAACTCAATCCTAACAAATAAACAAGTCGGGCAGTTATTGGTGGAAACACAGGGAAACTTAATTGTGGGAAAGTTCCTGAAAAAGTTCCTGGGGTGGAAAAGGGCGTAATCTCCTACCAGACACACCTTCCTCGAAACAGATGTCAACGCAAACTGCGAGAGCCAAATATCTTGCCCTCTTCCTTCTTAATATCCTACATAAAATAATTTGGTTATGAAAATGTTGACTGCGAATGCGCAAAATCCTTGAAATTCCCACAAATGCGCCTGGACTGAGGTCTGCTAGAATCTGAATTGTTTCCGTAAACAATGTGTGACGTCATGTTTTGTGTGCATCCAACATTGCATTGTTTTTTTTTTTATTGTGAACGACTACATACAAAATAATCGGATTTAACAAAAAAATCTGCATTGGACATTATACTCTACGGTGTGAATGTAGCCAAATAACACATGTTTGCCTTTGCAACAGGATGTCATTGAAGACAGATTTTGTTTCTACAAACGTACTTTTGAACAGCATGTTTGAGTTCAAATGCAATTTCAAGATATTTTTGTTCACTTGCTCCTACTGTATTTCTTCCTTTTGCAATTTGATATTGTACTTTCAATATGGTTGTAAATCACTAGCGCAAAAGTGCAAACACACTGTATTTTTTGGTCTATAAGGCGCGCTTAAAATCCTTTCATTTTCTCAAAAATCGACAGTGCGCCTTATAACCCGGTGCCCCTAATGAACGGAATATTTCTGGTTGTGCTTACCGACCTCGAAGTTATTTTAATTGGTACACGGTGTAATAAGTGTGACCAGTAGATGGCAGTCACACATAAGATATACGCCAGTAAACGACACCAACACTTTAAATGTTCCGCTACACCGCTACAACAAAGATGACGGAGAGAGAAGACGCTGTCGAAGGTGAGCTAAGTAAATAAGACCGCCCACAAAACGGCGTATCCTGAAGAGACGCTCAGAAAGCTACTCGAAGATGATCTGTAAAACATAATCTATACAACATGTTGAGCAAAGAACCACCATCACATGTTATGTAGTGCAGTGGTTCTCAAATGGGGGTACGCATACCCCTGGGGGTACTTGAAGGTATGCCAAGGGGTACGTGAGATTTTTTTTAAATATTCTCAAAATCGCAACATTTCAAAAATCCTTTATAAATATATTTATTGAATAATACTTCAACAAAATATGAATGTAAGTTCATAAACTGAACATCAAATCAAGTAGGCTATTCCATTCATTACAATGCAACAATGCAACAATGCAAAATTCAGTGTTGACTGCTAGATTTTTTGTGGACATGTTCCATAAATATTGATGTTAAAGATTTTTTTTTTTTGTGAAGAAATGTTTAGAATTAAGTTCATGAATCCAGATGGATCTCTATTACAATCCCCAAAGAGGGCACTTTTAAGTTGATGATTACTTCTATGTGTAGAAATCTTTATTTATAGTTGAATTACTTGTTTATTTTCCAACAAGTTTTTAATTATTTTTACATCTTTTTTTCCAAATAGTTCAAGAAAGACCACTACAAATGAGCAATCATTTTGCACTGTTATACAATTTAATAAATCAGAAACTGATGACATAGTACTGTATTTTACTTCTTTATCTCTTTTTTTCAACCAATTAGGGGGTACTTGAATTAAAAACATTTTCACAGGGGGTACATCACTGAAAAAAGGTTGAGAACCACTGATGTAGAGCATAAGGAGGTGTTTTACATTTAGAAAAAAATCATAATATGACCCCTTTAAAGCACCTTATAATCTGATGTGCCTTTTGTATGAAAAAAGACCTGAATAGACCCGCTCATCGGCAGTGCGCCTTTTAATCCGGTGCGCCCTATGGTCCTAAAAATACGGTAATTTTAATACTGTCTTAAAATATTGTTTAAAGGAGGTGTTATCAATAGAGTACAGCTGACTTCCACTAAGGATTTCATAGTCAAATATGATTTGTTAGATTTTTCCCATAGTCAATGATCAGTTTGTGCCCTCGAGCATTTTTTTTTTTTTTCATATGCTAATATGTATGCTAGCAAGAGCACAGCTAATTGGGATACCCACAAATAAACATACAGTATCAGAATCAGAATCAGAATCAAAAATACTTTAATAATTCCCAAGGGGAAATTAAGAATTTCAGCACAACCTCATTCAAGAGTAGACAAACATTACAGGGAGACAGAACAGGATCACTGACGGGTCTGCTAAACTGTTCTAAGCCATCGTCTGCTCGGGTGGGGGGAGTATGGCCAGAGACAGGAGCAGACCCAACAAAGCAACCAAGAAAGCCGACTCCTCCCTCGGCTGCCCAATAACTCTCGGCCAGTGTCCAGTCCGCATGGATGAGCGAGGATGCGTCCAAGGAGACCGAGGTGTCCCATACCTGCTCATTCAGCCAAGACACTGTGAAGCTTGTCCGTTCCGGCGCTCAGTGCCATCTCCGCAGCCCTGTCTCTTCATCCGGACCTCCTCCAGTTTCTCCAAATGTACTCTGGTGTGGCAGAGACCCAGCAACTGGTCTCCATGGCCAAAAGGCTCCCAAGAGGCAGATCCAGAAGTTCACAAAAAAGCACCACAGAAGTCACGAATGTGCCACCCCTTGTCACACAGTCCCAAAGGGTCCCGAACCAAAAGGCAAAAAAACCCCACATGAAAACAAGAGAGAAACATCAGGAACACAAAACATACTTGCCAACCTTGAGACCTCCGATTTCGGGAGGTGGGGGGTGGGGGTGGGGGGTGGGGTCGGGGGAATGGTTGGGGGCGTGTGTAAGAGGGGAAGAGTATATTTACAGCTAGAATTCACCAAGTCAAGTATTTCCTATATATATATATATATATATATATATGGGAAATACTTGACTTTCAGGGAATTCTAGCTATATATATATATATATATATATATATATATATATATATATATATATATATATATATATATATATATATATATATATATATATATATAAATAAATAAGATAAATACTTGAATTTGAGTGTTCATTTATTTACACATATACACCAACATAACACTCATCTACTCAATGTTGAGTTAAGGGTTGAATTGTCCATCCTTGTTCTATTCTCTGTCACTATTTTTCTAACCATGCTGAACACCCTCTTTGATGATGCATTCTGCTTCGTCTCCTTGTTGTGTGCGCAATTGTGCACTGCACTCTCTAAAAGCCCGAAATGTTATTGTCACTTATGCATGTACAGTTGATGGCAGTATTGTCCTGTTTAAGAGTGTCACAACATTGCTGTTTACGGCAGACGAACTGCTTTACGGTAGACGAAAACGTGACTGCTGTTGTTGTGTGTTGTTGCCGCGCTGGGACGACGTTAATGAAACTGCCTAACAATAAACCCACATAAGAAACCAAGAACTCACCCTTGATCATTCTATAGTTATAACGTGATTGGGCAGGCACCCTGCTTATATTGTGGGAAAGTGTACGTGAAAACAGGCTGTCGACACATCACTCAGGTCCGCCTGAATTTCGGGAGATTTTCGGGAGAAAATTTGTCCCGGGAGGTTTTCGGGAGAGGCGCTGAATTTCGGGAGTCTCCCGGAAAATCCGGGAAGGTTGGCAAGTATGCACAAAAGGATGACACAAGAGCACAGCAGCGACTACAGCGGCGCCAACTTGGAAAAAAGATATAACAAAAAAAAAACAAGAACATATACACAGCATAGTTTGGTCAGGTCCTCAGATCGGCTACGCTCGGCTGGGTTTCGGCTCTGGCGGAGCGCAGGGAAAACGATTGACTTGACTATAAAGAAGAAGCAAACGCTGTAATAAGCGTTGTGTAGGGTGAACCAGCGGAAGGATCATTACTATTGCCCAAAGGGGAGCAGGGAGGGAGATTTCATGCCTGAACGAACCATTCGGAACTATACCCTGTTCCTGTCTGAGGATTCCATGTCTGCAGATTCCTAAACGTTTGAACCAATGATAATTGCCGATAGTATGACATCAGATAATCTTCTTCTTCATAGAGATCTAGGCTTTTTGGGGACATCTTGGTTCAGAAGCCTTTGGCAAGCTGCAGTGTTAAGTGATCTGAGGCTGTCAACTGAGGTAATTATGTGCCGTCTCCTGCTACTCCATATGAGAAAAGAGGGGTGACCATCACTCTCTATTATGCCCACGTGTTGTGGCAGCCTTCCACTTTGTTTAGCAAATGAAATGCTTTTCCACCTGAGTGCTCGAGAAAAACAGGGTATAGGTGGGGGCATCGGATGCCATATATGAGAAAGGTGGGTGTGAGTGTCGTAGCTGTTGTTGCATAGAAGAGAGACCTGTTTAAAATCTCCGATACAAGTAGCGCTGGAGCACGGTTATTTATTGTATTTATTTATTTTCAAAGCTGGACAGCCAGTTAGCATCTAAATGTCCTCCAAAGCACCCAAAGTTGGTATTTTTTTTCCATTTTAGTGGAATCAGTCACAAAATGTACCGTATTTTCTGGACCATAGGGCGCAACGGATTATAAGGCGCACTGCCGATTAATGGTCTATATTTTAAATCTTTTTTCATGCAAAAGGCACACCGGATTATAAGAATAAGGCGCATTAAAGGAGTAATATTAATATTATTGTTTTCTAAATTAAAAAAAACACTTCCTTGTGGTCTACATAACATGTAATGGTGGTTCTTTGGTCAAAATGTTGCATAGATTATGTTTTACAGATCATCTTCAAGTCGCTTTCTGACAGTTGTGCCGTTTTGTGGGCGGTCTTATTTACGTGGCTCACCTTCGGCAGCGTCTTCTCCCCGTCATTTTTGTTGTAGCGGTGTAGCGTGCAAGGACGGGAGTGGAAGAAGTGTCAAAAGATAGAGCTAACTGTTGTATAAGACATTCAGACTTTACTTAAATCAATAACGGATCAGCATCTCCTCATCCGGAAACAACAACACAAGAAATGTGTCCCGTGAAAAACCGTCCGACCGGAACTCTCTAATAACTAAAGTTTCTTGGGTGAATAATGTAAACTCACTTGTAGCGCTTCCATGGCAAGTTTACAGACATATATAAGTAAGAACTTTACACTACTTTGTATTAGAAATGGCAACGGCGAAGGATGAATGTCCCATAACAAGAAGAAAGGCGGACCCGTGCACATTTTCAGGATTTATGCAGATCCCAAATATAGATCAGCAGGTACCAGAAGGTAAGAAAAGTTGCTTTTGCATAATATTGCGAAACAAAACGGCAGATAATATGTCTTACCTTATACACACGCACTATAATAATACTTGTATATTTAATGCGCTGACACTCCTTCAAGCAGTGCGGCTTTATAGCTTACCAAAGTCGTACTAAAACATTTTGATAGATTTTTGAGCGCCGTGTGTAATGTACTATATTTTCAATGGAACATTTAAAATGTTGGTGTTGTTTACTTGAGACATGCCGCATGTCATCTGCGGCAAGCTCTGCCGGCATTTCCGCTGGCAGCACGCCAGGACACGCCCCTGCTCGCTCTGGCCGCATCGCAGCCATGCGCCGGCAAAGCTGCAGGCAATCACTAATTCTGCACACCTGGGACTAATGAGGGCGGGCAGCATAAAGACCAGCGGACCCGAAGATCCTTTGCCGGAACGTAGTTCACTCTCGCAGTAAGCATCCCGTCTCTGGCTTCCCTCCCTTGTACTTGCTCTCTCTCTCTGTGTGCCCTTCCCTGTTCCCATGTGTGTCCATTGAGTCTCCCGCAGTACATCCTCCGTCTTCCGTGATCGAGCAGTGTGTCTCGACCTCCCTCTGGATTCCGGACTGCCTTCCCCGATCCTCGACCCCTGCTTGGACACAGACATTGTTGCTTCTCTCCAGCCCCCGACCGCTTGCCTGCCCACGGACTGTCTTCTCGCTTTGCCCCTTTGGTCTGATGAAGGATACATCCAACACGCACAGACAACAAACCCTGGTAACATTTACATGGTTAATTCTACACATCGTTTTGAACCTATCACTTAGAGTAGCGTACACATCCCGTACATTCATCAATAGGGTAAATAAATCTGTGGTGTCGTCTCCTACCCCCGCCGTACATAACAATAATATGTCTTACCTTATACACACACCATAATAATACCCGTATGGTGCGGCTTCATAGCTTACCAAAGTCGTACTAAAACATTTTGATAAATTTTTGAGCACCGTGTGTAATGTTCTATATTTTCAATGGAACATTTAAATTGTTGGTGTTTACTTGAGTCATATTGCTATCATAGTTTTCATCAGTTTATATCCTAAAATCACAAAGCCAAGCAGAATTACAGGACACTGTGCCACGCTTATTGACAATATTTTTACCAATGATTTTGATAATAACACTACAAGTGGTCTACTTATAACCGATGTTAGTGATCATCTGCCAGTTTTTACAATATATGATGGAAACTACAAGAAGAACACGGAAGACAAAAGGACATTTCGAAGACTGTGCACAGAGAAGAGGATGATTGCTTTCAAAATTGAGCTACAAAAGCAAGATTGGGACAATGTGTACAATGAAAATGAGGTTGATGAAGCATATGAACATTTCTTAAACAAGTTCATAATACTTTATAACAAACATTGTCCATGGATACAACTCAGTAATAAGCAGAGAAAGAATAATCAACCATGGATGACAAAAGGATTAAAAAATGCTTGTAAGAAGAAGAATACACTATATAGGAAATTTATAGCACAAAGAACTACAGAGGCAGAAATTAAGTACAAAAAGTATAAAAACAAGTTAACATACATACTACGATTATGTAGAAAAGAATATTACAGTGAATTATTGGACAAGAACAAAACTAATATGAGAGCAACATGGGGCATCCTCAATAGCATTATTAAAAATGGCACTAAGAGGGACTACCCTCAATACTTCTTAGACGGAAATAAAAAAAATGACAACATAAACGAAGTAGTTGAAAGTTTCAATAATTATTTTGTAAATATTGGACCAAAATTGGAAGAAATGATTCCAGACCCAGTTTCAATTGAGGACTATAATGATACCATAGAGCGAAATTCCAACTCCATGTTCCTCAGTAATGTGACACAGGAGGAAATAGTTACAATCGTGAAAAAATGTAAATCCAAGACTTCAACTGATTGTAATGAAATTGATATGGAAACGATAAAAAAGGTTATTGAAGAGATCTCAGGACCATTAATGTATATTAGTAACCTATCATTTCAAACAGGTATATTTCCAAACAAAATGAAAATAGCTAAAGTTGCACCAATTTACAAGACTGGCGACAAACATCAATTTACAAACTATAGACCTGTTTCCTTACTTCCACAATTTTCTAAAATCATTGAAACACTGTTTAATAACAGATTAGAGAGTTTCATAAATAAAAATAGAATACTCGAAGAAAATCAATATGGATACAGAGCTAATGTTTCAACTTCGATGGCTTTAATTGAAATTACAGAAGAAATTACCAATGCTATAGATAATAAAAAATGTGCGGCAGCAGTTTTTATGGATCTAACTAAAGCATTTGACACAATTAATCACAATATTTTAATCAAAAAACTAGAACGATATGGCATCAGAGGGTTAGTCTTAAACTGGATAAGAAGTTATCTAATGAACAGGAAACAATACGTGAAGGTAGGCGAACACACCTCTACAACGCTAAATATATCCTGTGGTGTACCTCAGGGATCAATACTAGGACCTAAATTATTCAATCTATATATAAATGACATTTGTAAAGTTACAAAAGATTTAAAGTTAGTATTATTTGCGGATGATACAACAGCGTTTTGTTCAGGAGAGAACACACAGAAGATACTACAAATAATAACAGAAGAAATTAACAAATTAAAAAGATGGTTTGACAAAAACAGACTATCGTTGAATCTCAGTAAAACTAAAATAATGCTATTTGGTAACAGTAGAAGAGAAAGTCAAACACAAATACAAATAGACGGAATAGAAATTGAAAGAGTAAATGAAACCAAATTTCTAGGTATAATAATTGATGATAATTTGAACTGGAAATCTCACGTAAAAAATATACAACATAAAGTAGCAAGAAACACGTCAATAATGAATAAAGCAAAACATGTTCTAGACAAAAAATCACTTCATATTCTCTACTGCTCACTAGTGTTACCATATCTGAGTTATTGTGCAGAAATATGGGGAAATAATTACAAAAGTACACTTCATTCATTAACGGTGTTACAAAAAAGATCAGTTAGAATAATACATAATGTTGGATATAGAGAACACACAAATCCTTTATTTATTGAATCAAAGATTCTGAAATTCTACGACATAGTGAATTTGCAAACAGCTAAAATTATACACAAAGCGAACTATAACCTGCTACCCAAGAATATACAACAATTCTTCTCAAAAAAAGAGGAGAAATATAATCTTAGGGAGAAATGTAATTTAAAACATTTGTATGCACGTACAACACTTAAGACCTTCAGTATATCAGTATGTGGAATTAAATTATGGAATGGATTAAGCAAAGCAATCAAACAATGTACTAATATGATCCACTTCAAGAAACTCTTCAAACTTAAAGTGTTTACAAAGTACAAAGAAGAAGAACCATGATAAACATTCTGAATGTATTTAACTCATCCATTCTTTCATTCTTTCACTCACAAAATAATCTTACTTATTTCAACATATGAAATGTAACTTACTTCACCAATTATTATTTATTTACTTATTTTATTGTGATTACTTATGGAGTATATTGTGAATAAATTGAGAACAGGAAGTGAACAAAAAGTTTTAGCAACTGTTAAGTAAAAGAAAAGGGGTAGGATTAAATAAGCTCTGCTTCTTCCTACTCCTTTTCGAACATGTTGAAAAGAGAAACTGGAGATTGTGATGTATCATGTTGTATACTTGCATGTTCGAAATAAACTCAAACTGAACTGAACTGAACTGAACTGAATAGTGCAGTCTACACTTATCTCTTACGTTTGACTGCCATCTACTGGTCACACTTACGTGGTTATAAGGCGCACTGTCGAGTTTTGAGTAAAAAAAAATATTTTTAGTGTGCCTTATAGTCCGTAAAATATGGTAAACCGGGTATGTTATAGTCTGCTATGAGCTAGCAGCTACACAAGAGCATGACTGCAAATGTAGCTTACCACCATTATAGTGGAATAAATGAATACTTTGTCTTATAAAACGCTTTGGGTGTTTAAAAATGTGCCGTATAAAATCTAATCCATTATCATTATTATTAATTGAAGACAGGATAAGTTCATTTCAGACGGTTAATAATAAATGGGTTCATGGTTTTTGATATCCACCATTATTCTCTATTTGAGTAATTTCACCTGATCAAGTCCTTTTTTTTAACATTCCACACTGTAATGTACTTTTTTTTTAGCCTTTCATTTGTTTTTTTATTGTAAATTTGTTTTGCCTTATATTTTATTGTTTTCTGTTTTGTAAATGTGTTTTACTTTTTTGTTATTGTCTTTTCTGTGACGATCTGTCGCTTCCTTTCTGTTTGTTTCCTTGTTTTGTATCCACTTCCTGTCAGTGCTCTTGTTTTGTTTCCACTTCCTGCTTGTTACGCTGAGCGCTGTTTATTTCCTCACCTGCTGTTGATTGGCAGCCAGTCCACACCTGCTGCCAATCAGCATGTGTCCTATTTATGTCTTGTCCCGAGCACTCCTCAGTGCTCAACGATCGCTTTATGCTGGGAACTATTACATGCAAGACTGCTTCTCCTCTGTTGATGATAATAAAGATCATCTTACCTGTTCATCGTCTGCTGGTTCCTGCATCTTGGGGTCACAAAAACAGCAGCCATGCGAGTTCCTCACACTTTTCTGTATTCTAAATGTGTTCTGCCTTTTGTTATATTGTTTAGTCCAAGGGTCGGCAACCCAAAACGTTGAAAGAGCCATATTGGACCAAAAATGCAAAAAACAAATATGTCTGGAGCCGCAAAAAATGAAAAGCCTTATACAAGTCTTATAATAAAGACAACACATGATGTAAGTGTCTATATTAGCTATACTAGCCTACTATCAAAATGACTATGTGTCGCAGGCTGAAGCAAATCTTCGTTGACAGAAATGTTGAAATGTAATATTTATTCTACACATTTTTACAACATTAGAAACCATTAGTAAATCAGAGGCTACTCAGAAAGTGAGATAACTCCTGGAAATTACTGGCTTTTAATGGCCAAAGGTATACATGTGTGTGTCCAAGTTAAAAGAAACGACAGGCTGTCTTCTTTTAATAGATTTATTACAATATTTGACAAGCTAAAAAACATTTGCTGTGGTCTGGAACAACATGGCACACAAACAACTATCTGAAATGCAGCCAATATTACATACAGATAATGTGTCATGAGACTTGCAAAACTAAATTGTATACAAAGAGGGTACAAGTAAATTATATTAAATGAGCTCAAATATACCTACAAATGAGGCATAATGATGCAATATGTACATACAGCTAGCCTAAATAGCATGTTAGCATCGATTTGCTTGTAGTCATGCACTGACCAAATAAGTCTGATTAGCACTCCAACAAGTCAATAACATCAACAAAGTGCACCTTTGTGCATTCACGCACAGCATGAAACTTTTGGTGGACAAAATGAGACAAAGAAGGGTTGGAAGATTTTACCATGTAAACAAATGGTCCACACTCTGGTGAGTTCAAGAACCATCAAAATTAGTAGGACAAAACGGTGTTCATCAAAGACTGTCATCAGTGAAGCATACACACAAACATATTAAACAGTGGGCTTTCTAACAATTGGGAAGGTTTGTGTCATTTTTGTCCTCAAACAAAGAACATACTAAAACAAAAAACAAAAAATTTCCCCCATCTTTTTCCATTTTCAATCCTTTTTTTTTTTTTATGTTCCAGGGAGCCACTAAAGAGCCGCATGTTGCTGACCCCCAGTTTAGTATTTTGTAACTGTGTTTTGATTGGGAATTTAGTTTTCTGTATCCCAAAGGTATGCCTTTCGCTAGTTTGTTTTGTAAACTTGTTTTGCATGTTATTGTATTTTTTTGTATTTGAAATGTGCCAGCCCTTTTTTTTTTGGTAAACTTGTTTTGCTTTTTTGTTATTTAGTTGGTTTTCTGCATTCTAAATGTCTTTGGCATCGTGTTATTATGTTTTATGTGTTTTAAATGCGGTCAGTGTACCTTCAAAAATGAAAATAGAAAAAAATAACCCAAAATGTGTTTTTTGAGTTGCAATTAAGAATTGGAGATAGAATGAACGGAAGGTACACGGATCAAATTTGTTTTACCTTTTTCAATAAATCAATCAATCAATGTTTATTTACATAGCCCTAAATCACAAGTGTCTCAAAGGGCTGCACAAGCCACAACGACATCCTCTGTACAGAGCCCACATAAGGGCAAGGAAAAACTCACCCCAGTGGGACGTCGATGTGAATGACTATGAGAAACCTTGGAGAGGACCGCATATGTGGGTAACCCCTCCCATCTAGGGGAGACCGAATGCAATGGATGTCGAGTGGGTCTGACATAATATTGTGAGAGTCCAGTCCATAGTGGATCCAACATAATAGTAAGAGTCCAGTCCATAGTGGGGCCAGCAGGAAACCATCCCGAGCGGAGACGGGTCAGCAGCGCAGAGATGTTCCCAACCGATGCACAGGCGAGCGGTCCACCCCGGGTCCCGACTCTGGACAGCCAGCACTTCATCCATGACCTGTGTGTCTCCCCCACTCCACAAGGGAGAGGGGGGAGCAGAGGAGAAAGAAAAAGAATCGGCAGATCAACTGGTCTAAAAAAGGGGGGCTATTTAAAGGCTAGAGTATACAAATGAGTTTTAAGATGTGACTTAAATGCTTCTACTGAGGTAGCATCTCTAACTGTTACCGGGAGGGCATTCCAGAGTACTGAAGCCCAAATAGAAAACGCTCTATAGCACGCAGACTTTTTTGGGGCTCTGGGAATCACTAATAAGCCGGAGTTCTTTGAACGCAGATTTCTTGCCGGGACATATGGTACAATACAATCGGCAAGATAGGCTGGAGCTAGACCGTGTAGTATTTTATACGTAAGTAGTAAAACCTTAAAGTCACATCTTAAGTGCACAGGAAGCCAGTGCAGGTGAGCCAGTATAGGCGTAATATGATCAAACTTTCTTGTTCTTGTCAAAAGTCTAGCAGCAGCATTTTGTACCAATTGTAATCTTTTAATGCTAGACATAGGGAGACCCGAAAATAATACGTAACAGTAGTCGAGACAAGACGTAACGAACGCATGAATAATGATCTCAGCGTCGCTAGTGGATAAAATAGAACGAATTTTAGCGATATTACGCAGATGAAAGAAGGCCGTTTCAGTAACACTCTTAATGTGTGACTCAAACAAGAGAGTTGGGTGGAAGATAATACCCAGATTCTTTACTGATTCGCCTTGTGTAATTGTTTGGTTGTCAAATGTTAAGGTGGTATTATTAAATAAATGTCGGTGTCTAGCAGGACCGATAATCAGCATTTCCGTTTTCTTGGCGTTGAGTTGCAAGAAGTTAGCGGACATCCATTGTTTAATTTCCAGAGGTGGGACCAAGTCATTGCTTTGCAAGTCACAAGTAAGTCTCAAGTCTTTACCCTCAAGTCTCAAGTCAAGTCCCGAGTCAAGACAGGGCAAGTCCGAGTCAAGTCCAAAGTCAAGACTGGAAAGTCTCAAGTCAAGTCCCAAGTCCTGCATTTTGAGTTTCGAGTCCTTTCAAGTCATTTAACCACAGACTAATATATTTACACAGATTGTGTATGCTTTTAAAACGCTGTATTTATTTATTAAAACAAGTGCATTTGAAATTGCAGGGAAAAAGATAGTGCTGACATTGCACTTCAAAATAGCACTATTAACCAGTCATTTTAAACATGTAACTCATTCCTTTACAGAATAAACACATTTGAAAAAAAAAACAAGTGCAACTGTACTTATTTGCACAAAAGTGTTAACATTGTATTTCCATGGCATATTGCATTGTAACTAGTTCCACAGCAGTTTCTATCCTGTTCTTACCTTATCTCATTGATCTCATCTCATACTGTATGTGTGTTTATGTGTGCGTACACATGAAAAACATAACAAATATATGAACATAACAATGAACAGAGTTGTACTTTTTAGATGTCAGGACCCTATGCAATATGTACACATATTCTTAATATAGTATACATTTTAACTGACCTTTATTTGACTATGTTTGTCTTTTTGTAGGTGGCTAAAATACGCGGTGCTGCTGACTGCCGTCTAACGTTACGTTACTGTGTGTGATACATTGACTAACGTAACGTTATGTATAGGTACCTCATGAAACCCTGCTTAAAAAAAAATCACTTGACAAAAAGTATGAATAAGGTAGCAAACTGCAGTGGACGCAACAGATTGCCGTGTTTGCAATGACGTTATAACCATAGACATCTTATAAGTAGACGCAGCATTGGTTGCTGTGACGTGAGCAATTTGGCCGCCATCTTGAAGTGCTGATGAGGAGCCGGCGAGCAGCCGAAACTGACAGATGACAGGTAGAAAACAAAGATGGTGGTGTTCACCGTTTTCCTGCTCAAATGAGCGGACTGTTGAAAATAGGAATCGGGGGATTACTTTTCACAAGTGAGATTTAACATTAACGTACTATTGGTTGTATTTTATGAAAATAATATTACCACAGAGTTGAGAAGGATCAAAGATCTTCAATATTTGTATGTGAAAATCACAAAGAAATCTTCTGGGGGAGGATGACGCCCCTACAGGGGTTTGGTTTACAAACTTTCAGCCCCACCTAAAACAAAATTCACCAGCCGCCACTGATTATGATGCATTCTCATTTTAGGCAAAGTATAAGACAATACTTTCTTAACAGTATAATTGTAACCAGGAATCAGTCTTCAAGTAACAATATTCAAATACTAACATTGTTGGGTTGAACAGAATTTGGTTTTATTCTGAATCCAGTGAAACAGATTGGTGGTTTTAGCTGATATGAAGACTTTCAGGTGTTTATATATGTTTAAGTATTTGGCAGACGCTTTTATCCAAAGCGACTTACATAAAATAATACATATAAAACAATCACTGCAAACATTATCATTTAAGGGAAGAATGTAATAGAAAATATCAATACAAAGTGTCAAGACAGAATAAACTCTCTGCTGCTGAAGCAACAGAGATACAGTCTATAGGTCCCTAAGATATATAGATATCTAATGTATTCATACATTGTTTATGTAGGATACACACATATGTATATATAACCTAATCATATTGTTTCTTCAATTTAAAAATAGATTACCGTTTTTTTCCCCCTTCTCTGGGATTATATTCCCAGTTTTGATCTCGGACGTCTGGTCACTTATAGCGTATAAGAATATTATATTACTGTTAAGCAAACTATGAATAATAAAACACGCCAAAACATGTGTCTGTTATCATGGCTACACGTATGACAAAAAAGGGGGTGAAAATCAGTCGTATTCAGTGAGGTAAAATGAATTAAATGCGCTGACAGTTCATTGCTCCTGCCAAATTAATTGCACTGAGTGGAGCGGATCACCACTCCAAGATGGCGGCCACGCGCCTCGTCTGCGCCAGTAGGCAGTAGCGCTCGATGCTGCGTCTACTTATAAGATGTCTATGGTTTTAACGTTAGCAGTGAGTTTGCAGCCTCACTGATTTAACTACACAGCAAATAAAAGTCACGTTACTTAGCCAATAAACGTTATCTTACATTCAAAACTTACCCTTCTTTGTGCAACTTCAAATGTCGAACGAAGTTGGAAGTTGTTGCGTCTCCGTCTGTAATATTCGAACTGCGTGATTTGCATACCGCAATTCGTTTTTTGTTGACCAAGTCGTAGTTTTTATACCCGAACGAAACCAACTTTAACATAATTGTTTATCACTGGCACGTTGTTGGACAACTCTAGTTCATTGGTTGTCCTGCAATTTGATTGGATGAATGCTGTGTGATGAAAACAACGTATATCTAATTTGATTGGCTGTTGTACTGACAGCACACCAGCTGACAGGAATAACACGCTGATAGACAGACGAAGAAAATGAAAAATACGGAGGGCTCCCAAATAACTTTTTAAGCTTTGGATTTTGGGGAAAGTGGCAAGTCATGTCAAGTCATGTCAAGTCAAAAGGCTCAAGTCCAAGTGAAGTCACAAGTCATTGATGTTAAAGTCTAAGTCGAGTTGCAAGTCTCTTCACATTTTGTCAAGTCGAGTCTAAAGTCATCAAATTCATGACTCGAGTCTGACTCGAGTCCAAGTCATGTGACTCGAGTCCACACCTCTGTTAATTTCACTAAGACACGCCTCCAGCTGACTACAATTCGACGTGTTGGTCAGCTTTAGGGGCATGTAGAGTTGGGTGTCATCAGCATAACAGTGAAAGCTAACACCGTATTTGCGTATGATGTCGCCTAGCGGCAGCATGTATATACTATAGAGTGTAGGGCCAAGAACCGAACCCTGAGGAACTCCGCACGTTACCTTAACATAGTCCGAGGTCACATTGTTATGGGAGACGCACTGCATCCTGTCAGTAATTTTAATTCAATGTTTTAATAATGTTGTTATTTTGTTTTATGTTTCTGTATTGTACATTTGTTTGGTCTTTTGGTATTTTCTTTTCTGTATTGTATTAATTTGTTTGTTTTTTTTGTTTTCTACAATGCACATTTACTCCATGCAATGTAAGTGTTCACATGTTCGTAATATAAGTCTGTCAAATGGAATATTCCCGGAAAATAAAAGCAAAACAAAACAACTCTTACGCTTTGACATTTTACCAGGGGAAGACCTGCTAATCTATAAATAGCCGATGCTGTTCCACTTGTTTCAGGCAGACTCTGCTGCCATAACGTGCATAGATTAGCATGGGATCCCCCGCCACCTGGACCCTGACAGCATCATGAAAAATGATTGGCAGGAGTCATTATGGGTATCAATCATCATTTGTTTCCGCACATTAGGACCATGTGTATAATCGAGCCTCCGGCCAAGGTCAAAATTACACTACCATTCCATCCGAACGAGAAGACTAATAGCCACATCACACGACAATTACACCGTGTGTGGCATGTGGCATGAGTGCACATTACGTTTTTTGAGTAGCATGATTAATCCTTGCTATTTGTGGGCTAATACGACTAATTTGGCTGTACGTAATGGCTCCAAATTCCCCCCCAAGTTGATTGCCATTAGGTTTTTATTACGCACCTTGTTTCTGTTTAGCTTGTTAGGAGATGAAGGAGTTCTGTAGGTCGACAAGAGGCGCGCAAGACTGCGCGTCTATATTTAGCAAGGGTGGTCTTGTCATTGAGCAAGGGATGTTTGGATATACTTGATGCAAATAGCCTCATTTCCTCCCTCTCTGCTGCAATAACTGACTAAATCTGCAAGATGAAGGAAAGCCTAGAGGCCTAGTTAGAGAAGGTGAATGCTCGAATAAATTTCAATATGAACGGTTTTATCAAGTCACTTTTTGATAGGGTGAGTGTAATATTGTTTGGATCCACAGCTGTGAGATAAGAGAACAGAGTGGCTCGTGGAAATAATTTGGTTGAAGGTAATGTATTCCTTCTTTGGAAGACGGAAAGTGGGAAATGTTTCTCAACGGTTGTCGACTTCATGCCGCCAATAAACCCTGGTATGAAAAAGAAAATCTACGTACAATTTAGTTTTTATTTGTGTATTGTTTCACATGATGCATTTTGTATTTTCCGGACGATAGAACGCACTGGTATACAAGCCGCACCCACTAAATTTTAGAAGACAAGAATAGTTGTTCATATATTAACCGTACCGGACTATAAGCCACAGATTTATGAGGTATTTACACAGAAATATTTTGTAAATGTTGTTGTGTTTTGGACCAGTTGTTCCTCCCAGGGAATTCAAGTCACAAGTCGCTCCCAAGCTCTTTACAACACTTAAAGCTGAGTTGAAAAACCACCAGAGACAGAATAGGTATTTTGTAATATATTTGCAAAGCTTTGCATATACATTGAGACCAGTCCAGCATAGAACATTCAATCAAGCCGCCAAGATGGTCTGCCCCCCCCTTGAAAAACCCTCTCCCCTCTTAAGTCTCTCTCTCCCACCCACGCAGACATGTCCCTCCAGCCAAAACACATGCCCACTGTCCTCCGCACCTGGGAATAAGAAAAGATAAGAGAAAGGAGTATCTCTCTTTCTTACATCAGAAGATTCAAGGTTAAGCACACAGTTTTTGCAGAAAACCAAAAGACCACAATTGGAAGAAAAACACTAGCTGTTTTGTAATATGATTATGAAATAAAAGAAGTAACACTTAAATTCGGATACATGTAAATATCTGCCTCCGACAATGTTTATTTACATACCCTAAATTGTTTCCATGTTGTCTGTAACATGGCAGTAAAATGGCTGAACAAACAAAACAGGAGTTATCATCATGGACTCACTAGCCATACTTGCCAACCCTACCGAATTTTCCGGGAGACTCCCGAAATTCAGCGCCTCTCCCGAAAACCTCCCGGGACAAATATTCTCCCGATTTTCAGCCGGAACTGGAGGCCACGCCCCCTCCAGCTCCATGCGGACCTGAGTGAGGACAGCCTTTTTTCACGTCCGCTTTCCCACGATATAAACAGCGCGCCTGCCCAAACACGTTATTCCATGCCGATGAGCATGGTGCAGATGGAGAAGATCTTTTCGGCGTCCGTGTTGGCGCACATGTTGCCAAAGCCGAGGCTGGTCAGGCTGCTGAGGGTGAAGTAGAGGGCGGCGATGTACGAGCTGCGCACCGACGGGCCGCCGACCGTGTTGTTGACGTAGGGCATCTCCAGACGTTTGCCCAGCTCATGGAGCCATCCTTGGGGAAGAGACGGGAGAACAACAGGGTGACAAGAACTAAATCATCCAGACTAGAGATAAATTGTATTATTATGTTTATCTTACCTAAAAATAAATATATTCATTAATTAAAAATAAAAAAAACTAAATTTGTATTATATTTTGCTAAAAACATCAAAATTAATTGTATTTTTATTTGTATTTTTTCTGACTCCTTATTACATCCAGCCATAGAATTATACATTAAAATAAACATATTTGAAATAATTAATTTTAAATGTTCATAATAATTCATTTAAAATGACCATATTTAATTATTAAAATAATTGCTTGTTTATCAACAACTTTAGCATTTTATTCATTACATTTTGAAGCTCTCAGAAGCCAAGTTATGTAATATTCCTTAAGATTTATTTATGCAAGTTTGAAGTATCAATTATCTAAGCACAGTTTTGTTTGCATATTTTCAGGATGTAGATATATGAAATACTTGACTTGGTGAATTCTAGCTGTAAATATACCACGCCCCCCACCCCACTTCCCGAAATCGGAGGTCTCAAGGTTGGCAAGTATGCCACTAGCTGCGGAAGCCAGCTCTCCAATCAGCTAAACAGAATCAATAACTCCATGGTGACATCTGTACTGCGGAATTTGTTAAACCAAAACAAGATACAAATTGTGATGATCCGTTGCCCGGATCATGTTTGTTTAGTTTTTGATTCCCCTCAGTTCCTGTTTCAGCACCCCTGGGTTTGTGTTTCTTGGTTGTCATGTGTGCTGATTATTTTCACCTGCCTCTGATTAGTGTTCGAGACGCTCACCTTCTCCCGGGCACTAATCAGAGAGCTATTTATTCCTGCCTTTTGCCACACTCGGTCTGGCTGTTGTATTTGCTTCCATGCAACACTTTACGCCGTTACCTTTTCAATTCCTACACTGCAAAAACTGAAATCTAAGTAAGATGAAATATCTCAAATAAGGGTGATATATTTGCTTATTTTCTGTCTGATAAGATAATTCTTCTCACTAAGCAGATTTTGTGTTAGAGTGTTTTACTTGTTTTAAGGGTGTTGGTCCTAAATGATCTCAGTAAGATATTACAGCTTGTTGCTGAGATTTTATGACCTATATTGAGTAAAACATGCTTGAAACTAGAATATCAACTGTTGCAAAGCTGTGTCATCAACACTCACAAGTATAAAAGTACTTTTTTAAAGTAATCAATTCTTACTTCAAGCATGAACAAAAAAAAATCATGATTTTGACACAAATGTGTCTCATAATTAAAACAGATGATGATGATGTTTTATTTTCAATGAAACATTAGAAAATACGTACTCATATAGTAGTACAGTTGGCACAGTACAGTAAACTGACATTAACATTTAAACATTTGACATTTCAAAATTTTTTTTACAGAAATAGTTCATGCACATTCCGATAAATTCTTCAAAATTGCAATAAAAAAAAATTTGGCCGGGGGCCGGGCTGTAAATATGCGCGCTAATTGACTGAAAGAGCACGCACTTGGCACTATGATGTCATGTTATCGATGGAAAAATGCATTTTTAGACCATATGATTTGCCTGAGCAGCTAGGAGACCCCAAGAGTAACAAGCGGTTGCCTTGTTGCCTTTCCATTAAGAACAATAAACTCGTTTTTAGCATAAGTTTGCTGGTTTCAAGAAATGAATTATGTCAAGATAATGGCACTAGCATTTACTTAGTTTAAGAATATCTTTCATCATATTGAGCAAAATGGTCAATTTTTTTTTACTACCAAGTGCATTTGTTATTAGTGAGAATATACTTATTTGAAGGTATTTTTGGGTTCGTTGAGGTTAGCTAATTTTACTTGTTTTGGAAAGTCTTGACAAGCCGCATTATCTTGTTCTATTAGCAGATAATTTTGCTTAGTTCAAGTAAAATACCCCTAATTTATTTTTTTTTTTCTTGTTTTTGAACACTGACTTTTTGCAGTGTATTCTTGTTTTTCGTTTGCTAAGCTTTGACTTTGTTCCCCGTGCATGCGGCACACGTTGCTTTTGTTTGTATCCTGTATCCTGTCTGATTTTGTGGACAATATATCATTGTCTCACCTGCACGTTGCTTCTGGCGTTCCTGTTGCATCCTTGGGATAACAATCCATGCATCACCATGCGACCACAACGTGACTAAAAAAGAATGCCATTGTAAGTTAAAGGGGAACATTATCACAATTTCAGAAGGGTTAAAACCATTAAAAATCAGTTCCCAGTGGCTTATTTAATTTTTCGAAGTTTTTTTTCAAAATTTTACCCATCACGCATTATCCCTAAAAAAAGCTTCAAAGTGCCTGATTTTAACCATCGTTATATACACCCGTCCATTTTCCTGTGACGTCACATAGTGATGCCAATACAAACAAACATGGCGGATAGAACAGCAAGCTATAGCGACATTAGCTCGGATTCAGACTCGGATTTCAGCGGCTTAAGCGATTCAACAGATTACGCATGTATTGAAACGGATGGTTGTAGTGTGGAGGCAGGTAGCGAAAACGAAATTGAAGAAGAAACTGAAGCTATTGAGCCATGTCGGTTTGAACCGTATGCAAGCGAAACCGACAAAAACGACACGACAGCCAGCGACACGGGAGAAAGCGAGGACGAATTCGGCGATCGCCTTCTAACCAACGATTGGTATGTGTTTGTTTGGCATTAAAGGAAACTAACAACTATGAACTAGGTTTACAGCATATGAAATACATTTGGCAACAACATGCACTTTTAGAGTGCAGACAGACCAGTTTTCATCAATTAATATATTCTGTAGACATACCCTCATCCGCTCTCTTTTCCTGAAAGCTGATCTGTCCAGTTTTGGAGTTGATGTCAGCAGGCCAGGGAAGCTAGGGTCCATCTCTGTCATAGCATAGCTTTCGTCGGTAAAATGTGCGGAACAAATGTCCAATTTCTTGCCACTTTCGCATCTTTGGGCCACTGGTGCAACTTGAATCCGTCCCTGTTCGTGTTGTTACACCCTCCGACAACACACCGACGAGGCATGATGTCTCCAAGGTACGAAAAACAGTCGAAAAAACGAAAAATAACAGAGCTGATTTGACTCGGTGTTTGTAATGTGTTTGAGAAAATGGCGGATTGCTTCCCGATGTGACGTCACGTTGTGACGTCATCGCTCCGAGAGCGAATAATAGAAAGGCGTTTAATTCGCCAAAATTCACCCATTTAGAGTTCGGAAATCGGTTAAAAAAATACATGGTCTTTTTTCTGCAACATCAAGGTATATATTGGCGCTTACATAGGTCTGGTGATAATGTTCCCCTTTAATAATACTAACGCAGACACGTGTTCGCATATTAGCTCATGCAACAACGCCAGCTTGATTATATTACAATCACACGTACAAATATGAATGACAACACTCCAACAAACTTCAAAATATGGAACAGTTTAGTAAGTAAGAATTGTTTTAGTTGTATTGTAAAACATACCTACGTTGCTTGGAGTGATGAATGAAGAATCCGTATGAGTTTAAACACTTATTTTCTTTTTTTTTTTTCATTTATTTATTTATTTCAGGCAATGACATAAAAAAGTACAAAGTTGACAACACATAATAATATAAATTAGCATAGTGCAAAAGGTAATGTATAGTATGTAATGCATGATTGTCCAGTTTTGCCTGAAAGGGAGTGGGAAGAAGATAACTTATTTAATCCCACCCCCAGTTCTCCATTTAGTGTTAAAGGGGAACATTATCACCAGACCTATGTAAGCGTCAATATATACCTTGATGTTGCAGAAAAAAGACCTTTTTTTTTTTTAACCGATTTCCGAACTCTAAATGGGTGAATTTTGGCGAATTAAACGCCTTTCTATTATTCGCTCTCGAAGCGATGACGTCACGTTGTGACGTCACATCAGGAATCAATCCGCCATTTTCTCAAACACCGAGTCAAATCAGCTCTGTTATTTTCCGTTTTTTCGACTGTTTTCCGTACCTTGGAGACATCATGCCTCGTCGTTGTGTTGTCGGAGGGTGTAACAACACGAACAGGGACGGATTCAAGTTGCACCAGTGGCCCAAAGATGCGAAAGTGGCAAGAAATTGGACGTTTGTTCCGCACACTTTACCGACGAAAGCTATGCTACGACAGAGATGGCAAGAATGTGTGGATATCCTGCGACACTCAAAGCAGATGCATTTCCAACGATAAAGTCAAAGAAATCTGCCGCCAGACCCCCATTGAATCTGCCGGAGTGTGTGAGCAATTCAGGGACAAAGGACCTCGGTAGCACGACAAGCAATGGCGGCAGTTTGTTCCCGCAGACGAGTGAGCTAAACCCCCTGGATGTCTTGGCTCACACCGTCCCTTATGCCACCGAAGATGATCAAGAGAAGAATATCGACCCTAGCTTCCCTGGCCTGCTGACATCAACTCCAAAACTGGACAGATCAGCTTTCAGGAAAAGAGAGCGGATGAGGGTATGTCTACAGAATATATTAATTGATGAAAATTGGGCTGTCTGCACTCTCAAAGTGCATGTTGTTGCCAAATGTATTTCATATGCTGTAAACCTAGTTCATAGTTGTTAGTTTCCTTTAATGCCAAACAAACACATACCAATCGTTGGTTAGAAGGCGATCGCCGAATTCGTCCTCGCTTTCTCCCGTGTCGCTGGCTGTCGTGTCGTTTTCGTCGGTTTCGCTTGCATACGGTTCAAACCGATATGGCTCAATAGCTTCAGTTTCTTCTTCAATTTCGTTTTCGCTACCTGCCTCCACACTACAACCATCCGTTTCAATACATGCGTAATCTGTTGAATCGCTTAAGCCGCTGAAATCCGAGTGTGAATCCGAGCTAATGTCGCTATAGCTTGCTGTTCTATGCGCCATGTTTGTTTGTGTTGGCATCACTATGTGACATCACAGGAAAATGGACGGGTGTATATAACGATGGTTAAAATCAGGCACTTTGAAGCTTTTTTTTAGGGATATTGCATGATGGGTAACATTTTGAAAAAAACTTTGAAAAATAAAATAAGCCACTGGGAACTGATTTTTAATGGTTTTAACCCTTCTGAAATTGTGATAATGTTCCCCTTTAAGAAAATTACAAGATAAAACGGCTCTTGTACTTCTGGTTCAAAGCTTTAAACAGCAGAAAACAGTGTAGCCATTCACCCAGCAGCACCTGCAGTGAGCGAACCCGTTCAAAAAAAAAAGGCACCGTAGCACAAACAATAACATAACTTTACAATGTATTTGCATGTGTTTTATGAAAACTGTTTGCTTTATGGCCGTTGGCGGAGAAAAATCCTTCCCTGTCTGTTGTTTGTTTACTTTTTTTGATCTGACTGGCTGTGTCATCACAAATAAACAGGTTGCAAAGCAAATCCACTCTGCAGGCTTGCACACACACAAAATAGATCCACCGAAAATACACGAACCCCACCCCCCACATACCGCGTCTTTGTTGCTTCACCCCACGGGGTGTGACGGAAAAAGGGAGTAGCGCCTCTGGTGGTGGCAACTTCCGGCCAGATGCCCGTCCCCTTCGCCTGGAGTTGTGCGTCTTAATACGTACAGTATATTGTGTTTTGCTCAAGGTTTTTTCCTGGTCTCAAACTAAGCTCCCCACCCAAGAGTTTAGTTGGGACATCTCGCTCCTCTATTTGAGAAGGACTGCTGTAACTGTATGTGTGTTTTCAAACGGGTTTGTAGTAAAAAAATTAATATCGTCACACTTCAAAGATTTGGAACCGGCTTAATGAGAGCCTCAAGATGCTGTATCCATTCTCCAACTTCAAAAAGAAACTGAAAACTTACTTATTAACCACTTATCTTTAATGCCTAATGAATGTATGTATGTATGTGTATGCTTACTTTAGTACTATTATCTTGTGTTAATCATATAGCGTTGTTTTTTTGTTTTGTTTTTTTGTTTTTTTTGTTGTTGTGCTTGCTACCATGTTTCATCATTCCATGTATAAACTGTCCTCTGGACCCCCTGTCAAAAGCTTCTTCTAGCTTATTTGGGGGACCTTTCACGTACCAACATCTTTAAATGATGATATTCACTACTATTGTAATTGTTATATGGTATTGTGAAATAAACTTGAACTTGAATATATTAACTTCAAGTGCAATGACAATAAAGTTTGATTCAACATGCCACCCATATGTCTTTTTGTATCACACCTGAGACCGATAGTTTGATACTGCCGGTACCAAAATGTATTTCGGTACTTTTCGGTACTTTTCTAAATAAAGGAGACCACAAAAAATTGCATTATTGGCTTTATTTTAACACAACATATTAGGGTACATTAAACATATGTTTCTTATTGCAATCTAAGAACAATGTGGTCCTTAAATAAAATAGTGAACACACTAGACAACTTGTCTTTTAGTAGTAAGTAAACAAATAAAGGCTCCTATTTTAGCTGCTGACGTATGCAGTAACATATTGTGTCATTTAGCATTCTATCATTTTGTCAATATTATTAAGGACAAGTGGTAGAAAATGAATTATTAATCTACTTGTTCATTATTGTTAATAGCTGCTTACTTTCTCTTTTAACATGTTCTATCTACACTTCTGTTAAAATGTAATAATCACTTATTCTTCTGTTGTTAGATACTTTACATTAGTTTTGGATGATACCACACATTTGGGTATCAATTCAATAGCAAGTCGTTACAGGATCATACATTGGTCATATTCAAAGTCCTCGTGTGTCCAGGGACATATTTCCTGAGTTTATAAACATAATATAAATCATAAAAAAAGCGAAAGAAGATTTTGTGATGCTAAACAATATCGATGTAATCATAGTAGTATCACTAGATACACTCATGTGCTTGGTATCATAACAGTGGATGTTAGGTGTAGATCCACCAATGACGTTTGTTTGTATTGTAGCGTCCTGGAAAAGTTGGTGCTGCAGGGAATTTAGGGAATTTGTTCTGTAGTGTTTATGTTGTGTTGCTGTTCAAATATTTTCCCGAAATGTGTTTTGTCATTGTTGTTTAGTGTGGTTTCACTATATGGCACGTGTTTATGACAATGTTGTGTGACAGTAGTGTGACATGTATGGCTGTTGACTAAGTAAGCCTTCATTCACATGTAATTAGTGTGTTTAAAGTTTAGATGATCGTCTTAATGGTTAATGATCGGACTTGGCTTTGTCAACTATAGACAAGTTTTATCACATTCATTAGCATGACTGCGGTGAGTGGTGAAGCATGTAAATTGTTGCGTTTGGACCAGTTGTTCCTCCCAGGGAATTCAAGTTGCTGGTCACTCCCAAGCTCTTTCATGACACGTAAAGCTGAGTAGAAGAACCACCAGAGACAGAATAGGTATTTTGTAATTTTATTTCCAAAGCCTTTGGAAATAAACTTGAAACCAAATCCAGTACAGAAGCGCTCACTCGCACAGCTAAATTGGTCTAAACTCCCATACGGAAAACTTCTTTTTTATCTTGTCTCTTTTGCCCCCACCCTACTTGTCCCTCTTACTCCACAGCTGGGCAAAGGGAAAGATAAGAGAAATAATTTATTACTACTCCCCCTTTCTCCCAGCTCACTCCAGGTCCCTTTTGTTTATTATCTAAAGTCGGTTTTAGACGAGAAACAGAGATCTCCCCCTTCACATTCTCAAAAGTTGGCACACAGTACTTGCAGACAGGGGCGCCGAAAAGGGGGGGTAAAGGAGACGGATTCTAGGGGCCCATGATGGAGGGGGGCCCAGAGAGGCCCCTAATGATGATGAAATTATAATACAGAAAAAATAATGACACTGTGTTGGGGGCCCTGTAAAGATTCTTTTCATGGGGCCCAAAATCCCTAGTGGCGCCCCTGCTTGCAGACAACCAAAAGATAACAAATAAAGAACACTAGCTGTTTTGTACTATGACTATTGTTTAAAAGAAGTAACTCACAAATATGGATATATCTAATTATCTGCCTCCGTCAATAGCTATCAAGAAATAAACATACTTGAATAATCTCCATGGAGACAACGATTAGTGATTTAGAAGTAGTTACAACACTGCTGACTACGGACAGACATTAGCCGCTAGCTAGCTAGCCATGTCTTAAAGCAGCTCTTCCTGCGGGCGTTTCAGTGTTATAACTTCACCTTTATCTTTAGTTTTCAAGCCAACATTCGTCCGTTCTCCCTTTTCTGTCTACACACTGTGTCTGCTTATAAGTACTCTGTGATTGTGCGCTGCCGGACATGCTCGTCTGCATGACACGACGACGACGGGTGGGGTACCGATACTTTTTAGAGGCGGTGTAGTACTGAATATGATTCATTAGTATTGTGGTACTATACTGATACCGGTATACCGTACAACCCTACCTGAGATCATTAGCTGTCATCTCAGTTTTAAAGAGGAATAAAGTAATAAATCATACCTTTTAACATTTTTGTATTTGAAAATTAGGGACATTTTATCGAGCACAAACTAGTTACGGATTGTCACAATCCTAATACCGCCTGTCATTGTTGGACTTGGTAATTGTTGTTGACTGCATTGTTGTGTCAGAAGGCCTACTTAACAGCCTGTACTCAACATGACAGCTCAATCAGGCAGATTTAGAGCGAAGCCTCGTTGTTTCATCCAGAAGGACGCGAGGTGTCAGGACTTCGGCGAGGTGAGTCATGGACTCTTGCAACTTCTTCAAGCATGTCCGATTGAGCGCTAGCCCTCATAAAGTATGGTAAAAAATAGGGTACTTCACCCCCGGCTTGGGCATCGGCCAAACCTTTTCCTTCCGATGCAGTTCATGAGTCCAATGGCAACTTTGTTGACCTGTCAAACTGCTGGGCAAGCACCTGTAATGGTAGTTTGTCTTTGACTTGCCCGTGTAAGACCCCCGTGACATCTGGGCATCCATCAAGCCACTAGCGCTCTCGCCAAGCCTGTAAGAGCAACAAAGAAGAGATGAATGCCACTAAACTACACTAGTGTGTTTACAGGAGCAAAGCATGCAGTAGAAAACGCTAAACACTCCATTAATGATAAAGTAGGGCTTGGGGATATGGCTGAAAACTGTCACAATATAAGTGTTTTATATAGGTCGATATCAATAATTATTAACATTTTATTATGACCTATCGGAAATAGGGACCGGGAGAAAAATAAATAAAATGTAAAAATGTGTAATTCAAATTCTTTCTTTCGTTGTGAAATGAGTTTTTTACACAGAAATATTTTTTACATGTTTATTTACATACCTTAACTGTATCCAAATGGTGTCTGTAAGACGGCAGTAAAACAGCTGTCCAAACAAAACATAAGTCATCATCATGGACCCACGAGCTGCAAGCTCTCCAGTCAGCTCAGTTATCATGTCAACACAAGCAAGATAACACTCAAACAATCAATGTAAACAAAATTCAAAAATAACATTGAACACTGAACAATAACCAACTGAAATGAAGGTGCAACATAAGGAATATGTAAGAAATACTTAATGATGTGCAACAAAATAGTGTGAAAATGTAAAGATAGGGAAACCTGACAATAACTTTTTTTTTTTTTTTACAGCTGTGTAACATTTAATTGGTCTGGTATTCTTGTTTAAGTAGGGAAACTCATGCACATAATCACGTTTCGTCAAACATATATTAACGTTGCTGCCCTACGGGAAACTGGGTAACACATGGCACACTGACAAAGCTTAACCTATTGTTTCTATAACAATCTACAACGTTAATATAGTTGGCTTCTCGTTCTTCCCCTCCATTTGTCTGCTTTCTTTTGTATTTCAAGTTATCATTACATATATGTAGTGTTGCATTTGAACAATTGTATTGTTGATAATAGAGGTATTATTTTTTTTTATTATTCATTATCAATAGTGCTATTTCTATCGGTATTTGTATTGCTGCATTTGTAGTGTAATAATGTTCATTGTCATTTCTGTATTATTTATTTCACGAACCGCTTCTTTGCTGTCACTTTTACCATCATATTTGTATACATCCTATTTGCTGATGTTGTTCTATTTTTTGTTGTTGTTGTCTCTCTGTCTTATCCCTCTCTTGTCCCCGCAATTTCCTCCTGTGTCTTCCTTTTTTTCTCTTTCTATCCCCTCCTGCTCCGGCCCAGTTGCACCAAATAATAATATAAATACATTTAATAAAGTCAAATACAAATAAGGCAACAAGAGACGTATCCTACACTTCTCTTTTGTAAAGTAAATTTGTACAGCCGATATGGGCATCTACATCTACTATACAATTTGCCTGAGTAGCTGGACAGGACCAAAAAAAAAAGTACGGAAATTAATTTGTTATGCAGTAATTATTATTTGAATATTATTGGACCAAATTACTATTATTTTAAAGAAGCACATTTTGTATACATTGTATTTTTTTTTTACTTACACAGGCCCGCACTTTAATTCCTGCCTGTTGTTTACCAGAATAGGGAACGCAAAGGACTACGGTCCGTTTTGAAAAATGTTTAAAAACTGCCACATCGTCGGGGTGACTTTTCTTGGTTTATCCACAATTTATTCGCTCTCTGCAGCACTGAGTTTTAGTTTCTCTTCTCACTCCATGCAGAGAATCAACAGCAAGATGGCACAAGCAAATTTGATACTGTTACGTGATTGGCAGTTAGCGTGTCCTTCCCATTGCTCAGTGATCGCTTCCTGTTTTGCTAGGTTTTGTCAGTGCAACCGACCTTGCTTTGTAACTTTTAAATGATTCCAACAAAAAATATATACAGTACATGCCAAAAGTTTGGACACACCTTCTCATTCAATGCATTTTCTTTATTTTCATGACTATTTACATTGTAGATTGTCACTGAAGGCATCAAAACTATGAATGAACACATGTGGAGTTATGTACTTAACAAAAAAAGGGTGAAATAACTGAAAACATGTTATATATACTAGTTTCTTCAAAATAGCCACCCTTTGCTCTGATTACTGCTTTGCACACTCTTGGCATTCTCTCGATGAGCTTCAAGAAGTAGTCAACTGAAATGGTTTTCACTTCACAGGTGTCATAGTTTTGATGCCTTCAGTGACAATCTAAAATGTAAATAGTCTTAAAAATAAAGAAAACGCATTGAAATGAGAAGGTGTGTCCAAACTTTTGGCCTGTACAGTGTATATATATATGTATATACAGTACATATAAACAAGGTAAATAGTCTTGAAAATACAGAAAAGGCATTGAAATGAGAAGGTGTGTCCAAAACTTTTGGCCTGTACTGTGTGTATGTATATATATATATATATATATATATATATATATATATATATATATATATATGTATATATATATATATATATATATATATATATATATATATATATATATATATATATATATATATATATATATATATATATATATATATATATATATATATATATATATATATGTCGAGGTTACTGTAGTTTATCTGTTGGGACGGCGTGGCGCAGTGGAAGAGTGGCCGTGCGTGACCCGAGGGTCCCTGGTTCAATCCCCACCTAGTACCAACCTCGTCATGTCTGTTGTGTCCTGAGCAAAACACTTCACCCTTGCTCCTGATGGGTGCTGGTTAGCGCCTTGCATGGCCATTTATCATTTATCATTTATACAGTGCTCAATACCGGGGTAGAGCGATATATACGTTAGGTAAGAAAAAAACACACACAGAAGCTACTTCATCCCTACAAGCCGGTTTCCCTGCTCTTCAGGGGATTTTAAAAATGTAATTAAATCCCCTGAAGAGCAGGAGAATGCCAAGATTGTGCAAAGCAGTGACCAGAGCAAAGGGTGGCTATTTTGAAGACATATAAAACATGTTTTCAGTTATTTCACCTTTTTTTGTTAAGTACATAACTCCACGTGTTCATTCATAGTCGTGATGTCTTCAGTGACAATCTACAATGTAAATAGTCATGAAAATAAAGAAAACAGATTGAATGAGATGGTGTGTCCAAACTTTTGGCTTGTACTGTATATTTATCAAACTTTAAAACATGTTTTTTTTACTGATATCGATTACGTGTCTGTGGAGGGAATACTTCGAAGACCTCCTCAATCCTACCAGCACGTCTTCCTATGAGGAAGCAGGGCCTGGGGAATCTGTGGTGGGCTCTCCTATTTCTGGGGCTGAGGTTGCCGAGGTAGTTAAAAAGCTCCTCGGTGGCAAGGCCCCGGGGGTGGATGAGATCCGCCCGGAGTTCCTTAAGGCTCTGGATGCTGTGGGGCTGTCTTGGTTGACAAGACTCTGCAACATCGCATGGACATCGGGGGCGGTACCTCTGGATTGGCAGACCGGGGTGGTGGTTCCTCTCTTTAAGAAGGGGAACCGGAGGGTGTGTTCCAACTATCGTGGGATCACACTCCTCAGCCTTCCCGGTACGGTCTATTCAGGTGTACTGAAGAGGAGGCTACGCCAGATAGTCGAACCTCAGATTCAGGAGGAACAGTGTGGTTTTCGTCCTGGTCGTGGAACTGTGGACCAGCTCTATACTCTCGGCAGGGTCCTTGAGGGTCCATGGGAGTTTGCCCAACCAGTCTACATGTGCTTTGTGGACTTGGAGAAGGCATTCGACCGTGTACCCCGGGAAGTCCTGTGGGGAGTGCTCAGAGAGTACGGGGTAACGGACTGTCTTATTGTGGCGGTTCGCTCCCTGTATAATCAGTGTCAGAGCTTGGTCCGCATTGCTGGCAGTAAGTCGGACACGTTTCCAGTGAGGGTTGGTCTCCGCCAGGGTTGCCCTTTGTCACCGATTCTGTTCATAACCTTTATGGACAGAATTTCTAGGCGCAGTCAGGGCGTTGAGGGTATCTGGTTTGGTGGCTGCTGGATTACGTCTCTGCTTTTTGCAGATGATGTGGTCCTGATGGCTTCATCTGGCCAAGATCTTCAGTTCTCGCTGGATCGGTTTGCAGCCGAGTGTGAAGCGACTGGGATGGGAATCAGCACCTCCAAGTCCGAGTCAATGGTTCTCGCCAGGAAAAGGGTGGAGTGCCATCTCCGGGTTGGGGAGGAGATCTTGCCCCAAGTGGAGGAGTTCAAGTACCTCGGAGTCTTGTTCACGAGTGAGGGAAGAGTGGATCGTGAGATCGACAGGCGCATCGGTGCGGCGTCTTCAGTAATGCGGACGCTGTATCGATCCGTTGTGGTGAAGAAGGAGCTGAGCCGGAAGGCAAAGCTTTTGATTTACCGGCCGATCTACGTTCCCATCCTCACCTATGGTCATGAGCTTTGGGTCATGACCGAAAGGACAAGATCACGGGTACAGACAGTCGAAATGAGTTTCCTCCGCTGGGTGGCGGGGCTCTCCCTTAGAGATAGGGTGAGAAGCTCTGTCATCCGGGGGGAGCTCAAAGTAAAGTCGCTGCTCCTCCACATCGAGAGGAGCCAGATGAGGTGGTTCGGGCATCTGGTCAGGATGCCACCCGAACGCCTCCCTAGGGAGGTGTTTAGGGCACGTCGGACCGGTAGGAGGCCACGGGAAAGACCCAGGACACGTTGGGAAGACTTTATATCCCGGCTGTCCTGGGAACGCCTCGGGATCTCCCGGGAGGAGCTGGACGAAGTGGCTGGGGAGAGGGAAGTCTGGGCTTCCCTGCTTAGGCTGCTGCCCCTGCAACCCGACCTCGGATAAGCGGAAGAAGATGGATGGATGGATGGATGGATGGATGGATGGATTACGTGTCTATTGCAATATACATTGATATCATTTTATCGGTCCAGCCCTATAATAAAGTCATGCATATCCCATCAAAAGCTCTCACCTCGTTAAAATAGTAATAAAAAAATCCCAGCATATCGTAACAATTCCCACGCACCATGAAGATGTGCCTCCAAGGGACTTGGACGGTTGTTGAGATGACGTCAGTGCAAATCCAACTGCCAATGCCATGCCGTTCGCCATAAACCCTTCCTGAATTTGAACGCGAGTGCAATTAAATGCGACCATGTGCAATGTTCGTTTGTGACTCTCAGCACTGAAGTTTTTGCAGGCATTTTGCCACTGCCATCTGGCTAATGCGGCCAATAGCAATACAGCATCATTAACAAATAGCTCCTTGACCAGCCATTCCCTTTTTCTGTACACACTGTACATATGTTCCCATTGTGCATTTAGGGCTGTAACGTGCACGTCTGTCAAAATCCCACTTCACTGTACTGCCGTTTAATTATTAGAGGTTTTACATGTCTTTAATAAAAGCTGAGTTGTTGAATTTCAGACAAACGTAACAATAATTTCAATGGCGAAAGTCCGTGCGCAGCAAACATGACTACACCCGTGGTGGTATCAGCGCCAGCCTCTGGTATCACTAATACAATACAAGGCAAGCAGCGCCAATTACTTCAACACAACGGGGTGGGAGAAATTATTCATGGCTTGGAGCTCCCTTTTATGCTGCATGCTGTTGTCCCGCCTCGACTCTTATCTTTGAAGCCAGCATTTTTGCAGTTCGACTGTCAGGTGGATACTAGATTAGACAAACTTTGGAGGGGAGCACTTAAGGAGAGTCCTGGTCCGTTTGCAATTGCGCTGGTTTGGCACGGATTTCCTTTCCGATCCGATGCTAAGTAAAACTCAGGCTGGAATCGGCGATATGAATACGATACCGATATATGTGCGACTATAGGTAACGTGTCTGTTAAAATGTCAAAAGTTATGTATTTTCAATTACCGTATTTTTCGGAGTATAAGTCGCACCTGCCGTAAATGCATAATAAAGAAGGAAAAAAACATATATAAGTCGCACTGGAGTATAAGTTGCATTTTTTGGGAAAATTTATTTGATAAAACCCAACACCAAGAATAGACATTTGAAAGGCAATTTAAAATAAATAAAGAATAGTGAACAACAGGCTGAATAAGTGTACGTTATATGACGCGTAAATAACCAACTGAGAACGTGCCTGGTATGTTAACGTAACATATTATGGTAAGAGTCATTCAAATAACTATATCATATAGAACATGCTATACGTTTACCATACAATCTGTCACTCCTAATCACTATATTTGATGAAATCCTATACGTCTAGTCCCTTACGTGAATGAGCTAAATAATATTATTTGATATTTTACGGCAATATGTTAATAATTTCACACATAAGTCGCTCCTGAGTATAAGTCGCACCCCCGGCCAAACTATGAAAAAAACTGCGACTTCTAGTCCGAAAAATACTGTAATAAATGATCTATTTAAAAGATACAACAGTAAACATGGAAGAAAGAAATAGCAAAAAATCGGTATGTAATGAGAAAATGTTGCTATGTTTAAATTAATAATTATTAATAATATACTTAGTCACCTATAACACAAAGTTGTGTCTTTAAATATATATAATAACGGTGTTTATCTAATTTAAAATGGCCCTTCATACTTGACTTTTTAGTTTGCAGCCTTTAGTGGAAAGTTTAAACACCATTGATCTAAAATATTAGAAGCTCTCAAAACAAAAATAAAACATAGTTGAAATATAAATACATTTTAATTTGGTATAAAGAAAAACAATACTAACTCATGAGTTAATTTGAAAAAGTATTACATCCATAATTAACACTGTTAAATATGTAACTGAACATTAATATTTGTGTATGGGCAGAATTTTTGACACACTGGGTTATGAAATGTTATTTATGTGTTTATTATAATATTTTAAAACATAATAAAACAACAGTAAAAATTTTACAAAATGGAGATGAGAAAAATAAATTGAGAAAGAGCTGAAATCTTCTAACTAAAAATAAAAAATAATATAAAAAATCACCTGTAAAAACAAGGCTAACACACTATCAGTTTTTAGCATTTTAGCATTTCTGGAGGAAAGTTCTGTTGTCAGATGATCAAAAAAATGAGCTGTTTGGCCACAATACCCAGCAATAATTTTGGAGGGAAAAAGGTGAGGCCTTTAATCCTAGAACACCAGGCCTACCGTCAAGCATGGTGGTGGTAGTATTATGCTCTGGGCATGTTTTGTGGCTAATGGAACTGGTGCTTTACAGAGAGTAAATGGGACAATGAAAAAGGAAGATTACTTCCTAATTTTTCAACACACGTCAAAAGTGGTAAAATAATGGCTAAATCAGGTTAGAATTAAGGTTTTAGAATGGCCTTCCCAAAGTCCTGACTTGGCTGCAAAGAGTGGTCAAGACGGCTCAGAAGATCATCGGCCGCCCTCTCCCCTCTCTGACGGACATCTACACCTCCCGCTGCCTCAACAGAGCCAGTGCCATCATCAAGGACAGCACCCACCCTGGCTCTGACCTGTTCCACCTGCTGCCCTCTGGGAAGCGCTACAGGTGCATTAAAACCAAAACAAACAGGCTAAAGAACAGCTTCTTCCCCAGGGCCATAACCATCCTGAACGGACTGCCCCATTGTCCCTCATAACTGCCTTCTCTTCGGTGCAATAACCCATTCCACCAACCACCCTGTTTTTGTTTTTGTTTTTTTCATGTATATATTCATTTCACACCATATTCATTGCACTTCTACATTTTTTATATTTTTATATATTTGCACATTGTTTTTCTAGCATGCACACATCGCACTGTATGGAATGGCCTCAATCTCGTTACCTTGCGTAATGACAATAAAGCTGATTCTGATTCTTCTGATTCTTCTAAACGTGTGGACAATGCTGAAGAAACAAGTCCATGTCAGAAAACCAACAAATTTGTAACCAAATATTAACATTGCTGTAAGTATACTTTTGACCCAGCAGATTTGGTCACATTTTCAGTAGACCCATAATAAATTCATAAAAGAACCAAACTTCATGAATGTTTTTTGTGACCAACAAGTATGTGATCCTATCACTCTATCACAAAAAATAAGAGTTGTAGAAATTATCGAAAATTCAAGACAGCCATGACATTATGTTCTTTACAAGAGTATGTAAACTTTTTGACCACAACTGTATATATATATATATATATATATATATATATATATATATATATATATATATATACCAATGTGGCCCCAGTATGCGTTGACTTTTCAGTATGGTTTCCTTGGTGGAAAGAGTTTGTGCACCTCTGTACTAAAGTATCAATATTTTGATTTGAGAATCAATATTGGAGCATAAAGATATGGTATTGATATTTTAGTATGGATCCACACATCACTATTCAATATAAACGGTGCACTGCAGACCAGCATTAAAATGGCAGCAAAACACAGCAAAATCACAAATGCCTACCGTATTTCTGGACTAGAGAGCGAACCGGCATATAAACCGCATCCACAAAGTTTTCATAGACCTTTTTTTCTCCATATAATAGCCGCCCCGGACCATAAGCCGCATATATGTACGTTGTGAAATTAGTTATTTACACAGAACTATTTTTTAAATGTTTATTTACAGACCTTCACTGTATCCAAATGGTGTCTGTAAAACGGCTGATCAAACAAAACATAAGTCTTCGTCATGGACCAACTAGCAAGCTACCCAGTCAGTTAAACAAATTCAATAACTCCACGTTGACATCTTGGTGAATTTACTGAGGAATTTGTGAAACTGAAACAATATAAAAAGAATGCCGTTCTAAGTTAATAATACTAACACAGACACTCGTAAACGTGTTTGCATATTACCTATACTAACAATGCTAGCTTGATTACATTACGATAGCACGTACACATATGCATGAAAACACAAATATTAAACATGTGACGGTTTATTACCGTTAAGTATGAATCATTTTAATTATATTACAAACGTTGCCTGGAGTAATGAATGGAAAAAAAACATACGAGTAGAAATAATATAGCCGGAACGGCATTTGTACTTCCGGTTCACGGCACTAACCAGAAGGAAATACTCTCGATGTTCAACTCGCAGCACCTGCAGTGAGCGAACTCATCCAAAATAAAACCTTAAAGGCATGGCGAAGATAAAAATAAAATAAAAAATGGTGTCTTCTTTTATACTTCCTCCAAACGAGCTGTATAGAATGTGCACTGTTTGGTGACATTTTTCCCAAGTGTGACAGCAGCAGATATTTCCATATATGGCGGAGATTTACACAAAGTGTCCAAAGCTGTAGTCAATAATTAAATTGTCCTATCTTGCTGATTGTATTGTACCATATGTCCCGGCAAGAAATCTGCGTTCTAAGAACTCCGGCTTATTAGTGATTCCCAGAGCCCAAAAACAGTCTGTGGGCTATAGAGCGTTTTCTATTCGGGCTCCAGTACTCTGGAATGCCCTCCTGGTAACAGTTAGAGATGCTACCTCAGTAGAAGCATTTAAGTCCCATCTTAAAACTCATCTGTATACGCTAGCCTTTAAATAGACACCCCCCCCACCCCTCCATTTTAGACCAGTTGATCTGCCGTCTCTTTTCTGCTCTGCCCCCCTCTCCTGCGTGGAGAGGTTATTAGGTGACCACAGATGGTGCGCAAGCTGTTCAAAGTCGGGACGCCGGGATGGACCACTCATCTGTGCATCAGTTGGGGACGTCTTTGCAATGCTGACTTGTCCCCACTCAAGAAGAACCCCGGCTGGCCCCACTATGGACTGGACTCTCACACTATTAACTAGATCCACTCGACGGGGGGGGGGGCGTGGCCTGCGTGCCTGCAGCAAAGCGGGGTGTGCCAGGACCAGCTTTGAAATCAGCGACAGGTGCGTAGATGGCTCACCTGGGCCTGGTTATCTAATCACCTGTCGCTCTGTTAAAAGGCAGCACCCGGGAGGACAGAGGAGTTGGAGTGGGAGTTGGAGCTGGAGGAGAGTTGGAGCGAGAGCAAGAGAAAAAAGGACAATTGCTGATAAGCCACAGAAGGACTTTGTTTGAAAAAATAAAACTTCATTGCGAACCTGAATCTTGCTCGCATGTCAATGCTTGGTGGTCCGAAGAACCCACTGGAGGGCAACCTCCACAGGGCTATATAAATAAACTTTGATTGATTGATCGATAAGCTCCTTCTTTTTCCTCTATCCTCTTGTTGTGGGGCAGACTGGCTCGTACATGCACATGCATCATCCATTTCTTATACAAAGTAGCATACAGTTCTGATGTATACTTGTCAGTAGATTCGCTATGGAAGCGCTAAAGACTACAACATGGCTGACGGGGAGGAGTCAAAGTCAAAGTGGAGGCACATAAATAAGACTGCCCACAAAACGACACATGCTTGTCAGAAAGCGGCTTGAGGATGGTCTGTAGAACATAATCTATGCAACATTTTAACCAAAGCACCGCCATTGCATGTTATGTAGACCACAAGGAAGTGTTTAAATGTAGAAATTCAAATTATAAAACTGTAAGACCCCTTTAATATCAAACATATTAGTATGTCTTTGACTAATTATGAAAAAACTTGAAGATTTTGAGGGACGAAAACATTTACCGGTACACCCAAAAACATGTCAAATACGTTTGGAATCGTTGGGTGGAAGCAGTACGTTCCTTGAAGATGCCAAACTTGTATAAACCCAGGGCATGCCAAGGTCTGGGAACAAAAATATCTTGAGCATTTATGAAGTGCAGGTGCGGCTTGCAAGAAGTGAATGCAAAAAAGGAGCTCTATTATTTAGTAGCAGACACAAAAACAGGAGCCGTCAGTAGAGCTCAGGGAAATCAAAGCTATGAAAAACAGAACAATAGTTAGATTTTTCTAAATGAGGGAAAAATGCAATAATTATACATGACCATGGTGGGACTAGCATGTTTGAAATAATAAGTATTCTTGATAAGCAAACACCAATGAATCCCTTTATAGTGTTTTTTTTTAAATCACTGATTAGATGGATCCAAAGAAGACTTTTTGTAAAACCCCTTTCTGATATGACAGCTCTCCTGTTTTTATGACAAGGCCGCAATGAAGTGCTGCCCCTTATTTGCATATCATGTCATCAGTTTGTCACTGGGAAGCTACATTTGTTGAGATTTAAGTGATATGCAAACCAGTACCACCACTAAAAGCACTTAGCTCTCTCCAAGTACCACCATAATGACCAACATTAAGATACAGTAGCGTAATAGGCCTAAGTAGTCATTAAAAACAAGCCAGAGGTTGTTGTTTTTTTAACAAGTGTATTGAATAGTTTTGGCCACTGCAACATTACAAACAAACTACATTTGTGACAAATGACATCGTCACTGGCGGACGAGGCTTAACATGTTACACACCGAGTAAGAGCAAAAGCAGACAAGAAGGCATGCATAAAACTACCCAAGGAATAAGTGAGAAGTAACAATAACAGGAAATGAACAGGAAGATTAATAAAGGTCTAGAGCAGAGGTGTCAAAGTCGTTTTCACTGAGGGCCACATCACAGTTATGTTTGGCGTCAGAGGGCCGCTTCCAACAGTGAATACTATTATTATGCATTTTATTAGTAGATTTGTTTTTAACTAAAATGTAAAAACAAATATAGTAAGTTGTAATAATTTCACCTCAAAATGTTGTGTATATTACTGTAAATGGAAAATCAGTACTGCTGTTTTTATGGTAAAAAAAAAAAAATGCAGCTCAGTTGCCAGAATTTTACTGTAAAATGTACATTTGTTTGTTTTTACTGTAAATAAAACAAACTGTAATTGTACAGTACAATTTTGGCTCCTGAGCTGCCAGTTTTTTTTGTTTTTTGTTTTTTACCGTAAATCAACAACTGTAGATTTTCTGTTGTATTACTGTAAATGTCAAAACACCACAGTTTACTAAAAGTACTGTTTTTTTTCATTTCGTGAAAAATGCTGTACAAAACCACAGTAAATTTCACAATTTTACCATGAAATCTATTGCTACTTTTACATTATTATTAGTATTTATTTATATTTAAAAATAGTTTGAATGTTTGATAATATACGTTTGCATAATTAGACACTATTTAAGGTAATATCATTTGCGATTACATGGAATACATGTATTTTTTTTTCTCTCCTGAAATAGAAAGAAAGAATATATTTGGTAAGAAAAGTTATAGTACTTTATTGATACACATTATTTCCAGGCTTTCGAGGGCCAAATAAAATGAAAGGGCGGGCCTTGAGAGGGAATAATATAACAGTGTTGCTGTGTAGCGGCCAGGCGTACACGTAAGGTATTTTCAATATCTCAGTATACGATCGATATGATTGTTATTGTTTACAAACTTAGGTAATAAGTCTCTGGACACACTAGAACTTTAAGGGCAAAAACAAATGATTTTTTTTAGTAGTGGTTTGTTTTTGTTATTGTGTACTATTGGCTTTTTTTTTGCTCTAATAAATGAAAGAAAATACAGAATTACCGTATTTTCCGCACCATAAGGCGCCCTGGGTTATAAGCCGCGCCTCCAATGAACGGCATATTTCAAAACTTTGTCCACCAATAAGCCGCCCCATGTTGTAAGCCGCATCTAACTGCGCTAAAGGAATGTCAAAAAAACAGTCAGATAGGTCAGTCAAACTTTAATAATATATTAAAAACCAGCGTTCTAACAACTCTGTTCACTCCCAAAATGTACGCAAATGTGCAATCACAAACATACGTATATCAACATGGACAGAGCTGCGTGAAAAAAGCCACCAGGCCTCTTCGCGTAAACTTAAACTTACCTTAACCACTCGCTCATCTTTTCTTCATCCATCCCTTCGAGTTAGCTTTTATGATGACGCCGGCTGGAAAGGTCTCTTTTGGCAAGGTCTTCCTTTTGAATATCACCATGGGTGGAAGTTTCTGGCCATTAGCATGGCAAGCTAGAACCACAGTGAAGGATGACTTCTCATTCCCTGTGGTGCGAATATTCACCGTACGTGCTCCCGTTGTATCCACAGTGCGGTTCACAGGAATATCAGTTGCTGTGAAATAGTAATCCGTGTGCGGATGGAGAGATTGTGTCTTTTCATGAACCGGATCCCGGTCGCTTAGTAGGAGCCATTTTGTGGTCTTTACAGATGTAAACACACAAAGGAAATGAAACGTATGGTGATATCCGCGCTTTTCTTCTTCTACGCGGGCGGGTGGTTGCTTACAGTAGAAGAAGAAGCGCTTCCTGTTCTATGGGGGCGGGTGCTTACCTTGGCGGTTGCTTGCGTAGAAGAAGAAGCGCTTCCTGTTCTACCGGGAAAAAAGATGGCGGCTGTTTACCGAAGTTGCGAGACCGAAACTTTATGAAAATGAATCTTAATATTTATCCATATATAAAGCGCACCGGGTTATAAGGCGCACTGTCAGCTTTTGAGAAAATGTGTGGTTTTTAGGTGCGCCTTATAGTGCGGAAAATACGGTACATTAAATATTGTGTTTATATTGTTACACTGATTGTAAATAGTTTTTTTTAATTACGGTTGATACATGTGATCAGTATTGACTGATCTCAAGCATCCCTTGTTAGAACCTTTAGGTATGAGTTAACTTGAAAAAATAAAATTAAATTAATTAATTGCGTGCGGCGTACCCCAGGGATCAATACTGGGACTAAAATTGTTTCATCTTTATATAAACAACATTTGTAAAGTTACAACGGACTTTACGTTAGCATTATTTGCAGATAACAGGAGAAAACACGCAGAAGCTAATGCAAATTATCACAGGAGAAATTATGATTTGACAAAAACAGACTTGAATCTTTGAATCTCAGTAAAACTAAAATAATGCTATTCGGTAACACCAGAAGGGAAAGTCAAACGCAAATACAAATAGTTGGAGTCGACATCGACACAGTAAAATAAATAAAATTTTTGTGTTTAATAATGGATGAGAAAATGACCTGGAAATCCCATGTAAAAAATATACAACATAAAGTGGCAATGCATATTTCTATAATGAATAAAGCAAAATATGTACTGGACCAAAAAAATCACTTCATATTCTCTACTGCTCGCTGGTGTTACTATATCGGAGTTATTGTGCAGAAATATGGGGGAAATACTGACAAAAGCACACTACATTCACTAATCGTGTAACAAAAAAACAAAAAAAACATAATGTTGGATATAGAGAACATACAAAAAAAACATTTTGTTTATTGAATCAAAAATATTGAAATTCAATGATTTGGTGCATTTGCAAACAGCTAAAATGATGTACAAAGTGGACTAACCAATAACAATTTATTCTTGACAAAAGACGAAAAATACAACCTTAGAGAAAAATGTAATTTAAAACATTTGTATGCACGTACAACACTTAAGACCATTAGTATATCAGTATGTAGAATGTATTAATGGAATGGGTTAAGCAAGGAAATAAATAGTAATATGATCTACTTTAAAAGGCTGTTCAAACTGCAAGTGTTTACAAAGTACAAGAACAAAGGATTTTGATAAATATCTTGAACTTTATTGAATATGAGGAGATACACTATATTGCCAAAAGTATTTGGCCACCCATCCAAAATGATCAGAATCAGGTGTCCTAATCACTTGGCCCGGCCACAGGTGTATAAAATCAAGCACTTAGGCATGGAGACTGTTTCTACAAACATTTGTGAAAGAATGGGCCGCTCTCAGGAACTGTCATAGGATGCCACCTGTGCAACAAATCCAGTCGTGAATTTTCCTCGCTCCTAAACATTCCAATGTCAACTGTCGGCTTTATTATAAGAAAAGTGAAGAGTTTGGGAACAACAGCAACTCAGCCATGGAGTGGTAGGCCACGTAAACTGACAGAGAGGGGTCAGCGCATGCTGAAGCGCATAGTGCAAAAAGGTCGCCGACTTTCTGCACAGTCAGTTGCTACAGAGCTCCAAACTTCATGTGACCTTCCAATTAGCCCACGTACAGTACGCAGACAGCTCCATGGAATGGGTTTCCATGGCCGAGCAGCTTTTTCTAAGCCATACATCACCAAGTCCAATGCAAAGTGTCGGCTGCAGTGGTGTAAAGCATGTCGCCACTGTACTCTAGAGCAGTGAAGACGCCTTCTCTGGAGTGATGAATCACGCTTTTCCATCTGGCAAGTTGATGGATGAGTCTGGGTTTGGAGGTTGCCAGGAGAACGGTACATTTTGGACTGCATTGTGTCGAGTGTGAAATATGGTGGAGGAGGAATTACGGTGTGAGGTTGTTTTTCAAGAGTTGGGCTTGGCCCCTTAGTTCCAGTGAAAGGAACTTTGAATGCTCCAGGATACCAAAACATTTTGGACAATTCCATGCTCCCAACCTTGTGGGAACAGTTTGGAGCGGGCCCCTTCCTCTTCCAACATGACTGTGCACCAGTGCACAAAGCAAGGTCCATAAAGACATGGATGACAGAGTCTGGTGTGGATGAACTTGACTGGCCTGCACAGAGTCCTGACCTGAACCCGATAGAACACCTTTGGGATGAATTAGAACGGATACTGAGAGCCAGGCCTTCTCGACCAACATCAGTGTGTGACCACACCAATGCGCTTTTGGAAGAATGGTGGAAAATTCCTATAAAAAAACACACTCCGCAACCTTGTGGACAGCCTTCCCAGAAGAGTTGAAGCTGTAATAGCCGCAAAAGGTGGACCGACATCATATTGAACCCTTTGGGTTAGGAATGGGATGGTTCATATGTGAGTCAAGGCAGGTGGCCAAATACTTTTGGCAATATAGTGTATAATCAGTCTCATACGTGAATTATAAGTGACTGTATTTATTAAGGGATCTGTTATATTTCATTGATTTAATTATGTTCCAAAATGAGGACAGGAAGCAACCTTATGTGTTCGTACATGTCTAGAATTTGGAAAAGGGTTTGGGAGTAGGGTTGTACGGTATACCAATTAGTATAGTACCGGGAAATTAATGAATCATATTTGGTACTATACCGCCTCTAAAAAGTACCGGTCTGCCCCCGATTGATTCCCAAATGTGTGGTACCATCCAAAACTAATGTAAAGTATCAAACAACAGAAGAATAAGTGATTATTACATTTTAACAGAAGTGTAGATAGAACATGTTAAAAGAGAAAGTAAGCAGATATTAACAGTAAATGAACAAGTGGATTAATAATTCATTTTCTACCACTTGTCCTTATTAATTTTGCAAAATAATACAATGGAAAATGACACAATATGTTAAATTAGGAGCCTTTGTTTGCTTACTTACTAATAAAAGACAAGTTGTCTTGTATGTTTACTATTTTATTTAAGGACAAACTTGCAATAAGAAACATATGTTTAATGTACCCTAAGATTTTTTGTTAAAATTAAGCCAATAATGCAATTTTTTTGTGGTCCCTTTATTTAGAAAATTAACGAAACATACTGAAAAGTATCGAAATAATTTTGGTACCGGTACCAAATTATTTGTATCAGGACAACACTAGTTGGGAGTAAACAACCTTGGCTTCTTCCTACTCCTTTTCGAACACAAAGAGAAATGTATATGATGTCTCACTTGTAACTGTATAAATGTTCCAAATCAACTTCAACCAAACCAATTGTAAACTGAAGCACCTTGCAGTGTATTTTATAGTTCCACATTTAAACAAATAAGGCTTCTCTTTTCTGTAAAAAAAACAAAAAAAACAAAAAAAAAAACTTGCAGGTATCTTCTGTCATGACTTGGTCTTGGGTGTTTGCTTTTCCGGAATGCAACGGAAAGTTGGCTCGGGCGAGACGGGAATGTAAGTACATTTGTATTTAACACTATAACTACAAAACAAGGAAGTAAACAAAAGGCGCGCACAATGGCGGAGAACAAACTATGAGAAACAAAAAGACTATAAACATGGAACAAAAACTTACTTTGGCATGGGACATGAAGCAGGATCTTAGAGGATGAAGAGTGTACAGAAGCATAAATGTGGAGATGTCGTCAGAACGACAAACTGAAAAGAATGAACTTAAATACTATGGACATGATTAGTGAAAGCAGGTGTGTGACTCAAAACGTGAAACAGGTGCGTGACGTGACATGTGAAAACTAATGGTTGCTATGGTGACAAAACAAAAGTGCACAAAAAGTCCAAAAACCAAAACGAACATGACCAAAACAAAAACATGATCACACAGACATGACAGAGCCCCTCCCTTAAGGACAGATACCAGATGTCCAAAAAGAAAAAAAAAATTAACAAGAGTCATGGGAGGGCGGGAGGGGGACATGGCGGTGGGTTGCCAGCCCAAGTGGCCCCGAATCCACCGAGGCAAAGTCAAGTGGCGGCGGCAAGTGGAACGCCGCTGCAGCAGGCGAGGCGGGCGCCCAGGGATTGGCCACATTCGTGGCCGACTGGGAGGTGGGCGCACTTGGCGTGGCGGACGACCAGGTAGCGGCCATACCCGTAGCTGACGAGGAGGCAGGCGCATCGTCATCGTGGCAGGCGTGGCTTGGCGTGGTGAGTCAGGCGGCAAAGCTCGGCGTGGCGCGTCAGGCGGCGAAGCTCGGCGTGGGTCTTGGTCTTGGTCTTGGCGTGGGTCTTGGTCTTGGCATGGCGGGTCTTGGTCTTGGTATGGCGGGTCTTGGTCTTGGCATGGCAGGTCTTGGTCTTGGCATGGCGGGTTTTGGTCTTGGTCTTGGCATGGCGGGTCTTGGTCTTGGTCTTGGCATGGCGGGTCTTGGTCTTGGTCTTGGCATGGCGGGTCTTGGCGTGGAGGGTCTTGGTCTTGGCGTGGAGGGTCTTGGTCTTGGTCTTGGCGTGGGTCTTGGTCTTGGCGTGGGTCTTGGTCTTTGTCTTGGCATGGCGGGTCTTGGTCTTGGTTTGGGTCTTGGCGTCGTGGAGCTGCGACTGGCGGCACTTGACGTGGAGCTGGTACCGGAGCTTGGCGTGGTGCGGCTAGGCGTGGTGCGGGTACTGGAGCCTGCCGTGGAACTTGGCGTGGTGGGTCTTGGCGTGGTGCAGCGACATGTGCTAGGCGTGGTGCAGCGACAGGTGCTAGCCGTGGTGCAGCGACAGGTGCTAGCCGTGGTGCTGCGACAGGTGCTAGCCGTGGTGCTGCGACAGGTGCTAGCCGTGGAGCTGCGACAGGTGCTAGCCATGGAGCTGCGACAGGTGCTAGCCGTGGAGCTAGCCTTGGAGCAGCTAGCCGTGGTGCTAGCCTTGGAGCAGCTAGCCGTGGTTCTAGCCGTGGTGCTGCTACTGGTGCTAGCCTTGGTGCAGGTGGAGGTGGCCTAGCTGGGGGTTGCGGCTTGGCATGGCGAAAGACCGGTGGTGGTGGCCGAGCTGGAGGCTGTGGCTTGGCAGGTCGGAAGACTGGTGGGGGCGGCCGTGCTGGAGGCTGTGGCTTGACATGGTGATGCTGAGCCACCCCACTTGAACAATTCCCAGCCCTAGCCCCCCCCTCAAGGGGCGGATACCAGACGCGCTCCCTGCGGTCTGGAACTCTCTGTAGGGGTGGGCGGAGGAGGGCAGCAACTTCCCATTTAAATAGTCCAAAATGTATTTTTTGTACCTGGGATTGAGTGGGTGAAAAAAAATGGTTTTGTGTCTTAGGTGTGGCTTGAGTCCTGGGGAGCGGGGAATCAAAAGAAAAATAATTCAGAAAAAAAAAATCCTGGTCTTTGACGTCATCCGGGCGAAGCCGGGCTGGCTGGTGCTTGCTTCCGCCCGGAGGGGGAGGGGCTTGTAGGAGCGGCGTGTCCTGCTGGCTCGTGGAAGTTCTTCCTGAAGTCCTTCGTCGGGAGCGGCGCTTCCGGCACTGCGCTGCGTCCCCGCATTCCTGGGACCAAATGGAGTCTCTGTACTCCACGGAGGAGTAACGCAGAGTTTCCTCTTCCATCGCGCGGAGGACCGCCCAAGAAGCCTCATCTAAATTGCCCAACTCTCGTGCGGAAAAGCTGGTCTGCTGACGACATACTGTCATGACTTGGTCTTGGGTGTTTGCTTTTCCGGAATGCAACGGAAAGTTGGCTCGGGCGAGACGGGAATGTAAGTACATTTTTATTTAACACTATAACTACAAAACAAGGAAGTAAACAAAAGGCGCGCACAATGGCGGAGAACAAACTATGAAAAACAAAAAGACTATAAACATGGAACAAAAACTTACTTTGGCATGGGACATGAAGCAGGATCTTAGAGGATGAAGAGTGTACAGAAGCATAAATGTGGAGATGTCGTCAGAACGACAAACTGAAAAGAATGAACTTAAATACTATGGACATGATTAGTGAAAGCAGGTGTGTGACTCAAAACGTGAAACAGGTGCGTGACGTGACATGTGAAAACTAATGGTTGCTATGGTGACAAAACAAAAGTGCACAAAAAGTCCAAAAACCAAAACGAACATGACCAAAACAAAAACATGATCACACAGACATGACATCTTCCAATAGGGGGTGGATCTAATGAGTCAGGCCACGGTGACATTATCCTTTCCCCATGCGTTCACATCGCAGGGTTCTCAACAGCATGGGGGTTCTTTGATCGAGCTGTGAGTGAATCACACTTAATTCACCTCTTTGCTGCTATGGCAGGTCATTTTGTTCATTTTAGAACGCAATTCCAACTAAGATATTTGCATTTTAACTTGACAAATACATAATCCGGAATGTACAAATTTCCCCCCCAAAAAACCCCAGTAATGGATTGGCAACAGCGGCATGAACGCCATACTAAATCACTGCCTCTGTTTTTTTTTGTGACCCTCTAAGACTCCCCGAGAGCACTTACAGTATAAGTACAGCCACTCTCGCCAGCTTCCTGACGTCCTGTCACCATGGAAACGACAAGATGGGCGGGTTGACATACAGGGAGATCTGCGTTTCCTATCAGAAATATCTGCTTAAAAAACATTGGCATTTGAAGGAGGAAGGGGACTCTTTTGGTTCTCAACATGCAGTTGGGAGTTTTTTGTCCCCGAGTATGACGCATGAGGTTTGCTTGCAGCTTTATCTACCTGGTGGTAGATACTCGGGTGTCGAAAAAAACAACAACCTGATTTTGGATATATATAAAAAACAACAACATGTATGTATGTATATATATATATATATATATATATATATATATATATATATATATTAGAGATGCGCGGTTTGCGGAAACAACCGCGGAGTCCGCGGATAAACCGCGGGTCGGGCGGGTAAAAATAGATTTTAAATAGATGCGGGCGGTTGGCGGTTGAACCAATTCGGAAATATATATACATAGTTAAATGTTGTTACCCACATACGAAAAACGAGCAGCACTCTTTGAAACAGTCAATTATTCATCAGGCACTGCAGCACAACACAACACAACAGAAGAAGAAGAAAAAAAAAAGAAAAAGATGGCACTGCGTCCCAGCAACAAGTGGCGCAAGTGAGCGCTCCTTCAGCGCAGCAGGGCGCATTTTAGAGGCCAGGCGCTCTCGCCTGAATCCTGGCACTGTAGATGCCATTTTATTCCTGCATAGTGCTAACAAAAAAAAAAGTAAGTAGACATACGGTTGGATATGTTAAACGAATTAGTCTACGTTACCTATAGGCTATACCAAATAAGCCCATGTCTAACCTATATTGAGTTCGGTCAGCTAAATAATTTTGATGGTTACGTGTTGTTTGGGCGCACTACAATGCAAAGGAATTAAGGCAATTGCGTTGTTTATTGTGTTTTTTTTCTATTCTAGATATACTACTATGTGTGAATAATTATTTGGCCTCGCTTTCAAGTGAAGCGCATCTCCGATTGGTGACAATGTAAGGCTATTTAGCCTGCTTTGTTTGTCGCGACCGTCTATTTTCATTATAATTCAAGTTTGATGATAAAGTGCAGTCTGATGGGTTTGATTTCCCCCCTTCAGCTATTTGCCTTGGCCAATAAGTTGCAGGTAATTTATTATTATTATTTATTTTATTTATTTTTGTTTAAATAGAGATGACATACATATGTTATTGTATAATTTAAGTTTGTGCGCGTGATTGACAGCCTAAGGCTTATGAGGCACATTTTTTTTTTTTTTTTTTTTTCTTCAACTTAAAAACGTATGAGCCTATGCCTACAACATAGGCTATGTGTTTATCTTTATTTTCCTGCCTGTCATTGACAATGGCAATTGTCTAATATTTTGTCATGGCTGCAGATCAATCAATAAAGGTTCATCTTTGTCGCGAAAGTGTTCACTGTTTCACTGTGCACCCCGCCCTCATCCCTATTTGAGCATTATAACGTTAACAAGTTAATATTCATTGAAATAAATTCAGAACATATTTTTTACCTAACGAAAATATAGGCCTGGTCTTTCTAAAACATTTTTTTAACTTCTTAAAAGCCCCGTTCTGCTTTCTGCAACTGTGCACACAAAGTGTGAGGAACGCACTCCTGATCTGAGGGCATTGGCAACAATAGTCAACACTTTCTTAATGGAAATGACAATAATATTATAATAATGATAAATAATATTATCACGCATTAATATCTCTTAGCCACTAATGCGTGGCCAAGAGATATTAATGCGTGGCACGCATTGAATGTCTCTGCTCCATTGGATCAGTCTCCTTTCTTTAACAGGCAAAAGCTTTCTAACCTCACTAATGCCTTGCATCGTCTATATTAGATTTATAACAACGGGCGGGTGGCGGGCGGGTGTGGTTTTGATAAAATGTTGGTTCGGTGGATGGCGGATGGATGACGACTTTTGTGATGCGGTTGCGGATGAAATAATTGCCTATCCGCGCATCTCTAATACATATATATGTGTACATATATATATATATATATATATATATATATATATATATATGTATGTGTATATATATATATATATATATATATATATATATATATATATATATATATATATATATATATATACCGGCTGCTGCTAATAAGGGCGACAGGTGATTAGATAACAAGGCCCAGCTGGGCAATCTACTCACCTGCCGCTGTTGCCAATCCATTACTGGCCACGCCCCCTCCACGGCCATTATCGAATCCTCTTATCGAACTGATTCCTTATCGGTTCTCTTATCTAATCCAGATACGTTGTTGTATATGGAAAAAAACACAATATTTGGTTTAACAAAAGCTCACTTTTATTTTATAAGAAAAAATAAAAAATAAAAAAAATATTACCCCCCTAAAAAAATAAAATAAAATAAATAAATATTGACTGTTGTTACCCATGGTATGGTATTTTTTATTTTTTTTTTGTCATAAAAAAATATAATCATGTGTACTTACGGACTGTATACCTGCATACTGTATTGATCTATATTGATATATAATGTAGGAACCAGAAATATTAATAACAGAAAGAAACAACCCTTTTGTGCGAATGAGTGTGAATGAGTGTAAATGGTGGAGGGAGGTTATTTGGGTTAGTGCACTAATTGTAAGTGTATCTTGTGTTTTTTTTTATGTTGATTTAATAATTAAAAAAAAAAAAATATATATATATATATATATATATATATATATATATACATATATATATATATATATATATATATATATATATATATATATATTAAATATTTAATTTATTTATTGTGCGGCCCGGTACCAATCGATCCATGGACCGGTACCGGGCCGCGGCCCGGTGGATGGGGACCACTGGTGTAGGCTACAAGTTAAGTTTATCAGACACATACAAAAAGGCTAACGTTAACGTTACCGTTAGCCACTGACTATGCTTAGGTAACGTTAGTCTAGCTAACATTACTGCAATCCTGGATTGACATACGAGGTAACGTTATTTTAGCCTAAAGGCTACGAGTGAGCAGATATGGAAATTAACCGGCAACAGTTAACGTTAGTTACTCACCAGCACTATCACTGGAATTGGCGCTGCAGGTTGAAGAGGGGCGTGCTTCGTCGCTGCTTCTCCACAACACCTTTCTCTAACCTTCAGGTTATGTGCAGCCTGAACATGTTTCAACATGCTTGTTGTATTTCCCCCCTTACATGAGAGCGAAGCCTGGCAATAATTGCAGATAGCCGTTTCCTCGTCGTATTTTTTTGTAAAATGAAGCCATGCCTTGAGGCGTTTTTTCCGGTCCATTGTTGTTGCTGCTTTCTGTATCTGCCGCCTAATGACTGAGCTATGTCATTTCCTGGGACGTGCCACAGGGCATTTCCTGTGGGACAGGATTTGTTCCCAGGGATTTGAATAAAGAACTAACTCTTTTTCTTTACTATAGTGGCCTCGATAACGGGAACTAGTTCTCAAAAAGAAATTTGAGTCCATGGAATCGGTTCTTTTCTTATCGAACAACCGGGAGAACCGGTTTCGAACATCATCCCTACTTCTAAGTCTCAATTGAAAGTATTTATTAATTTCAGTTTATACTAGTCAAGAAATAGTCTTTACCATTAAGTTGAATGTGTCAGTCTTGGCTTTTGTTGTGTCCTACAAAATGTTCATACTGTAAGTATGGTACTTATTAAGCACAAGGTGCCTGATATACTAAGATCCAAATAAGTGTTAAATAGCCTGCGCAACCTATTAAATTGTGTGTACTGTTATTAGGCAATTTGCGGGTGATCTACTAAGACCTCGTGTACAAATGATAAATAGAGTAGTGCAAATAACGTATAGACCACTCTATGCGAATGAGGTTTTTGTGTGTACTATCGGCTGTCACCATGGAGACACTAATTTACTGCATAGCTATATGTTCCAACCTGTGATGCTTAACAATGATAATCTTTTCTGGACAACGTTGAAGTGTGATCGAGACAACAAAACCTCAGTGTGCTCTGGGATATGTGCTGTGTTGGAACCATTCAAACGCAACAAAATGCGTGTTGCAGGAATGTTTTTTTTTTTTTATATCATTGCAGTGTAACCTCCATATACAGCCTGTTGTATATAATGTTGTTTACTATATGGCCACATATATATAGATATATAATAGGGGTGTGGGAAAAAAATCGATTTGAATTCGAATCGCGATCTCACGTTCTGCGATTCAGAGACCATTCTCATTATTAAAATGTTTTTATTTTTTGTTTTTATTTTTATTTATTTTTATTTTTATTTTTTATTAATCAATCCAACAAAACAATTCACAGCAATACCATAACAATGCAATACAATTCCAAAACCATACCCGACCCAGCAGGGACGTGCACATGATTATAGAGGGGCAGGGGCTCAAAGTCAGAAAAGGGCAGGACATTTTTTTTTGGTCCTTTACACAATATGGAAATGAATGTAAAATAAAATTTGCTAATAGGAAGCTAACTACTTAGCTGTGTGTCCTTTGTAGGTAAAAGTGATTGCCATTTCTTTTGTGTCAACAAATTATTGTCATAATGAGTTAATTCACATTATCATAGGCTTGGAAGACATGAAAAGCAACAAAACACTGGTTTATTATTAGGCTATTTATTGTTAAAGATAAGCACTTTAATATTGAACATTGAACAGTGCAACATGAACTTTGAAAAAAAAAATAAAAAAAATACCCAAATGGAAAAAACTTCAATGTGAAAATCTGTCCTTCTTCCCTTAACTTGATGAAAACACCATCAAGTTGTAACTTATGGTCTTTCTCACTTAATGCTCAGACTAAACTACTGAAACGCAATACAGGGCCAAAAATATGGACCAGGAGCCAGTAGAGGGCTGTAGGATGGAGGCCACCCATACCCAAATATGCTCCTCAATGTAAATTCAGGGCTTCCATGAAATGCTGTGAAATCAGTGCACAATCAGTAGCCAAACCTTCTGGGGGCCTTAAAGCAGCAACCTTCTGGGGGCCATGTCCCTGTAGATGTTGATCACATCATTGTGATTTATCACTACATCTTTTTCAATGGAGAGGAGAAGGAGATCAGACAGCCTCTCTTCTGTGCATAGGCCTCTGAGTGACTTTTTGACCAGCTTCAGTTTAGAAAAAGACCTCTCTACTGTGGCAGTGGACACTGGAATCGTGGCATATGTTTTCATCATTTCTTCCATTATAATAATAATTATTATTATTATTATCATTATCATCAATATTCTTATTCTTATTATTGTTATTATTATCATTATTATTATTATTTTGTTAACCCACACAGTAATAGCAAAGTCACAATAAACTTTATATCTAAACCTCTACTGTGAGAGAAATGTGATCCGCCGTAAACACAGTGCATTTTATTTTGAAAATTAACCCGGTGTTTATTTTGTATTTTGTACACTACTTCCTGTCCCGCACGATCCGCTCTGCTCTGTGTCCGCACTCAATTGATGTGCCGTGCTCCGACGTCCGGCAAAAACAGAAGCTGACACATTGAATAATAGAATAATACAGCGTTTTTCTGAAATATTACACATATTAGATGCTGAATAAGTGGACGGCGACTAGACCATAACTCACAGGTTCAAGTTGCTCCACTGTCACGTCTCCTCAGGGGCGCAGTAACTGGCTCTCTCTCCTCTCACTTACTCACTCACTCGCCCTCTCTCTCTCTCTCTGGCGGAAGCGGCAGGCTCATACAACCCGGTATTACAAGAAAATGTGGAGTTTTTGTACCGCTGTTTTTTTTTTTTTTTTTTTTTTTACATCCCTGACAGGAATTTATTAATGTTGTTTAAAGAAAAAAAAAAAAAAAAAAAAAAAACACACACACAGGCAGAGGGCACTTTTTAAGACGAGGCAAAAAAGGGCAGGGGCTCAAGCACCCATAGGGCCCTATGTGTGCACGTGCCTGCGACCCAGCAACACTCAGAACTGCAATAAACAGAGCAATTGAGAAGAGACACAAACACGACACAGAACAAACCAAAAGTAGTGAAACAAAAATGAATATTATCAACAACAGTATCAATATTAGTTACAATTTCAACAAAGCAGTGATTAAAAATCCCTCATTGACATTATCACTAGACATTTAAAAAAATAAATAAAGATGAACAATAGTGTCACAGTGGCTTACACTTGCATCGCATCTCATAAGCTTGACAACACACTGTGTCCAATATTTTCACAAAGATAAAATAAGTCATATTTTTGGTTCATTTAATAGTTAAAAAACAAATGTACATTATTGCAATCAGTTGATAAAACATTGTCCTTTACAATTATAAAAGCTTTTTACAAAAATCTACTACTCTGCTTGCATGTCAGCAGACTGGGGTAGATCCTGCTGAAATCCTATGTATTGAATGAACAGAGAACCGTTTTGAATCGGGAAAAAAATTGTTTTGGAATCGAGAATCGTGTTGAATTGAAATAAAATTGATTTTGAATTGAATCGTGACCCCAAGAATCGATATTGAATCGCATCGTGGGACACCCAAAGATTCACAGCCCTAATATATAATATTACAAATTTTGATACATCTCATCTTCACTTTGAAAAAGGGCATTATCATGAAGTATTGATTTTTAATCGAGAATCGTTTTGAATTGAGGATCACTTCTGAATCAAATCGTTACCCCAATAGTCGAATCGTTTGGTGCTCAATGATTCCCTACAAAATGTTTCAATTTTGTGCACAATTTAAAAAAAGAAAAAATTAAATAGGGATGGACATTGAAAATATTATTTGTGCATCAATTCCTTGGAATTGCTTGCATATTTTTCAAACAATTTCCCCAACAGAACAGAAACATTGGCGCCCAGGCATCAGAAACGCTCCAAAGTTTGGCTAGATTATACAAGATAAGATTGCAACAGCACTACTTGTTATAATTGTAAAATGCTAAGTTACTATTTCACCTAAAAGAGGACATACAAGCAATATGCTGAAACATTTGAACACACAGTGGGAGGAACTCGCATGGCTGCAGTTTTTTGTGGCGCCGAGTTGCAGGAACCAGGAGACGATGAGAAGGTAAGATGATTTTTATTATCATCAAACAGAAATGAAGCAGTCTTGCACATAAACGTTCCACAACATAAAGCGATCTTCGAGCACTGAGTAGTGCTCGAAACAAGGCATAAATAGGATAGCAGGTGTGGACTGGCTGCCAATCAACAGCAGGTGAGGAAATAAACACAGCGCTCAGCGGGACAAGCAGGAAGTGGAAACAAAACAAGAGCACCAACAGGAAGTGAATACAAAACAAGGAAACAAACAGAAAGGAAGTGACAGATCGTCACACACAGCATGCAATAATTCTAAATGAATGTCACGTTTTTTTAACACCGCCGATCTCACCGCAGACTCGGTAACGCTAGCACGTCATCTGCTGTCAATACAACAGGTACTAACTAATACCGCCTATCATGTTAGCGTCATTTGAACCTGTTGAATTGAAATAACTGCCTTCTTGATGAGCATGATGACAGATTCTGACTGGTTCCGAGGCGGGCAGTACTAGCTCCATGACCGGATAGACGAATTTCACCAAACAGTGACTAAGTCAGATGCTCCTGATTTTCGGCAGGTGAATGTTTAATTGTAAACAGAGAAAAGTTGCATGTTTTCCTCCGACCATATTTCCACTTAGTCATTCCTATTACACAAGTGGAACTAAAAAACTTTAAATATCGTGGAATCGGAACCTGAAAAATATAAATAATTCTCATCCCTACTGACAAATAATTATAATTTTTGTTATTACAGATTCCCCCACTTTAATGCACGATATTGAGAGTACCTTGGAAACTACTTGTTCATTTTTATAACCTTAAATTTGCTGACCTTATGTGCCCCAAGTAGGATAACTAAAATTAAAAGTTTCAGTTGTAATTGGAATTTTTAATTATTTAAATTATTTAAATTATCGTTCACAATCATTATGAGAGACATGACAATGGATGTTTTTTTTTTTTTTTTTGCATTCTAAGTATTAAATAAATGTGATCAAAAGTTTGCATACAATGGAGCCTTTGGGAGGTCTCCTGTCATTATGATGTCGATTGCTGTGATGTTCATATTCAGGTGAAGAATGTCTCATAATCCTCACGAAGAAAAGGGATGGGGCGAGGAGAAAGACCAAGCGTCTTTTCGTGTCGTCCATGCCAGTTTTAGGTCCTAAATGGCTGTCATCGTGCACCAACTTGTCAGAATACCTACTCAGTCTTCTTTTGTCCAGGTGAGATGCATGATTTATGATCTAGAATAAACTTTCAGGGAGCAAGGAAGCGAGGAAGCAGCAGACCACTCGATGATGTTAACATAGGGACACACGGTAGTGATCAAGTCGCCGCTATAAATAGTTTGTCTGCGTTGGCGCTTATAATAACAATATCACTAATACTTGGTCAGTATTTAAGTCACAAAATGTAAATGGAGTATTGCTGACGGTTTTTGAATGGTTATTTATTGGATTTTATGGGGAAAATAGAGGGGTTCCCATTGGCTCCGCTGTAAGCTGACTTTTTTTATTTATAATTTAAAATGCACAAAACAAAAATCCATCCATCGTCATGTCTTTCATAATGACTGTGAACGATAGACACAATTCCCAAAAAAAAGTACAGTTCCCCTTCAAGTCACAACCATGAAGGATTAGTGATATAGGAAATAAATGAAGTGATGAAGACAAGAAAAAGGTAAACACATCTGTCTTAAAGGCGTCATTAATCAGCGTGAGCAAATGTTATATGTTGGTGTTTGGCCTGCATGAATAATACACCTTCCACTTACACTATGTGGTAGAGTTGCAGGGAGGGCCTACGACTTAAATAATGAATGGCTTTCAAAACATACCTTTTTCTCAAATCATTCACAGTTAGATTACAAAATAGAACAGAACTTTTGTTGTGGATCTTCTTCTTCATTCCCTCTTGGTCCTGCTGGCCAACAGGGGCAATGCCTGTTAATTAAACAAGCAGGAAATGGACTTCATAAAATGTTAATTAGTGTGTTAATAAAAGTGAGGTGGGCTGTATAGGGGTGAACTGATAAAGTACAGAGCGCTAGTGTGTGTGTGAGTGCGTGTGTGTGTGTGTGTGTGTGTGTGTGTGTGTGTGTGTGTGTGTGTGTGTGTGTGTGTGTGTGTGTGTGTGTGTCTGTGTGTGTGTGTGTGTGTGTGCGTGTGTGTGTGTGTGTGTGTGTGTGTGAACGCGTGCGTGTGCATGTGCGTGCTTCAGGCAGATGGAGATAATGAGCTCAGTCATTTTAAAGTACATCCAGACACTCCTGTGCGTATTGCCTATGTCATCACAACATCCGGTTTCTGCAGCGTCATTTCGATGATCAAACTCTTTTTTCGGCGGCTTAATTTTCAATATATATATATAGATATATTTATATATCTATATATATATATATATATATATATATATATATATATATATATATATATATATATATATATGTATATATATACATACATGAATATATACACATATATATGTATATATACATGTATGGAAACGGGGTTTGTATATATATATATATATATATATATATATATATACATACATAAATATATATATATATATATATATATATATATATATATATATATATATATATATATAAATGATAAATGATAATGATAAATGGGTTGTACTTGTATAGCGCTTTTCTACCTTCAAGGTACTCAAAGCGCTTTGACACTACTTCCACATTTACCCATTCACACACACATTCACACACTGATGGAGGGAGCTGCCATGCAAGGCGCTAACCAGCACCCATCAGGAGCAAGGGTGAAGTGTCTTGCTCAGGACACAACGGACATGACGAGGTTGGTACTAGGTGGGGATTGAACCAGGGACCCTCGGGTTGCGCACGGCCACTCCCCCACTTCGCCACGCCGTCCCTTATATATATATATATAATGTATGTGTATGTATTTATTTATATATATATATATATATATATATATATATATATATATATATATATATGAAATTGTGTTAGATGTAAATATAAACGGAATACAATGATTTGCAAATCCTTTTCAACCCATATTCAATTGAATGCACTACAAAGACAACATATTTGATGTTTAAACTCATAAATTTTTATTTTTTTTTGCAAATAATAATTAACTTAGAATTTCATGGCTGCAACACGTGCCAAAGGAGTTGGGAAAGGGCATGTTCACCACTGTGTTACATGGCCTTTCCTTTTAACAACACTCAGTAAACGTTTAGGAACTGAGGAGACACATTTTTTAAGCTTCTCAGGTGGAATTATTTCCCATTCTTGCTTAATGTACAGCTTAAGTTGTTCAAAAGTCCGGGGGTATCTGTTGTGGTATTTTAGGCTTCACACATTTTCAATGGGAGACATCTCTGGACTACAGGCAGGCCAGTCTAGTACCAGCACTCTTTTACTATGAAGCCACGTTGATGTAACACGTGGCTTGGTATTGTCTTGCTGAAATAAGCAGGGGCGTCCATGTTAACGTTGCTTGGATGGCAACATATGTTGCTCCAAAACCTGTATGTACCTTTTAGCATTAATGGCGCCTTCACAGATGTGTAAGTTACCCATGTTTTGGGCACTAATACACCCCCATACCATCACAGATGCTGGCTTTTCAACCTTGCGCCTATAACAATCCGGATGGTTCTTTTCTTTTTTGGTCCGGAAGACACAACATTCACAGTTTCCAAAAACAATTTGAAATGTGGACTCGTCAGACCACAGAACACTTTTCCACTTTGTATCAGTCCATCTTAGATGACCTCAGGCCCAGCGAAGCCGACGGCGTTTCTGGGTGTTGTTGATACACGGTTTTCGCCTTGCATAAGAGAGTTTTAACTTGTACTTACAGATGTAGCGACCAACTGTAGTTACTGACAGTGGGTTTCTGAAGTGTTCCTAAACCCATGCGGTGATATCCTTTATAAACTGATGTCGCTTGTTAATGCAGCACAGCCTGAAGGAACGAAGATCACAGGCTTAGCTGCTTACATGCAGTGATTTCTCCAGATTTTCTGAACCCTTTGATGATATTACGGACCGTAGATGGTGAAATCCCTAAATTCCTTGCAATGGCTGGTTGAGAAAGGTTTTTCTTAAACTGTTCAACAATTTGCTCACGCATTTGTTGACAAAGTGGTGACCCTCACCCCATCCTTGTTTGTGAATGACTGAGCATTTCATGGAATCTACTTGTATACCCAATCATGGCACCCACCTGTTCCCAATTTGCCTCTTCACCTGTGGGATGTTCCAAATACGTTTTTGATGAGCATTCCTCAACTTTATCAGTATTTATTGCCACCTTTCCCAACTTCTTTGTCACGTGTTGCTGGCATCAAATTCTAAAGTTAATGATTATTTGCAAAAAAAAATGTTTCTCAGTTTGAACATCAAATATGTTGTCTTTGTAGCATATTCAACTGAATATGGGTTGAAAATGATTTGCAAGAAATATCAATTGTTGAAGGACCAGAGATGACGTGTACGCTGTGGTGCAGTTGCATACATGTTACATACGTTTACGTAAGTGAGTTGAAAAAGTAAGCCGAGATCCACGCTGATGTCCATTTATCCTCTACTTAACAGCCATTAAAAGATAAGAACCCCCCCTCAAAAAATATTACATCATATGGATCCATTCATTCATTGTATTACTTTAGAATGTTTTCATTTGGAAAAAAAAAACACATTTTTAAGATGTGGAGGCTTTTATTTTGCTGTGGCAAGCCTTACCCCCAGTAAGTTAGCCACGACTACTTCAGAGGCTAGAAACTAGTGATGGTTCAAACGATAGTGACGCATCAATACCTTATGAAACACAAGGAGTGAAACTGTGTCCATTGATATCTCAGCATGTTAAGGTTTTCTTCTCCATCATAGATCTAAATGGAAGTAAGCAAAAGAAAACATTTGAATTGTGGCATCATTTTGTTGTTATAGCACCAAATACGGCAAATGTTCTTCTTTTCCTGTTAACTATTTGGTTCATTGACCTGGGACCTCATGTATCAACAGTTGCATGGTTTTCCTATTAAATACGGACATACACAAATTCCAGAAAATGGCGTACGCAGGCGTGTGCATGGCTTGGCACGCCCATACAAAGCCCGGACCACGCCCCCTTATACAAACCCCGTTTCCATATGAGTTGGGAAATTGTGTTAGATGTAAATATAAACGGAATACAATGATTTGCAAATCATTTTCAACCCATATTCAGTTGAATATGCTACAAAGACAACATATTTGATGTTCAAACTGATAAACATTTTTATTTTTGCAAATAATCATTCACTTTAGAATTTGATGCCAGCAACACGTGACAAAGAAGTTGGGTAAGGTGGCAATAAAGACTGATAAAGTTGAGGAATGCTCATCAAACACTTATTTGGAACATCCCACAGGTGTGCAGGCTAATTGGTAACAGGTGGGTGCCATGATTGGGTATAAAAATAGCTTCCCAAAAAATGCTCAGTCTTTCACAAGATAGGATGGGGCGAGGTACACCCCTTTGTCCACAACTGCGTGAGCAAATAGTCAAACAGTTTAAGAACAACTTTTCTCAAAGTGCAATTGCAAGAAAGTTAGGGATTTCAACATCTACGGTCCATAATATCATCAAAAGGTTCAGAGAATCTGGAGAAATCACTCCACGTAAGCGGCATGGCCGGAAACCAACATTGAATGACCGTGACCTTCGATCCCTCAGACGGCACTGTATCAAAAACCGACATCAATCTCTAAAGGATATCACCACATGGGCTCAGGAACACTTCAGAAAACCACTGTCACTAAATACAGTTTGTCGCTACATCTGTAAGTGCAAGTTAAAGCTCTACTATGCAAAGCGAAAGCCATTTATCAACAACATTCAGAAACGCCGCCGGCTTCTCTGGGCCCGAGATCATCTAAGATGGACTCATGCAAAGTGGAAAAGTGTTCTGTGGTCTGACGAGTCCACATTTCAAATTGTTTTTGGAAATATTTGACATCGTGTCATCCGGACCAAAGGGGAAGCGAACCATCCAGACTGTTATCGACGCAAAGTTCAAAAGCCAGCATCTGTGATGGTATGGGGGTGCATTAGTGCCCTAGGCATGGGTAACTTACACATCTGTGATGGCACCATTAATGCTGAAAGGTACATAACAGGTTTTGGAACAACATATGCTGCCATTTAAGCGCCGTCTTTTTCATGGACGCCCCTGCTTATTTCAGCAAGACAATGCCAAGTCACATTCAGCACGTGTTACAACAGCGTGGCTTTGTAAAAAACGAGTGCGGGTACTTTCCTGGCCCACCTGCAGTCCAGACCTGTCTCCCATCGAAAATGTGTGGCGCATTATGAAGCCTAAAATACGACAGCGGAGACCCCGGACTGTTGAACGACTGAAGCTCTACATAAAACAAGAATGGGAAAGAATTCCACTTTCAAAGCTTCAACAATTAGTTTTCTCAGTTCCCAATCGTTTATTGAGTGTTGTTAAAAGAAAAGGTGATGTAACACAGTGGTGAACATGCCCTTTCTCAACTACTTTGGCACGTGTTGCAGCCATTAAATTCTAAGTTAGTTATTATTTGCAAAATAAAAATAAAGTTTATGAGTTTGAACATCAAATGTCTTGTCTTTGTAGTGCATTCAATTGAATATGGGTTGAAAAAGATTTGCAAATCATTGTATTCCGTTTATATTTACATCTAACACAATTTCCCAACTCATATGGAAACGGGGTTTGTACATATGCAAACTATATTGCAAATATTCATGTGCTTGAGCTCGACACGGTCCGACCAATCACAAGTCAGTAAGGGGTGCTTCTTCCTCGCGTTTCATGGAAAACCAGAGCCATTATCTGTCTCTCATTGCCATGTCTCCGAGAACTGAACACTGGCGGAAATCAAACAAGAAATGGTTGTGTCAAGAAGAAAGTGAAAATGAAGATAAATGATGGATGTGCTTGGCCAAAACTGACTCGGGGAAATTAATGCTGCACCGCATTTGAAAATAGAGTCGCCACACTCCGGTGAGGGGCAATTGTGGTAGAAAATGGATGGATGGATTTGTTTGAATTATTTGAAATGTAAACGAATAACGCTTGTTTGATTACTCAATTTATTAATACAACGCAAGGGAGATTCTTGCGGTAATAGCCGTATACGTGACCACCCGCTGCTGCTGTCCGCCTAACATGGCCACAGAGTCACAGGATCGAGTATTGACAGCAATAGGTGGCGAAATGATTCCCTATATAAATTATCATATGTCCTCACAAATATTACTATGAATATTAAACATTTAATGTGTTGTGTATTGAGCTTCATGTTTTGTCTGCACTGTGTTACACCCAGTGACCACCAGGGGGAGTGCCAGGTGGGTTTATATATATTGGGTTGGACTTCCGTTCTGGGTGTGCAAATAAAGCTGTCTAAAGTATACACCAGCTCCCGACTCGACTCTCGTGATCACATTGCTAAGGTGAACAATGAGTATGACTGTAAGTGTTACCGACTAACAGTCAGTATACAATAATTGGCGACGAGCACGGATGCGCCTGCCGACTGTTTAAGAGGGCGAGGGGCGGCGAATCCGCGGAGTTTATCGGCGGCTAGCGTTAGCTTAGCTTTGTTAGCGTTAGCTTCGCATAGCAGCGGGGGTACGGCTCACGTCGGGACGACACACCTGCGAGCATGGCGGGCGTCATTGGACAGATGGATGCCTTTGATGAGTCGACGAAGCAGTGGTCGACGTACGTGGAGAGGTTTGAGCACTTCGTGGCAGCAAATGGACTGAATGAGGAGAGGAAGCTGCCGGTGTTTTTCAGCGTGATGGGACCGGCGACGTACGGTCTACTGCGCAGCCTCATCGCCCCAGAGAAGCCGGGCACGAAAACGTATGGGGAGGTAGTGACATTGTTGCAAGTACATTTCTCCCCAAAGCCCATAGTGATAGCGGAGAGATATAGGTTTCATAAGAGAGATCAGGGGGAGGGGGAAACTATTACACAGTATGTAACAGATTTAAAAAAATTATCAGAGCACTGTGAATTTGGAGCTTACCTGCAGGATGCACTAAGAGACAGGTTAGTGTGTGGGTTGAACAGTGAGTCGATTAAAAAGAGGCTGTTAACAGAGAAGGATTTAACATACCAAAGAGCAGTTGAATTAGCAGTCTCAATAGAAACAGTGGCACGAGAATCTCAACAGCTTAGTAGCTCACAGAAGGTGAATGCTGTTTCTCTCTCCTTGCCACCGGGCCGTAAATGCACTCGTTGTGGTAGAGTAAATCACAAAATGGAGGAATGTTTTTACAAGGACCAGTCCTGCCACAATTGTGGAAAAAGGGGGCATATAGCTCGTATGTGCAGGGAGGATAAAGGGGGACAGAAGACAACAAATTTTTTTGTGGTTAAAAAGGGACAGAAAACGAAAGGAAAATTCAAAAAGAGGGCCGATCAGGTAGAGGTGGAGACTAAGCCCAGTGACCCAGAGACAACAGATTCAGATGGGGTGGGAGGCTTACATGTAGTGGATGTAGAAAAAAACGTTAAACATGATAGCGCTGCATCAGCGATTATCTGGGTTAGACCCAAAGTAGAGGGACAAACTATCGAAATGGAGTTAGACACAGGTGCGGCAGTGTCAATCATTTCAGAAAAACTGTACAATGCTAAATTTAGCCAGTTACGCCTCCGTACCACCAACCTACTGTTGAGATCGTATACAGGCCAGGTTATGACACCCTTGGGGGTAATAAAAGTAGATGTGCGTCTCAACAAACAACGGGCACATCTCCCCCTGTATGTGGTTAAGGGTGACGCTCTCTCTCTTTTTGGACGAGAATGGTTGCGAAAAGTAAAGTTAGATTGGACAATGATTAAAACTGTTCGAGCCACACATCCCATACAGGAAGACCGCACAATGGCGACAGTACTAGACAGCCATGCCAGGGTGTTCCAAGAAGGTCTAGGTACACTAAAGGGCTTTGAGGTGGCGTTAACCCTCAAGCCGGTGTATCAACCGAAGTTCTTCCAAGCACGGTCGGTGCCGTATGCACTTCGGCCGAAGGTGGAGGAGGAATTAGAGCGTTTGGAACAGGGGGGCGTACTGTCTCCAGTACAGTTTAATGATTGGGCTACTCCAATTGTACCCATTGTAAAAAAAAATGGGAAAGTACGTATATGCGGAGATTTTAAAGTGACCTTGAATCCCGCGCTTTGTGCTGAACATTACCCCATTCCGAGGATAGAGGATCTTTTCGCATCGCTGGCGGGGGGGCAGCGTTTCAGCAAATTAGATCTGGCAAACGCATATTTACAGGTGCCGGTTCAGGAAAGCTCCCGTAAATATCTGACAATTACCACGCAGAAGGGAATTGCTATAACCGTCTTCCCTTCGGGATCACCTCTGCGCCGTCAATCTTTCAGCGAGTCATGGACCAAGTGTTGCAGGGCCTCCCCAACGTCCATTGTTTCCTGGACGACATTTTGGTGACTGGGGAGAACGATGCAGATCACCTAAAAAACTTAGATGCAGTGTTGGGCCGATTGGAAAAATTCGGTTTGCGAGTACAGAAGGAGAAATGTGAATTCTTCAAGAGTTCATTAGAATATTTGGGGCATGTCATTGATAAAAAAGGGCTACATAAGTCCCCAGAGAAGCTTAAGGCCATCGCGGAGGCCCCAGCCCCCATTAATGTGAGTCAGCTCCGTTCTTTTTTGGGCCTGATAAACTATTATGGCCGGTTTGTAAAAAACATGGCAACCATTCTCAGCCCATTACATGAGCTGTTGCACACCGGAGTGGCATGGAAGTGGTCACCGGAGTGTGAGAAAGCCTTTAAGGCAGCAAAAGACCACCTGCTATCAGAACAGGTGCTAACACATTATGACCCCAGGTTGCCCCTGCGGATAGCGTGCGACGCGTCGCCGTATGGGGTGGGCGCGGTACTTTCGCACGTGATGCCCGGTGGTGAGGAGAGACCCATAGCCTTTGCCTCTAGGACACTGAGCAAGGCGGAGCAAAATTATGCTCAGATTGAAAGGGAGGCGCTGGGAATTATTTTTGGGGTACGTAAATTCCACGCCTATTTGTACGGGTGCCATTTTACACTACTCACAGATCACAGACCGCTGACAAGTATATTGAGTCCCAGTAAGGCGACGCCACCTATGGCGGCCGCGCGACTGGGCGTTAGTGTTAGCAGCACACAACTACACCATCCAATACAGGAAAGCAGCGGATCATGGGAATGCTGACGGTCTCTCACGGTTGCCACTGCAGGTAGCGCATGGGGAAAAGCCAGACGCAGTAGATAGGGTGACAGTACATCACCTTGAGGCACTCCCAGTGGACAGTGAAGATATTAGGAAGGGAACTAAATATGACCCAGTGCTCTCTAGGGTAGTAGAGATGGTAATGTCAGGCCAGTTCGTTGGGACAGTTGGGCAGAATGACGCGTTGGCACCCTTCTACATGCGACGAGACGGACTTCCAGGGGTGTTTGCTATGGGGCAGTAGAGTGGTGGTTCCTCCAGCGTTGAGACCGCAGCTTCTGAAAGAACTACATGCCGGGCACCCGGGCATGGTCAAGATGAAGGCCATTGCACGGAGCCATGTCTGGTGGCCGGGGTTAGACGCCCAGATTGAACAGCAGGCTAGGACATGCTCTACGTGTCAACGGGAACAAAAGAACGCGGCGCTCTCCCCACTACACACCTGGCCATGGCCGGGATCCCCATGGCAACGGATCCATGTGGACTTTGCAGGGCCGTTCGAAGGACACATGTTCTTGGTGGTGGTAGATGCGTACTCTAAGTGGCCGGAAGTACAGGTGATGAAAATGACAACGACGGAGAAGACTGTACTGGCCCTGAGGAGTATGTTTGCCCGCAACGGACTGGTTAGTGACAATTGGCCACAATTCACAGCGGCAGAGTTCGGAGCATTTCTCCGGGCAAACGGAGTGAAGCACAAAAGGTCAGCGCCGTTTCACCCCGCCACGAACGGTCAAGCAGAGCGTTTTGTGCAGACGCTGAAACGTTCATTGAAAGCATCTAGGGGAACATTTACGCTGCAACATCGAGTGGAGGCATTTTTACTCAGCTACAGGAATGCGCCTCACATGACGACGAGTGAGTCTCCAACTATGCTCTTCCTGCGCCGCCGGCTCCGCTCACGCTTGGACCTTGTGAAGCCGAACGTGTCTGCTACGGTGGAGCTGGCGCAGGAGGGCCAACGAGAACGCAGAGCCCTGGTGGCTAAGGATAGACGGTTTGCAGTGGGGGAGGCCGTGCTGGTGCGTGATTATCGACAGGGGGAGGAGAAGTGGATGCCTGGACTGGTGGCATCACAAGAGGGACCGGTATCCTACTCCGTGGATGTGGGGGCAGGCGCGCTCTGGAGACGTCACATAGAGCAGATGAGAGCCGGTGACCGTGCGCTGTTGGTTCCCACTGGTCCAGAGCAACCAGCTGTGCCGAGTGAACTGACAATTGGGACCCAGCCGGTTGCTCCTCCCCCTTCTCCGGCAAGAGGGGATGCTCTGGAAACCGGGACAGTCGCCCCTGAGCCAGGAGGGTCACCCAGACGGACAGCAGATGTTGGAGCGCCAGGCCGGAGGTATCCACTCCGGGTTACCAGAGCTCCAGACCGCCTTAATCTCTGAACTGTGGGGAGTGGGTTGTTAAAGAGTCATGTCACGTTTTGGGGCAGAATAATCCCCGTGGAATGACTCCGAGGTTCGGGGGTAGTCTACGCCCCGGCCTCAGTAAGCATGTATGTGTTTTAAGTTTGACTTCCCTATTTACAATAGCCCCCTAAGTGGGTATTTCAATGTATTTTATTGTTACACCGCTGATTCGCACAAAGCATCATTTTGCACATAACACACGTTCTAAGTGCTTATGGCCTAGTCTGTTTTTATAGGCCGGGTTTAATAGGGGTGGTTTTTGGTGGGTGTGAATCTGAATAAGTGGGGAGGGATGTTGTGTATTGAGCTTCATGTTTTGTCTGCACTGTGTTACACCCAGTGACCACCAGGGGGAGTGCCAGGTGGGTTTATATACAGGTAAAAGCCAGTAAATTAGAATATTTTGAAAAACTTGATTTATTTCAGTAATTGCATTCAAAAGGTGTAACTTGTACATTATATTTATTCATTGCACACAGACTGATGCATTCAAATGTTTATTTCATTTAATTTTGATGATTTGAAGTGGCAACAAATGAAAATCCAAAATTCCGTGTGTCACAAAATTAGAATATTACTTAAGGCTAATACAAAAAAGGGATTTTTAGAAATGTTGGCCAACTGAAAAGTATGAAAATGAAAAATATGAGCATGTACAATACTCAATACTTGGTTGGAGCTCCTTTTGCCTCAATTACTGCGTTAATGCGGCGTGGCATGGAGTCGATGAGTTTCTGGCACTGCTCAGGTGTTATGAGAGCCCAGGTTGCTCTGATAGTGACCTTCAACTCTTCTGCGTTTTTGGGTCTGGCATTCTGCATCTTCCTTTTCACAATACCCCACAGATTTTCTATGGGGCTAAGGTCAGGGGCCAATTTAGAACAGAAATACCATGGTCCGTAAACCAGGCACGGGTAGATTTTGCGCTGTGTGCAGGCGCCAAGTCCTGTTGGAACTTGAAATCTCCATCTCCATAGAGCAGGTCAGCAGCAGGAAGCATGAAGTGCTCTAAAACTTGCTGGTAGACGGCTGCGTTGACCCTGGATCTCAGGAAACAGAGTGGACCGACACCAGCAGATGACATGGCACCCCAAACCATCACCCAACCATGCAAATTTTGCATTTCCTTTGGAAATCGAGGTCCCAGAGTCTGGAGGAAGACAGGAGAGGCACAGGATCCACGTTGCCTGAAGTCTAGTGTAAAGTTTCCACCATAAGTGATGGTTTGGGGTGCCATGTCATCTGCTGGTGTCGGTCCACTCTGTTTCCTGAGATCCAGGGTCAACGCAGCCGTCTACCAGCAAGTTTTAGAGCACTTCATGCTTCCTGCTGCTGACCTGCTCTATGGAGATGGAGATTTCAAGTTCCAACAGGACTTGGCGCCTGCACACAGCGCAAAATCTACCCGTGCCTGGTTTACGGACCATGGTATTTCTGTTCTAAATTGGCCCGCCAACTCCCCTGACCTTAGCCCCATAGAAAATCTGTGGGGTATTGTGAAAAGGAAGATGCAGAATGCCAGACCCAAAAACGCAGAAGAGTTGAAGGCCACTATCAGAGCAACCTGGGCTCTCATAACACCTGAGCAGTGCCAGAAACTCATAGACTCCATGCCACGCCGCATTAACACAGTAATTGAGGCAAAAAGAGCTCCAACCAAGTATTGAGTATTGTACATGCTCATATTTTTCATTTTCATACTTTTCAGTTGGCCAACATTTCTAAAAATCCCTTTTTTGTATTAGCCTTAAGTAATATTCTAATTTTGTGACACACGGAATTTTGGATTTTCATTTGTTGCCACTTCAAATCATCAAAATTAAATGAAATAAACATTTGAATGCATCAGTTTGTGTGCAATGAATAAATATAATGTACAAGTTACACCTTTTGAATGCAATTACTGAAATAAATCAAGTTTTTCAAAATATTCTAATTTACTGGCTTTTACCTGTATATTGGGTTGGACTTCCGTTCTGGGTGTGCAAATAAAGCTGTCTAAAGTATACACCAGCTCCCGACTCGACTCTCGTGATCACATTGCTAAGGTGAACAATGAGTATGACTGTAAGTGTTACCGACTAACAGTCAGTATACAATATAATGCATTAGCTAAAATAGGTATTTTGTGTCCTTGCCTTAATCTTGTTTACATTGTTAAAATCAAAGGGAGAGTGTAATTGTTCATTTGTCTCTGATGAGCACAACTGTTACCTAATATCACTCATGCGTGTAGCTAAAGTGCGTACGAAAGTTAGATAGTTGTCCGCACATTTTCACGTCGACGTCAATTTTAAGTACATATTATTGTGATAATATCCATCAATCCATCTTCTTCCGCTTGTCCGAGGTTGGGTCGCGGGGGCAGCAGCCTAAGCAGGGAAGCCCAGACTTTCCTCTCCCCAGCCACTTCGTCCAGCTCTTCCCGGGGGATCCCGAGGCTTTCCCAGGCCAGCCGGGAGACATAGTCTTCCCAACGTGTCCTGAGTCTTCCCTGTGGCCTCCTACCGGTCGGACGTGCCCGAGGGAGGTGTTTCGGGTGGCATCCTGACCAGATGCCCGAACCACCTCAACTGGCTCCTCTCGATGTGGAGGAGCAGCGGCTTTACTTTGAGCTCCTCCCGGATGACATAGCTTGTCACCCTATCTCTAGTGGAGAGCCCCGCCACCTGGCGGAGGAAACTCATTTCGGCCGCTTGTACCCGTGATCTTGTACTTTCGGTCATGACCCAAAGCTCATGACCATAGGTGAGGATGGGAACGTAGATCGGCCGGTAAATTGAGAGCTTTGCCGTGCAAAGCTCACCACAACGGATCGATACAGCGTCCGCATTACTGAAGACGCCGCACCGATTGACCTGTCGATCTCACGATCCACTCTTCCCTCACTCGTGAACAAGACTCCGAGGTACTTGAACTCCTCCACTTGGGGCAAGATCTCCTCCCCAACCCGGAGATGACACTCCACCCTTTTCCGGGCGAGAACCATGGACTCGGACTTGGAGGTGCTGATTCCCATCCCAGTCGCTTCACACTCGGTTGCGAACCGATCCAGTGAGAGCTGAAGATCCTGGCCAGATGAAGCCATCAGGACCACATCATCTGTAAATAGCAGACCTAATCCTGCAACCACAAAACCAGATACCCTCAATGCCTTGACTGCACCTACAAATTCTGTTCATAAAGGTTATGAACAGAATTGGTGACAAAGGGCAGTCTTGGCGGAGTCCAACCCTCACTGGAAACGTGTCCGACTTACTGCCGGCAATGTGGACCAAGCTCTGACACTGATCATACAGGGAGCGGACCGCCACAATCAGACAGTTTGTTACCCGATACTCTCTGAGCACTCCCCACAGGACTTCCCGGGTTACACAGTCGAATGCCTTCTCCAAGTCCACAAAACACATGTAGACTGGTTGGGTAAACTCCCATGCACCCTCAAGGAATCCTGCCGAGAGTGTAGAGCTGGTCCACAGTTCCACGACCAGGACGAAAACCACACTGTTCCTCCTGAATCCGAGGTTCGACTATCCGGCGTAACCTCCTCTCCAGTACACCTGAATAGACCTTACCTTATCCTAATAATATAATGGATACAACATTAATAATTACTATAATTGGTTATTGGTGGTTGGTAATTGTTTATAATTGGTATGTGAAAGTTCAACTCTTACCTTGCTCGCTTTTGGGACGACCCCCTTAAAGAAATAACAAGAAGCTGAAATGCGCCAAACATGGATAATTGTGGAGAGAGTGTTCATTTATATGTTTTATTATTTATTTTTTTTGCTGATTGGACGTTTTTTATAATATCCACAAAGTTCAATGAGCAGGTTGTGTTAGGTGCAACCGTGTTTGTTGATTTTTGTTCTGCACCATGACTAAGGAAGGTTGTCTGGATTGGGTCATATCAAAAGATGCTTTGCATTGGTACGCTGTTGTTGTCACTGACTTTAATTACTTTTGTTCGCCATCAGATGGTGACAAATTGGCAGATATCTGACTACTGGCCATTTGTATGTGATGCAAAAAAATGCCTTTTGGACTCTTTCCGCCTCGAAGACGCCGGCGGGCAGTAGTTTGGACACCCCTGATCTAGTATATGGCTAGGGATGGGTGCCGTTTAGATTTGAACCGATACGATACCGATTCCTGGTGCAGTATCCTATACAGTACCAATTTTGGGTACTTATGCGCTTGTTAATTAATAGTGATTTCTTTTTATGATAAATCCATTTTTTTATTGCAACATTTAAAAATGAACTGATTATAATAACTGCTGTCCAGTTGTTAAATCTTGTTTATACTACTTTGACATTGAGTTGCAAATACAGTTGCAAGTCCAAAACGTTAGATGGCAGTAGTGTATAGTTTATGGGTTGTTTTTTTGTGTATTGTTGTGCCCAAGAAGTGTTAATAGTATAAGTATTGTACTTATTACACATCAGCTGTTTGATTGTAACATGCATCTTAGTTGTAGTTTTCATTAATACATTTGGAGGTGTTGAAATCGCCATGTAAAGTCGCTAATGCTGATCAGTAACATGTCAAATCAAATCAAATCAACTTTATTTATAAAGACAATAACGAAGCCAATGTGTACTAGCATCAAGTGAGCACATTTTATTTTCAGAAAAGTGGAGCCTTATTTTACTTATAGTGGAGCATTTGTTTTTTGGATTTTTGACAGATACAGTTCAGCAATAGAATTAAACACATGTCAAATGTTTTTTTGTTTTTTTTTGTCCCCTTTAAAAAAATAACCCACAAAAATGATATATACCATTAAAATCAACATGCTCAGTGGCCTTGTGGTTAGAGTGTCCGCCCTGAGATCGGTAGGTCGTGAGTTCAAACCCCGGCCGAGTCATACCAAAGACTATAAAAATGGGACCCATTACCTCCCTGCTAGGCACTCGGCATCAAGGGTTGGAATTGGGGTTAAATCCCCAAAATGATTACCGAGCGCGGCCACCACTGCTGCTCACTGCTCCCCTCACCTCCCAAAGGGGATGGGTCAAACGCAGAGAGTAATTTCACCACACTTAGTGTGTGTGTGACTATTAGTGGTACTTTAACTTTATCTTTAGAAAACATGCATCAGTCACAGACAACTGCACGCCGGAATTTCCCCAACATGGTGCAGCAATACACAAAAGCAGACAAAAGGCTCATCAATTATCTACATTTCAATTACTTTTCAACCACTCCATACTTCCTGAAACCTCACAGATAAAAACGTTCAAAGTCAGCCTAATTTTCTCCAAACATTTTTTTTTGAGTCTATTTCTATGTTGGCATTAAAAAAAATGCAACATACCTAGAGTTAGTTTGGCTGAGTGCGCTCTCAGTGCTGCTGGAGTGATCGCCGAGGTATCCTAACATGGCACTGTTGGATTTTACGTGAATTACATGGTGCTGCCAGAGAAGTACTGGATTCATTACCCATCCATACAGATGGCAGATGACCATTATGAAACACCAACACAGTATCAGTGCAGTGTCAATACAGGTAGTAAGTGTGCCATACAGTCACGGAGGCACATTTACCTATCCTGACTATAAACACATTTGCGGGGTGTGGTTGCGTGTTTGTGTGTAAGAGAGAGACTTGTCTATAACAAGGCAGTGCACTCATTGATTAAAAGAGTCATCAATCTCACTTGCTAAACACGCCCAAACTGAAGTGACATTCAAAAGAGGTCGATTTGTTTTCGTCTTTTATTTGGCCCAGCGTGACGTGTGTGCGCACATGCCGCGGCGTCTCAGTTTGAAAGAAACCAGACAACTTCTGGAAGGGTGTACGACGAACCGCATTCATCCATCTTTCAAACAGCGGGGGCTAACGTAATCCACCTGCGGGTACGACGATACAGGAGCATTGTGTTCTGGCACTCGCAACAAGCGCCTCCAGCCGAAAAGGGAAAAACAAGACAAAAGAAAGAGGGGGTGGGGGCTGTGAGTGCATGATTGACTGTGTCTGCACATTTTCACATAACCAAATCAGAACAAAGAGCAGCGAAGCTGAGGTGCTGAGGGAGCCATATTGTCCGGAGCACTGAATTTCACTAACAGGTTCGCTTTATGTATTTTTAATCTGGCAGTGATTTCCCATAATATTCCCTGCCCTTTCATCTCCTTTTCCAAAGACACCACAGCCTCGGCTGCCTCATAATCTTCCAGCATGTTCTCAAGCATCTTGAAGAAACCATCAGGTGAAGAGGACATAAAATAGAATACTAGCAATTTACCTTATTTTCCCTCTTCTTTTCAAGTGCTCTTCTTTCACTGTTTTTTTTCCCCGCAAGTTCTTGCTCAGTCTTTTACCCCTCGAGGCTGCTCCTGACTTATGGGTTTGTATCTGGCTTAACCTTTGGATGCACAACCTACTAATACCTAGACTCTTCCACAAGTGACCCCATTTGAAATCAGTGCGTTTTTGCAATGAACTGGGTTGTTATTCTTTAAAATAAAAATGAATTATTTGAATGTTAATACTGTCCCACTCACACATATGATGCCATCTCTCACATCTGATGCAACTTTGACTGTCAATACTGTCCCACTTACACATCTGATGTCATCTCTCGCATCTGATGCAACTTTGATTTTCAATACTGTCCCACTCACACATCTGATGTCATCTCTCACATCTGATGCAACTTTGACTGTCAATACTGTCCCATTTATATATCTGATTTAATCTCTCACATCTGATGCAACTTTGACTGTCAATACTGTCCCACTCACACATATGATGTCATCTCTTACATCTGATGCAACTTTGACTGTCAATGCTGTCCCACTCACACATATGATGCAACTTTGACTGTCAATACTGTCCCACCCACACATCTGATGTCATCTCTCATATCTGATGCAACTTTGACTGTCAATACTGTCCCACTCACACGTATGATGTCATCTCTTACATCTGATGCAACTTTGACTGTCAATGCTGTCCCACTCACACATATGATGCAACTTTGACTGTCAATACTGTCCCACCAACACATCTGATGTCATCTCTCACATCTGATGCAACTTTGGCTGTCAATACTGTCCCACTCACACATATGTTGCCATCTCTCACATATGATGCAACTTTGACCGTCAATACTGTCCCACTCACACATATGATGTCATATCTCACATCTGATGCAACTTTGACTGTCAAAACTGTCCCACTTGCAAATCTGACGTCATCTCTCACATTTGATGCAACTTTGACTGTCAATAATGTCCCACTTACACATCTGATGCCATCTCTCACATCTGATGCAACTTTGACTGTCAATACTGTCCCACTTACATATCTGATTTAATGTCTCACATCTGATGCAACTTTGACTGTCAATCCTGTCCCACTGACACATATGATGCCATCTCTCACATCTGATACAACTTTGACTGTCAATACTGTCCCACTCACACATATGATGCCATATCTCACATCTGATGCAACTTTGACTGTCAAAACTGTCCCACTTGCACATCTGACGTCCACTTGCACATCTGACGTCATCTCTCACTTCTGATGCAACTTTGACATTCAATCATACTTGCCAACCTTGAGACCTCCGATTTCGGGAGGTGGGGGTGTGGGGGGCGTGGTCGGGGGTGGGGCGGGGGCGTGGTTGGGGGCGTGGTTAAGATATATATATATATAAGAAATACTTGACTTTCAATTAATTCTAGCTATATATATATATATATTTGATTTTATATATATATATATATATATATATATATATATATATATAAATAAAAGAAATACTTGAATTTCAAAGTTAATTTATTTACACATATACACACATAACACTCATCTACTCATTGTTGAGTTAAGGGTTGAATTTTCCATCCTTGTTCTATTCTCTGTCACTATTTCAGAACACACACATTATACAAATATACATTATAAAATCAATAAGAAAACGGGAGCTCTAATTTGGCAGTCTGAATTAGGATCAGAAGTTCCTATATAAACATTGCGCACTCACGTCGCCTTCTTGTATTGATTACTGCAGCTGTGCACTGGATTCATTCACAAATACAAACTACAACTCACAAACACTTTAGAGTTAGGCTCCACCATCAGAATGTGTACTTAAACTTATAAAGATCACATGGATATTATTCAGTGAGTTGATTCACCAAAATTAACCTGTTATACAGGAGGAAAAAGCACACAGGACGTTTCAATTGTTCACAGACTGGTCGCGCTCATCAGAATGACAAGACACTTCCGGTCTGCAGGTGATAGCATTCAATTGGGAAGAAACACCCTACTGCCCCCTACTGACCAATGTGAATACTGATAAATGTGTAATGACAGCTCCAAAAACGAATTCAAACCACAAAATAAAATAAATAAATCAACACAAAAAGGTGACACATTATGGGTGGTTCACATATGCATGTACAGTAGATGGCAGTAGTATTGGCCTGTTTAAAAGTGTCACAACATTGCTGTTTACGGCAGACGAACTGCTTTATGGTAGACGAATACTTGACTGCTGTTGTTGTGTGTTGTTACCGCGCTGGGACGACGTTAATGAAACTGCCTAACAATAAACCCACATAAGAAACCAAGAACTCGCCCTCGATCATTAGCTGTTTATGTTGTGGGAAAGCGGACGTGTGAACAGGCTGTCAACAGGTCACTCAGGTCCGCATGGAGCTGGAGGGGGCGTGGCCTCCAGCTCCGCCTGAATTTCGGGAGATTTTCGGGAGAAAATTTGTCCCGGGAGGTTTTCGGGAGAGGCGCTGAATTTCGGGAGTCTCCCGGAAAATCCGGGAGGGTTGGCAAGTATGCATTCAATACTGTCCCACTTACATACCTGATTTCATCTCTCACAACTGATGCAACTTTGATTCTAAATACTGTCCCACTTATATATCTGATGTCATCTCTCACATCTGTTGCGACTTTGACTGTCAATTCTGTCCCACATAGACATCTGGAGGACATCTCTCACAACTGATGCAACTTTGACTGTCAATACTGTCCCACTTACTCATCTGATGCCATCTCTCACATTTGATGCAACTTTGGCTGTCAATACTGTCCCACCCACACATCTGATGTCATATCTCACATCTGATGCAACTTTTGACTGTCAATACTGTCCCACTCACACATGATGCCATCTCTCACATCTGATGCAACGTTGACTGTCAATACTGTCCCACTCACACATGATGCCATCTCTCACATCTGATGCAACGTTGACTGTCAATACTGTCCCACTCACACACCTGATGTCATCTCTCACATCTGATGCAACTTTGACTGTCAATACTGTCCCACTCACACATTTGATGCCATCTCTCACATCTGATGCAACTTTGACTGTCAATACTGTCCCACTCACACATGATGCCATCTCTCACATCTGATGCAACGTTGACTGTCAATACTGTCCCACTCACACATCTGTCATCTCTCACATCTGATGCAACTTTGACTGTCAAAACTGTCCCACTTGCACATCTGACGTCATCTCTCACATTTGATGCAACTTTGACTGTCAATACTGTCACACTTACACATCTGATGCCATCTCTCACATCTGATGCAACTTTGACTGTCAATACTATCCCACTTACATATCTGATTTAATCTCTCACATCTGATGCAACTTTGACTGTCAATCCTGTCCCACTGACACATATGATGCCATCTCTCACATCTGATACAACTTTGACTGTCAATACTGTCCCACTCACACATACAATGCCATATCTCACATCTGATGCAACTTTGACTGTCAAAACTGTCCCACTTGCACATCTGACGTCCACTTGCACATCTGACGTCATCTCTTACATCTAATGCAACTTTGATAGTCAATACTGTCCCACTCACACACCTGATGTCATCTCTCACATCTGATGCAACTTTGACTGTCAATACTGTCCCACTCACACATTTGATGCCATCTCTCACATCTGATGCAACTTTGACTGTCAATACTGTCCCACTCACACATGATGCCATCTCTCACATCTGATGCAACGTTGACTGTCAATACTGTCCCACTCACACATCTGTCATCTCTCACATCTGATGCAACTTTGACTGTCAAAACTGTCCCACTTGCACATCTGACGTCATCTCTCACATTTGATGCAACTTTGACTGTCAATACTGTCACACTTACACATCTGATGCCATCTCTCACATCTGATGCAACTTTGACTGTCAATACTGTCCCACTTACATATCTGATTTAATCTCTCACATCTGATGCAACTTTGACTGTCAATCCTGTCCCACTTACACATATGATGCCATCTCTCACATCTGATACAACTTTGACTGTCAATACTGTCCCACTCACATACAATGCCATATCTCACATCTGATGCAACTTTGACTGTCAAAACTGTCCCACTTGCACATCTGACGTCCACTTGCACATCTGACGTCATCTCTTACATCTGATGCAACTTTGATAGTCAATACTGTCCCACTTACATACCTGATTTCATCTCTCACATCTGATGCAACTTTGAGTCTAAATACTGTCCCACTTATATATCTGATGTCATCTCTCACATCTGTTGCGACTTTGACTGTCAATTCTGTCCCACATAGACATCTGGATGACATCTCTCACATCTGATGCAACTTTGACTGTCAATACTGTCCCACTCACACATATGATGCCATCTCTCACATCTGATGCAACTTTGACCGTCAATACTGTCTCACTTACATATCTGATGTCATTTCTCAAATCTGATGCAACTTTGACTGTCAATACTGTCCCACTTACATATCTGATATCATCTCTCACAACCAATGCAACTTTGACTGTCAATACTGTCCTACTTACATATCTGATGGCATCTCTCACAGCTGATGCAACTTTGCATGTCAATACTGTCCTACTTACATATCTGATGTCATCTCTCACATCTGATACAACTTTGACTGTCAATGCCACAATTTCAAACGGCCATTTTGAATGTGTCACTTCCGCAATTTCCGTACGTTTCGGATCTAATGACGTCACAAGGAAACTCTTCTGCACTCTGCCTATAGTAATACTGGAAATACCCAAAAATGGGAAAGAGTTGTGCTGGGTATCATTCACAATCCTTGTGGAAGACAAGAAGACATGTTTTGTCTTTTGTTTTTGCATTCTAACTCGGAAATAAACGTGAGCAAAAGTAATTTAACAATGGAGTCGGGGGGGTGATCCTCTATTCCTCCCACAGAGCCCTTTAAATAACCATCGAAAAGCCACCAACAATACTCCATTTGCATCTTGTAAGATCAATATTGACAGAGTATTAGCAATATTGTTATTACAAGCGCTAACGCAGACGGCCTATTTTTACCGGCGCACCGATCACAGAGAGCTAACCAGCTTATGCTGCTGTATTGACTTCATCGACCGGCAAGCCGCTGCTGCCGCTGGTCCATCATCGCCTCAGATTTGGTATAAATTAATTGTAGATTATAAATCATGTTTCTCACTTGGATAGTAAAAGGTTGTGGACATAAACTGAGAAGTGCTAAAAACGTTGACATTGGACTTAAAACCTGGAGATAGAGAGAACGACATGAAAAGACGCTCAAAGCGGAAGCTTTATTTTTTATTTTTTTTAACCCTTTGTGATGATTATGACTAATTCTTCATCGAAACAGGAAGATAAAAACATCCCATGAGTCGGCATCCCAGTGAGAGCCGACATTGCACAGTAAGTGATTGTTTTATTATGTTCGTAGTTTGTATTCTTATCCAGCACATAGCAATACTGCAGCATGATGCTGAGTTTTTAGCAAAATCTTGTACATCGTCCTCCTTATATTCAGGCTCAAAAATATACGTTTTTGGATCATCATTTGTCCCAAAGTTATCTTTGTCGTCACGGATCACGCTAATGCTCATTATCCTTCAGGAACCTCTATGAGATTTATATAATTTTGATCATATCTAATTACTTGCAAACTTTGGGAGTCTTTTGGTTTTATAAATCAGAAAAACAATAATCGCTTTCAAATAAGTAAACATATTTTTCCATTATACTGGTACTTTGACATTCAGCATGTTCCTCGTACCCCTCAGGTTCAGGACTCTTTTAGCTGCCCATCTAGGTGCCCGATGTAAAACATGAACTCAGTTCCTGTACTAAACCAACAGTTATACTATGGATTTTACAATACTATATTGTTTAAGTTAGTATACCCTAAACATATAATGTATCAAAATGGGCCACAAATCCTTAATATGTTGTTCTTCAGTTAGATGGTTTGGAAAACCTTTGGACATCCTTGGTCTGGATTCCTGGATAGAGTACAAAAAGTCAACGTTTTTTTTTTTTCTCCTGGCAGGCCCATTCAAGGACACCAGATGCAAACGTTGGTGGAACCTATTACACAGCACAAATAAGTTGCATAAAATATTCAGCCAAGTACACGTCCAGAGAAGTGCAAGCATGAATGATTCATGAGAAGACGTTGAAGAGGCATGTCTGCTGAAACATCACCTATCCTCAGGTATGTTTTGCTGTGCTTTGAACACACTTTGTGTATTAACTCATTCATTTTTAAAGTCGCTCACACGGCACATTGAAGGGAGTTTTGCTTCTTAAAGGACCAGATGACTGAGTTCTCACTCATACATTTGTGTATTTTGCTTCTGAAAATGAATCTGGCAGTCATTTCGCAGAATATCAGTTAGTTTTTGATTAATCGCAAGATGACTAATTGGACATGGAACACCATCTTTCCATGCCGCCCCCTCTTGGTGTGACGTCATCGACAGATCTGCACCCCATTTCCCCGCATAAAACTATTATTTTGGTCACTTAATTGCATATTTTTGTCGCCCTGGTCCTTGCATACTTTAAAACTGTAATGGTTAATATTATGAGCAAAAAAGAAATGTAAAAGAAGCGCCATTTCCACACTATACCTGCTCTTAAATAGACCCTATAGCCTGGGGGTCAGCAGCTCTTTAGTGCCGCCCTAGTGGCTCCCTGGAGCATTTTTTAAAAAGTATTGAAAATGGAAAAAGATTGGGGAAAAAACATTTCATTTGTTTAAATATGTTTTTTGTTTGAGGACAAAAGTGACACAAACCTTCCCAATTGTTAGAGAGACCACTGTTTAAAATGTTTGTGTGTATGCTTCACTGATGAGAGTATTTGGTGAACATCGTTTTGTCCTACTCATTTCGGCGGTCCTTGAACTCACCATAGTGTGGACTGTGACGCGACAGTTTGTTTACATGTAAAATCTTCCACTCCTTCATTGTCTCATTTTGTCCACCAAAAGTTGTATGCTGTGCGCGAATGCACAAAGGTGCACTTTGTTGATGTTATTGACTTGTTGGAGTGCTAATCAGGCATATTTGGTCAGTGCATGACTGCAAGCTTATCAATGCTAGCATGCTATTTAGGCTAGCTGTATGTACATATTGCATCATTATGCCTCATTTGTAGGTAAATTTGAGCTCATTTAATTTCCTTTATTTATCTCCTCTGTTAATTTATATGTGCAGGTCTCATGACACATTATCTGTACGGAATATTGGCTGTGTTTCAGATAGTTCTTTGTGTGCCATGTTGTTCCAGACCACAGCAAACATTACCTAACTTGCAAATATTGTAATAAATCTATTAAAATAAGACAGCCTGTTATTTACATTAACTTGGACACACACATATATACATGTGGCCATTAAAAGCCAGTAATTTCCAGGAGTTATCTAACCCTCTGAGAATCCTCTGAATTACTAATGTTTTCCAATGTTGTACAAATGTGTAGAATAAATATTACATTTCAACATTTCTGTCAATGAAGATTTGCTTCAGCCTGCGATACATAGTCATTTTGACAGTAGGCTATTATAGCTAATAGAGACACTTACGTCATGTTTTGCCTTAATTTTAACACTTATATAAGGCTTTTATTTTGCGGCTCCAGACATATTTGTTTTTTGTATTTTTTGTCCAATATGGCTCTTTCAACATTTTGGGTTGCCAACCCCTGCCATAGCCTGTTTCCTCATGCTTTTTCAGCATTTCCGCAAGCATCTTGAGGAAAACATCAGTCGAAGAGGACGCAAAATAGAATACTAGACTTACCTTCTTTTTCTCTTGTTTTTGATTACCGGGTGTGCTCTTCTTTCTTCTTTTTTTCTGCCCTCGAGTGTTCTCCTGATTTTCCAGATTGCATTGAGCTTGAGTCTTTAAAACTTTACCATTCAAACTCCGAACTAAACCTTTCTTCTTTGAAGTCAACATCGTTTACAATGACACTCCTCACGCTCGGTCCGTCAATTTGACTTGAGAGCTCCATACTTTCCTCATATTGCCATCATTTGGAAACGTATGCAGGTTGACCCCCACTTTCGTTGTATTGCTACAACCTGCAAGAAAGCATTTGGCAGCCATATTTGAACCTTTTTTTTTTATTTCTGCGTGAAAATGACACGATTCGGAATGAAGATGCTACCAAAACCATACTACGGAATATGAAATTGCCTCCAGTCTTCTGTAAGTGGCGTAAGCAGGCTGGTATAGGCCCGCCCACATTTTAGAGCTAAAAGTGGGTGTTCCAAAATGTGATGAAAACAAGCCTAACATCACTACTGTCTTTATTTTTTTTTACCTGTAGACACCATTTTTAGGTGCAGGACTATGAAATACCAGGCAATGTTGGGGCCATTTAACACACCCTTGACCTACCATACAAAAAGAGGGTTATTTTAACGCAAAACGTGATGCTGTTTAATCGTTAATATGATGAACATTATTATTAATATGATGAACATTATTCAAGCCAGTGAAAGGACTCCTTCCTTTTTACTTTTGAAGAATTTGCCTTGCATGATCACAAGACTGCTGAATCCAAGCAAATGAACCAAAATGTTCAGTCAATAACGCTCTGCTAACCTTGGGGCCCCCGGGTAGAGGCTCCCTAGGGTCTGCTTGTGGCGGGCGAATGGTGATTATCAATACATGATGAGAAATGAGCTGCTCGGCTGGTGGATGTGCTTCAAACTCAGTTTGCAGAAACTGAGGAGAATGATAAACGATATCTCTGGGAGGAACAGCCCAAGGCTTTTGCAAGGCTCGGCAATAGGAATCAGAAAAGGTTTTTTTCAAAATACCAGCAGGATTTTGAAACACAAACCGAAAGAGAGAGGTTAGGATCCAGTGTATTATTTTGGACAGTGCTGTGTGGACTACAGTAGACCGCATGCCTCTGATGAGCCCCTTTTTGTCTTCTCACACTGCCTTGTTTTTTGCAAAACAATCAATGAGATTTAGTTGAGCTGGTATTGCACGTTGTACACTCAAGTAATTAATATTAATGTACTATTCATATATTCTTGTACCATTCCATGAAAACATCATTTATTTTGCATACATCATTCGGGACTGATATTTCTTAACTTTAGAGACTAAGTCCATGTGTTAATAAGCTGTACCCGTGAATACATCTGTGTTTTCATGTGACTTTTAATGTCATTTTAATTAAAGTTGTATTTATCTGTACAGGCTGAGAGAGGTTGAATAGTTAGTTAGTTATCAATTCTAGTAATATGGTATATATATATATATATATATATATATATATATATATATATATATATATATATATATATATATATATATATATGCATATATATATATATATATATATATATATATATATATGCATATATATATATATATATATATATATATATATATATATATATATATATATATATACTGTGTGTATATATATATATATATATATATATATATATATATACAGTATATATATATATGCATATATATATATATATATATATATATATATATATATATATATATATATATATATACATATATATATATATATACAGGTAAAAGCCAGTAAATTAGAATATTTTGAAAAACTTGATTTATTTCAGTAATTGCATTCAAAAGGTGTAACTTGTACATTATATTTATTCATTGCACACAGACTGATGCATTCAAATGTTTATTTCATTTAATTTTGATGATTTGAAGTGGCAACAAATGAAAATCCAAAATTCCGTGTGTCACAAAATTAGAATATTACTTAAGGCTAATACAAAAAAGGGATTTTTAGAAATGTAGGCCAACTGAAAAGTATGAAAATGAAAAATATGAGCATGTACAATACTCAATACTTGGTTGGAGCTCCTTTTGCCTCAATAACTGCGTTAATGCGGCGTGGCATGGAGTCGATGAGTTTCTGGCACTGCTCAGGTGTTATGAGAGCCCAGGTTGCTCTGATAGTGGCCTTCAACTCTTCTGCGTTTTTGGGTCTGGCATTCTGTATCTTCCTTTTCACAATACCCCACAGATTTTCTATGGGGCTAAGGTCAGGGGAGTTGGCGGGCCAATTTAGATATATATACCATGGTCCGTAAACCTGGCACGGGTAGATTTTGCGCTGTGTGCAGGCGCCAAGTCCTGTTGGAACTTGAAATCTCCATCTCCATAGAGCAGGTCAGCAGCAAGAAGCATGAAGTGCTCTAAAACTTGCTGGTAGACGGCTGCGTTGACCCTGGATCTCAGGAAAAAGAGTGGACCGACACCAGCAGATGACATGGCACCCCAAACCATCACCCAACCATGCAAATTTTGCATTTCCTTTGGAAATCGAGGTTCCAGAGTCTGGAGGAAAACAGGAGAGGCACAGGATCCACGTTGCCTGAAGTCTAGTGTAAAGTTTCCACCATCAGTGATGGTTTGGGGTGCCATGTCATCTGCTGGTGTCGGTCCACTCTGTTTCCTGAGATCCAGGGTCAACGCAGCCGTCTGCCAGCAAGTTTTAGAGCACTTCATGCTTCCTGCTGCTGACCTGCTCTATGGAGATGGAGATTTCAAGTTCCAACAGGACTTGGCGCCTGCACACAGCGCAAAATCTACCCGTGCCTGGTTTACGGACCATGGTATTTCTGTTCTAAATTGGCCCGCCAACTCCCCTGACCTTAGCCCCATAGAAAATCTGTGGGGTATTGTGAAAAGGAAGATGCAGAATGCCAGACCCAAAAACGCAGAAGAGTTGAAGGCCACTATCAGAGCAACCTGGGCTCTCATAACACCTGAGCAGTGCCAGAAACTCATCGACTCCATGCCACGCCGCATTAACGCAGTAATTGAGGCAAAAGGAGCTCCAACCAAGTATTGAGTATTGTACATGCTCATATTTTTCATTTTCATACTTTTCAGTTGGCCAACATTTCTAAAAATCCCTTTTTTGTATTAGCCTTACACAATATTCTAATTTTGTGACACACGGATTTTGGATTTTCATTTGTTGCCACTTCAAATCATCAAAATTAAATGAAATAAACATTTGAATGCATCAGTCTGTGTGCAATGAATAAATATAATGTACAAGTTACACCTTTTGAATGCAATTACTGAAATAAATCAAGTTTTTCAAAATATTGTAATTTACTGGCTTTTACCTGTATATATATATATATATATATATATATATATGCATATATATATATGTATATATATATATATATATATATATATATATATATATATATATATATATATATATATATATATATACACAGTATATATCTATATGCATATATATATATATATATATATATATATATGCATATATATATATATATATATATATATATATATATATATATATATATATATATATGGGATGGATGGATGGATATATATATATATATATATATATATATACATATATATATATATATATATATATATATTATATATATATATATATATATATATATATATATATATATATATATATATATATATATATATATATATATATCAGTGACGTGCGGTGAGGTTCATGGCTGTGAGGCACTGACTTTATCACAGTCAGATTTACAAACATATGAACCCTAAAGAGTATCTTATTCACCATTTGATTGGCAACAGTTAACGGGTTATGTTTAAAAGCTCATAGCAGTATTCTTCCCTGCTTGGCACTCAGCATCAAGGGTTGGAATTGGGGGTTAAATCACCAAAAATGATTCCCGGGCTCGGCGCCGCTGCTGCCCACTGCTCCCCTCACCTCCCAGGGGGTGAGCAAGAGGATGGGTCAAATGCAGAGGACAAATTTCACCACACCTCGTGTGTGTGTGACAATCATTGATATTTTAAGTTAACTTTAACTTTACACATATAAACTGTAGCACACAAAAAAGCACATTTAATAAAAAAAACGTTATTATGGTCTTACATTTACTTATAAGTGTGGGAACAGTGGTGTTCGTGTTGGAGGAGTTGTGAATGAATGAAATATAAAATCCGTTCTGCAGTCTGCAGGTGTACTTAATGTTGTGTCCCTGTAGTCGTTCACGGCTCCTCCAGCGCGAGCATTGTTGTTTTTGCACTTTTTGGCTTCTTGTTAAGTGACATTTTTTGGGTGGATTCGGTCTTGCACGTGAAGGGTTTAGGTGTGGGCTTTGGTTGGTGTGGCGCTCCCGTCGGGGGGTGCATTCTGCGACGGAGGTGCATTAACCGGCACCAGGAGGCGGGATTACTGCGAACCTCACACAGTGCGTCTTCGCAGCAGTTTTATGATTGCTCAGCACAAGAAATACGTTACACACATACAGTTGTTGACAAAATACACTGTACATTATATACCTCAGCCAACTAAACTATGGAAATGTATAATATAATTCATATAGCAATACGGTCTCACTGCACAGCAGGCCAGCAGTTAGCCGAGTCCGCAATCCATGTTGAGGCACAACGCAGTGACGTGCCTCAACTGGCTGCTGATCACCGCACCGTCTCTTCTCAGTATTTGAACAGCAAATGTGAAAATTCAGCGATTTTGAATAAAAATAATCTAAAACTATTGAAGTTAAATGGAAAATAACTTTATAGTATAATCACTGGATACATATAACAATTAAAATTTTTTTTTTCTTTTTACATTTTTTTTCTTTCCATGATGGAAAGTGACCACACGTCGCTGTTAAGTACATAACTCCACATGTGTTCATTCATAGTTTTGATGCCTTCAGTGACAATCTACAATGTAAATAGTCATGAAAATAAAGAAAGGGCATTGACTGAGAAGGTGTGTCCAAAATAGTGCCAACAATGATTGAAAATGGCCAACCTATAAACCTAAAACTGTCTTAGAAGAGAAATACTGTCATTCTCCAAATACTAAAAACCCATATGTTTCTTGAACGAGCCAAGTTAAGGGCAACTGCAAGTTACAGACAATGCAGACAGTCAATGCAATTACAATACAATGGCAACATTGAAAGCAATTACAGTGAAATACTAGGACTGACAAACATTTAAAAAATGTAATGGAATAAATTCATGGGGAAAAAGCAGTGGCTCGTAGCCTGGTAATTACTGTACATAATAATGAAGTGTATAATAATAACTTCCGACTTCTGGACGGCTTCGAAGCGATTCTGGTCCACCATTTGCCGCCTCGGGGGGGGGGGGGGGGGGGTGAAGCAGTGCACTGTCAAAATTGTGTATGGTGAGGATGGTGTGCTGCTCACCTCTACTGCGGCTGTTGTGGATCGGTGGAGGGAATACTTCAAAGACCTCCTCAATCTTACCAACACATCTTTCTATGAGGAAGCAGTGTCTGGGGAATCTGTGGTGGGCTCTCCTATTTCTGGGGCTGAGGTTGCCGAGGTAGTTAAAAAGCTCCTCAGTGGCAAGGCCCCCGGGGATGGATGAGATGCGCCCAGAGTTCCTTAAGGCTCTGGATGCTGTGGGGCTGTCTTGGTTGACAAGACTCTGCAACATCCCGTGGACATCGGGGGCGGTACTTCTGGATTGGCAGACCGGGGTGGTGGTTCCTCTCTTTAAGAAGGGGAACCGGCGGGTGTGTTCCAACTATCGTGGGATCACACTCCTCAGCCTTCCCGGTAAGGTCTATTCAGGTGTACTGGAGAGGAGGCTACGCCTGATAGTTAAAGCTTGGATCCAGGAGGAACAGTGTGGTTTTTGTCCTGGGCGTGGAACGGTAGACCAGCTCTATACTCTCGGCAGGGTCCTTGAGGGTGCATGGGAGTTTGCCCAACCAGTCGACATATGCTTTGTGGACTTGGAAAGGCATTCAACCGTGTTCCCCGGGAAGTTCTGTGGGGAGTGATCAGAGAGTATGGGGTATCGGACTGTCTGATTGTGGCAGTCGTAACCACACCAAAAACTTTGGTAAAACACTTCTATTTTTATAAAACGGTCATTTGTGTAAATGCCACATTGTTACAATATGACTCCTCAATCAGATGTGTGCTTATTCTACTGTCATTTACTAAGAATGTTAATTTTATGGATATTAATCATGAAATGCTGTTACTAGATTACAGAAATGCTAAAAAAAAAAAAAGATACATTTGACTGACAAAGTTACAGGAATTTGCACTTTATCCCATGCTTACATCTCATTGTGCAACATGTGAATGTTTTTAACAGGAACTAAATATGATGTCTGAAAGGGGTACACTTTTTTTCCAAAGTAGGGCTCTCAGACATACAATACTAGTACATTGTTGGTGTTATTTGCATTGTAAGTGGGCCAAATAACTTAGATGTGTTTCATTTATTCATTTATTCCAGGCAATGACATAACAAAAAGTACAAGGTAGACAACACATAATAATATAAATTAATATAATGCAAAAGGTAATGTACAGTATGTAAGCATGATGATCCAGTTTTGCCTGAAAGGGAGTGGGACTAAGATCATTTATTTAATCGCACCCCCAGTTCTCCATTCAGTGATTAATTCATTGAGTTTCGCTGTATGATACAAATGTTGTATCATGGTGGCATTACCACAGGTAACAATAATTATTACACTGTAACAATAATTTGTATCAACAATGTAGGAAGAATGAACATACCAACAATGGTAAGGGACAACATGCCAACAATGGTAATAGACAACATAGCAACAATGGTAAGGAAACATTGCGCACATGTTAACACTATGAGACAGAGTACAACAGCAAGTCAATTTAAAGACCCTCATCTCTATAGTTGTACCAGACCCGATGTTTGTATAATAGTTTAAATCGATTAATACGTTTTAGAAAATAATTGCATGGAAATGACTGCTGTCATTTGAATATTATAATAAAACATTAAAGTTGTTATTAAGTCAGGTATGAGACAGGTGTAATGCTGGTATGGCTGGTATGTTGCTCTGGAAGTTTTTATGTTTACTCACACATATGAAAAATTAGAGGGAACATTGATCACTGTCCAAAAAGGAGTTCAATCCAACGCACTTAGCCTGCATTCCGGATGTGCGAACGTCTCCGACTCCTCAAAGCCGGATGAGCTAAGCTAAGGTAAGAAAGTTGAAATCATTTGTAAAAGCATAAGAAGGCAATAAACTCTCAACATATGATACGTAACACACTGTTCATATTTAGCTACACAACGCGACGATGTGTGCCGGTTTTGCAGTTTTCTCTAACCCACTCGACCATGCTAGTTTAACGTGAATGAATACCGCATAAAAACACTCCTTGCCAGTCGTGGGCAAAATGTACACTTAACCTAAAGGTGGGTTCTTTTTTAATGTACTATGACAGGAAGTGTTCTTATCGTGGGCAAAAGGACGACTTTAGCATGCGTTCTATTTTGAATGCACTGTAGGTTGGTTTCAAACACTTTAATTGTTTATGTTCAAAGATAGCAGTCTGTAGTGGGGCACAAAGTGACATTGTGAGCTTGTATATCTGCATTGTTCCAGCCAAATAAAATCTAAAATGACAGATGCTTTCCCAGTTGTTAATGGGCTAAACCAGAGATAAATAATTGTTTAATACCGCATTTGATACTGTTTGTCTCTGTAGAACAGTTATTAGTTTAATGCTGTTTGCGTGGAACAGTATAGGTTAAAGGAATTCCCAAAGGCAGAAGAAGCCAGAGCACTGTCTTTACTTGAGCTGTTGTGTATATTCACTGTTTTTCATCCAGCACGACAAATCAGATGCTATCTATAAAGATTCTGAATTATTATATTGATGCTATTTATTAGGAAATAAACAATTATGTGAGATAAACAGCTTCATTTATTCATTTGACAGTCATGCATTGTAAGAATGTAATCATCCTTAACCTTTAAGGTACAATAATTATGAATAATTGACGACACCAAAGGCCAAGTGGTCTTGCCCCTAGAATGACAAAATGTGTATTTTGCATAACAGCAATATGTTTCTTTGAAATGTGAAAAAAGAAAAAGTCCAAAAACAAGTGTCCACTGCAGATGACTATAGAGTGCACCGATATATAAGCCGCACCCACTAAATTTAAGGGAAAAAGAACAACATGATCCTTATATTAGCCGCACTGGACTATAAGCCGCAGATATATACGTTGTGAAATGAGTTATCTACACAGAAAACTTTTGTAAACATTTTTTTACATACCTTCATTGTTTCCAAACGGTGTCTGTAGCACGGAAGTAAAACGGCTGATCAAACAAAACAGATGTCATCTTCAATCAGCTCTAATCAGCTAAACAAACTCAATGACTCTACGGTGACGTTTTGGTGAATTAACTGAGGAATTTGCAAAACCGTTGTAGGTTGATAATACTAACACAGACACTCGTAAACATGTGAGCTTATTAGCTAATGCTAACAAGGTTTGCTCCATTACATTATGATAGAACATAGAACTATGTATGAAAACACTCCTGCAAACATCACACGGGAAGGTTTAGTAATTAAGAATTGTTTTAGTTATATTGTAAGACTTACAAACTATGCTTGGAGTGATTAATGAAGAATCCATACGAGTGGAAACGCTATGGACGATTAGAAGACAGAACAGCACTTCTATTTCCGATTGAAAGCTTTAAACAGCAGGAAGCACTTATGGGCATTCACCCAGCAGCACCTGCAGTGAGCAAACGCGTTCAAAATATGGCGCCATAGCACAAATAACACACCATTCAAGTGTTTGTCCATGTGTTTGATGAAAACTACAGTATTTGCTTTATGACCGTAACAAAAAAGAAATCCATAAATCGGCCACACGGTTTTGTAAGCCGCAAGGTCCAAAACGTAGGGAAAAAAATAGCGGCTCATATTATTATGATACTAATTATTTTGATACTCAAATTAATTGATATAATGCATATTATTACCAGGAACACAGCAGTGACGTGCGGTCATGGAAAGAAAAAAAATGTAAAAAGAAAAAAAAAAATTTAATTGTTATATGTATTCAGTGATTATGCTAACTTCACCAGTTTTAGATTATTTTTATTCAAAATCGCTGAATTTTCACATTTGCCATTCAAATACTGAGAAGAGACTTGCGGTGATCAGCAGCCAGTTGAGGCACGTCACTGAGTTGTGCCTCAACATGGATTGCGGACTCGGCTAACTGCTGGCCTGCTGTTCAGTGAGACCTTATTGCTATATGAACTATATTATACATTTCCATAGTTTAGTTAGCTGAGGTATATAATGTACAGTGTATTTTGTCAACAACTGTATGTGTGTAAAGTATTTCTTGTACTGAGTAATCATAAAACTGCTGCGAAGACGCACTGTGTGAGGCTCGCAGTAATCCCGCCTTCTTGTCCCGGTTAATGCACCTCCGCCGCAAAATGCACCCCCCGACGGGAGCGCCACACCAACCAAAGCCCACACCCAAACCCTCCACGTGCAAGACATAATCCACCCAAAAAAAGTCACTTAACAAGAAGCCAAAAAGTGCAAAAACAACAACGACTGCAGGGACACTACATTAGGTACACCTGCAGACTGCAACACGGATTTCATATTTAATTCATTCACAACTCCTCCAACACGAACACCACTGTTCCTGCACTTATAAGTAAAGGTAAAACCATATTAACAGTTTCTTAATTAAATGTGCTTTTTTGTGTGCTACAGTTTGTATGTGTAAAGTTAAAGTTAAGCTAAAGTACCAATGATTGTCACACACACACGAGGTGTGGTGAAATGTGTCCTCTGCATTTGACCCATCCCTTGATCACCCCCTGGGAGGTGAGGGGAGCAGTGGGCAGCAGCGGCGCTGTGCCCGGGAATAATTTTTGGTGATATAACCCCCAATTCCAACCCTAGATGCTGAGTGCCAAGCAGGGAAGAATGCTGGTATGAGCTTTTAAACATAACCCGTTAACTGCTGCCAATCAAATGGTGAATAAGATACTCTTTAGGGTTCATATGTTTGTAAATCTGACTGTGATGAAGTCAGTGCCTCACTCGCCATGAACCTCACCGCACGTCACTGGAACACAGTATAGTGTTAAGTAACTATATCTTTGAAACGCGATTGGTGAAAACTACTTTTTGCCCACCCAGGTAAATAAGCAAGCAAGAAAATAACTGGCAATTCAAAATGAGTCACTCAGAAAAAAAAAAACAGCAATTGTATGTATCCTTTGAAATGTAAGCCCTTTGGAGACACAGGTGAAATGATTTATGTGGCACTTGCTTTTCTCTGGTGACTCAGAGCACTTTACTTTGAGAAACCAATTTTCTGTGGGTGGCACTGGGCGCAAGGTGGGTGAAGTGTCTTGCCCAAAGACACAACGGCAGTGACGAGATGGCTGAAGCTGGATTGGAAACAGCAGTGGTAGGACGTCAGGGCCAGCAAGGCCTTCACTGTTGACCTAACATAACCAGAAATCATGATCATAATTAAAGACCAAATTATTTTTTTTATTTACTTTCCCTAAATATCTAAAAGTATTCATATTCTCTTCATGTCATATTAAGTTCCTTCAAGTGCTTTTGTTTTTAGGTATCAGTTTGTATCCAATCAGAATTCAGCTATCTTGTGTTGCCATGGGTACGAAATCTGCCCTGGGCTTTCAGAATCAACAATGCGGGTGTCTAAGTGAACGGGCACATACAGTTGATTGATAATTGCGATACCCATTTAGATCACCAGTTGTTGTCTGTAAGGCCTTCTAGATGGCCTCACGTTGAACATGACATTCACGCATCCTGTGATTGGATACTCATCGGGACCGTTAGCGGTCCCGATGATAGCCAATCAGATCACAAGTTATTGACAGTAGCCTATCTAGGTAGCCTGATGTTAACGAGACTATGATTGGTGTAGCAACAACAACATAGTAGAGAAGGAGAACAAAACGTTGATTAGGTGGCAGATATATATTTGCGAGGCCATTTTCAAGAAGGATATTTAAAGAGAAACTACATCTTGTGAGACGATGTCGGCCAACCCTGGAAGCTAGCTCAGCTGTCTCGGCGATGAATTGGGGAAATGCTTGCCGTTTCCACTCGAATCAACCGACTACGAGGGCATACTTGCCAACCCTCCCGATTTTCCCGGGAGACTCCCGAATTTCAGTGCCCCTCCCTAAAATCTCCCAGGGCAAGCTTTCTTCCGAATTTCTCCCGATTTCCACCCGGTCAACAGTATTGGGGGCGTGCTTTAAAGGCACTGCCTCTAGCGTCCTCTACAACCTGTCACGTCCACTTTTCCTCCATACAAACAGCGTGCTGGCCCAGTCACATAATATATGCGGCTTTTACACTCACGTGAATGAATGCCATGCATACTTGATCAAGAGCCATACAGGTCACACTGAGGGTGGCCGTATAAACAACTTCAACACTGTTACAAATATGCGCCACACTGTGAACCCACACCAAATAAGAATGGCAAACACATTTCGGGACATACTTGCCAACCTTGAGACCTCCGATTTCGGGAGGTGGGGGGCGTGGTTGGGGGTGGGACGGGGGCGTGGTTAAGGGGAGGAGTATATTTACAGCTAGAATTCACCAAGTCAAGTATTTCATATATATATATATATATATATATATATATATATCTACATCCTGAAAATATGCAAACAAAACTGTGTTTAGATAATTTATAATTCAAACTTGCATAAATAAATCTTAAGGAATATAACATAACTTGGCTTCTGAGAGCTTCAAAATGTAATGAATAAAATGCTAAAGTTGTTGATAAACAAGCAATTAATTTAATAATTAAATATGGTCATTGTAAATGAATTATTATGATCATTTAAAAATTAAGTATTTTAAATATGTTTATTTTAATGTATAATTCTATGGCTGGATGTAATAAGGAGTCAGAAAAAATACAAATAAAAATGCAATAATTTTGATATTTTTAGCAAAATATAGTAAAAATGTATTTAGTTTAAAAAAAAAATATATATATATATATATATATTTTTTTTTTTAGGTAAGATAAACATAATAATTCAATTTATCTCTAGTCTGGATGATTTCGTCCTTGTCACCCTGTCGTCCTCCCGTCTCTTCCCGAAGGATGGCTTCATGAGCTGGGCAAACGCCTGGAGATGCCTTATTTCAACAACACGGTCGGCGGCCCGTCGGTGCGCAGCTCGTACATCGCCGCCCTCTACTTCACCCTCAGCAGCCTGACCAGCGTCGGCTTTGGCAACGTGTGCGCCAACACGGACGCCGAGAAGATCTTCTCCATTTGCACCATGCTCATCGGCGGTATGCCGGACGCCTCGTATGGAATAACGTGATTGGGCAGGCACGCTGTTTATATCGTGGGAAAGCGGACGTGACAAAAGGCTGTCTTCACTCAGATCCGCATAGAGCTGGAGGGGGCGTGGCATCCAGTTCCGGCTGAAAATCGGGAGATTTTCGGGAGAATATTTGTCCCGGGAAGTTTTCGGGAGAGGCGCTGAATTTCGGGAGTCTCCCGGAAAATTCGGTAGGGTTGGTAAGTATGTTTCGGGAGAACATCCGCACCTTAAAGGCCAACTGAAACCCACTACTACCGACCACGCAGTCTGATAGTTTATATATCAATGATGAAATCTTAACATTGCAACACATGCCAATACGGCCGGGTTAGCTTACTAAAGTGCAATTTTAAATTTCGCGCAAAATATCCTGCTGAAAACGTCTCGGTATGATGACGCTGTGCGTGACGTCACGGAATGTAGAGGACATTTTGGGACAGCATGGTGGCCAGCTATTAAGTGGTCTGTTTTCATCGCAAAATTCCACAGTATTCTGGACATCTGTGTTGGTGAATCTTTTGCAATTTGTTCAATGAACAATGGAGACAGCAAAGAAGAATGCTGTAGGTGGGAAGCCGTGTTTTGCGGACCGGCTGCAGCAACACAAACACAGCCGGTGTTTCATTGATTACATTCCCGGAAGATGACAGTCAAGCTTTAACATTGGCCTGTGGAGAACTGGGACAACAGAGACTCTTACCAGGAGGACTTTGAGTTGGATGCGCAGACGCGGTACCGTGAGTACGCATGCAGCTGCGGCTTCCAAACATTTGATCACTTGCCCGTACGTGCGTGCCGCTATGTGCATGTCACGTACGTAACTTTGGGGACTTTGGGGAAATATATGTGCTGAATGAACTTTGGGGAGGTCAACGGTACTTTGGGCTGTGGGATTGAGTGTGTTGTGCAGGTGTTTGAGTTGTATTGGCGGGTTATATGGACGGGAGGGGGGAGGTGTTTGTTATGCGGGATTAATTTGTGGCTAATAGAGTATATATATATGTCTTGTGTTTATTTACTGTTGTAGTCATTCCCAGCTGAATATCAGGTCCCACCCGCCTCTCACAGCATCTTCCCTATCTGAATCGCTCCCACTGCCCTCTAGTCCTTCACTCTCACTTTCCTCTTCCACAAATCTTTCATCCTCGCTCAAATTAATGGGGAAATTGTCGCTTTCTCGGTCCAAATCGCTCTCGCTGCTGGTGGCCATGATTGTAAACAATGTGCAAATGTGAGGAGCTCCACAACCTGTGATGTCACGCTACTCGTCTGCTACTTCCGGTACAGGCAAGGCTTTTTTATCAGCGACCAAAAGTTGCGAACTTTATCGTCGGTGTTCTCTACTAAATTTTTTCAGCAAAAATATGGCAATATCGCAAAATGATCAAGTATGACACATAGAATGGACCTGCTATCCCCGTTTAAATAAGAAAATCGCATTTCAGTAGGCCTTTAACACAACATAAACACAACAGAACAAATACTCAGAATCCCTTGCAGCACTAACTCTCCGGGACGCTACAATATACCCCCCCCCCACCCCCGCTACCACCAAAACCCCTCCCCCCCAAACCTGCCCACCTCAACCACCTCAAGCCCCCGCCGCCATCTCCCGAATTCGGAGGTCTCAAGGTTGGCAAATATGTACGAGGGTGCTACAAATTGTGACTTCAAATATTTTATTTTTTCACTTTTAATGTTGATGCAATTTTTAATATTGACAGTGCCACATAAGATACGGGTCTATTGATTTTTAAATGCGCCAGAAAAGAACCCCTTTTGTACACTGTTGATGTGGGTCAATGGCCAGTAGGGCGCAAATGTGTTCCTGTATATTATTTCTCCAGCAATGGTCACGTGATGACATAAATGATGGTATTTTGAGAGGTAATCTTTGAAGTCGGACATCACCGAAGGCCTAGGTGGGAAACGCACGGCCCGCCACTGGGAGTTTTTGGCCTCGGCGCCCAGAGTTGAACATGAATTGGATAATGCGGAATAACGCTACCATTTGTTTCGCATTGTGATTGAAGATCATTTAAAGATGATTCCCCAAGACCAGCAACACCTGAAATACACAACTTTTTCAATTTTACCAAACACTTTAGGTATATCTGCACAAAGTATCGGATCAGTATCGCCGATAGCAGCCTGAATTCTACTCTGTATCGGATTCGGAAAGACAATTGATCGCACATTAATAATGATGACAACATATCCAGTCAGGGTTGATATCGAAGATGCGTGCCTGAAATGGTTTTGGATTCTGTTTGTGAATAAAACATTTAGAGCAAAAAGAAAGCGTTTCACTAATAAACTCGAAACATCAATACTGTGTTTTCCAGTATCGTGCACATTAATGTCATCTATCCTTCCAAATTACAAACCCCGTTTCCATGTGAGTTGGGAAATTGTGTTAGATGTAAATATAAACGGAATACAATGATTTGCAAATCATTTCCAATCCATATTCAGTTGAATATGCTACAAAGACAACAAATTTGATGTTGAAACTGATAAAAAAAATTTTTTTTGCAAATAATCATTAACTTTAGAATTTGATGCCAGCAACACGTGACAAAGAAGTTGGGAAATGTGGCAATAAATACTGATAAAGTTGAGGAATGCTCATCAAACACTTATTTGGAACATCCCACAGGTGAAAGGGCAAATTGGGAACAGGTGGGTGCCATGATTGGGTATAAAAGTAGATTCCATGAAATGCTCAGTCATTCACAAACATAGATGGGGCGAGGGTCACCACTTTGTCAACAAATGCGTGAGCAAATTGTTGAACAGTTTAAGAAAAACCTTTCTCAACCAGCTATTGCAAGGAATTTAGGGATTTCACCATCTACGGTCCGTAATATCATCAACGGGTTCAGAGAATCTGGAGAAATCACTGCACGTAAGCAGCTAAGCCCGTGACCTTCGATCCCTCAGGCTGTACTGCATCAACAAGCGACATCAGTGTGTAAAGGATATCACCACATGGGCTCAGGAACACTTCAGAGACCCACTGTCAGTAACTACAGTTGGTCACTACATCTGTAAGTGCAATTTAAAACTCTCCTATGCAAAGCGAAAACCGTTTATCAACAACACCCAGAAACGCCGTCGGCTTCGCTGGGCCTGAGCTCATCGAAGATGGACTTATACAAAGTGTAAAAGTGTTCTGTGGTCTGACGAGTCCACATTTCAAATTGTTTTTGGAAACTGTGGACGTCGTGTCCTCCAGAACAAAGTGGAAAATAACCATCCAGGCTGTTATGGGCGCAAAGTTCAAAAGCCAGCATCTGTGATGGTATGGGGGTGTATTAGTGCCCAAGACATGGGTAACTTACACATCTGTGAAGGTACCATTAATGCTGAAAGGTACATACAGGTTTTGGAGTAACATATGTTGCCATCCAAGCAACGTTATCATGGACGCCCCTGCTTATTTCAGCAAGACAATGCCAAGCCACATTTTAAAATGTTAAAACAGCGTGGCTTCGTAGTAAAAGAGTGCTGGCCTGCTTGTAGTCCAGACCTGTCTCCCATTGAAAATGTGTGGCGCATTATGAAGCCTAAAATACCACAACGGAGACCCCCGGACTGTTGAACAACTAAAGAGGTACATCAAGCAAGAATGAGAAAGAATTCCACCTGAGAAGCTTAAAAAATGTGTCTCCTCAGTTCCCAAACGTTTACTAAGTGGTGTTAAAAGGAAAGGCCATGTAACACAGTGGTGAACATGCCCTTTGCCAACTACTTTGGCACGTGTTGCAGCCATGAAATTCTAAGTTAATTATTATTTGCAAAAAAAAAAAAAAAAAAGTTTGAGTTTGAACATCAAATATCTTGTCTTTGTAGTGCATTCAATTGAATATGGGTTGAAAATGATTTGCAAATCATTGTATTCCGTTTATATTTACATCTAACACAATTTCCCAACTCATATGGAAACGGGGTTTGTAAAATATGGATCATTCCTTCTTGTTTACATTAAGGGTTTGTTCCACACATGGTCTGAATTTATAGTCTGAGTGATCTCAAATGCATCATCAGGCATTTGTCAACATAGCGACGCATGCTCACCCTTGCTGCACACGCCATAATTTATGCCTATGTGAGGTCACTCCAGGTCAGTGTGCGACGCTAATAAGGCTTAGCAGAAGGGACTGGCAAGTTCAGCAGCAGCATCTTATCTTGATGAGCTACAGTATCTCAGATCAAGGACCTTGCCGACACCCTTTTGGATGATTACAACGCCTGTGATGGGATTAAAAGCAGTTGGGTTCACTTAAGGTGAGGAAAATTGAATTTATAGTTTGCTCACATCCTTCCACTTCTGCTTTTCCAGTCACGATGTTTGCATGTACAAAACAAATTGATTTAATACATGAATTCAAGTGAAAAACAGCTCTAAAATGTTGGTAAAAAGAACCTACCGTGTTTTCCGGTATATAAACTGTACTCACTAAATTATCAGGGATACAAAAATATGTTCTCCGTGTATTAACCGCACAGGACTAGAAGCCCAGATATACATATATATATATATATATATATATATATATATATATATATATATATATATATATATATATATATCCTGATGATTGAGGGAACCCCCTCATGAAACAGGCCTGTAGAGATGAAGTAGTCTTGTGATTTTTTTTTCCCACACATACATATATACATATATATATATATATATATATATATATATATATATATGAGTCGTGGTCAAAAGTTTACATACACTATTAAAGAACATAATGTGATGGCTGTCTTGAGTTTCCAATAATTTCAGCAAAACAGCCCTAGAGCATAATACTACCACCACCACGCTTGACGGTAGGCATGGTGTTCCTAGGATTTAAGGCCTCACCTTTTCTCCTCCAAACATATTGCTGGGTATTGTGGCCAAACAGCTCAATGTTTGTTTCATCTGAGATCACCTGGACAAAGATAAGACCTTCTGGAGGAAAGTTATGTGGTCAGTAGACTTGGAGACGGCATTCGACCGTGAAGTCCTGTGGGGAGTGCTCAGAGAGTATGGGGTAACGGACTGTCTGATTGTGGCGGTCCGCTCCCTGTATGATCAGTGTCAGAGCTTGGTCCGCATTGCCGGCAGTAATTCGAACCCGTTTCCAGTGAGCGTTGGACTCCGCCAAGGCTGCCCTTTGTCACCGATTCTGTTCAAGGTGTTGAGGGTATCTGGTTTGGTGGCTGCAGGATTAGGTCTCTGCTTTGTGCAGATGATGTGGTCCTGATGGCTTCATCTGGCCAAGATCTTCAGCTCTCGCTGGATCGGTTCGCAGCCGAGTGTGAAGCGACTGGGATGAAAATCAGTACCTCCAAGTCCGAGTCCATGGTTCTCGCCCGGAAAAGGGTGGAGTGCCATCTCCGGGTTGGAGAGGAGATCTTGCCCCAAGTGGAGGAGTTCAAGTACCTCGGAGTCTTGTTCACGAGTGAGGGAAGAGTGGATTGTGAAGTTGACAGGCGGATCGGTGCGGCGTCTTCAGTAATGCGGACGCTGTATCGATTCGTTGTGGTGAAAAAGGAGCTGAGCCGGAAGGAAAAGCTCTCAATTTACCGCTCGATCTACGTTCCCATCCTCACCTATGGTCATGAGCTTTGAGTTATGACCGAAAGGACAAGATCACGGGTACAAGCGGCCGGAATGAGCTTCCTCCGCCGGGTGGCGGTGCTCTCCCTTAGAGATAGGGTGAGAAGTTCTGTCATCCTGGGATGAGCTCAAACTAAAGCCGCCGCTCCTCCACATTGAGAGGAGCCAGATGAGGTGGTTCGAGCATCTGGTCAGGATGCCACCCGAACGCCTCCCTAGGGAGGTGTTTAGGGCAAGTCCGACCGGTAAGAGGCCACGGGGAAGACCCAGGACACGTTGGGAAGACCATGTCTCCCGACTGGCCTGGGAACGCCTCGGGATCTCCCGGGAGGAGCTGGACGATATGGCTGGGGAGAGGGAAGTCAGGGCTTCCCTGCTTAGGCTGCTGCCCCGGCGACCCGACCTCGGATAAGCGGAAGAAGATAGATAGATGGATGGATACAAACGCATAATAGATCTCGCAGAACAGTTGTGGTCATGATAAATCACAAGTAATTGTGTATGCATTTCAACCTCCCACTGTTGTAGATTAAAATGGATTGCGCTCCTTATGTTGCTCACTTAAGAGACGCCTCATTGTCGCATTCTAACTTTCATACCAAAACTCTGCAGACTGTTGTCAGCGCTTTAATAACAACCGCCATGATAACGTGGAAAAACATAATGCGAGCAAGGTCACTGTGGAAGAGGTATTTTTTGGGGGGTTCATTTCTGTTGCATTCAAGTTCCTAAAAACATCTTCAACGAAAGTGTTTGGACCCATTTCTTCATTAACTAATCCTTGGATGACACACATGTGTTTAAGGATTAAGAGACACGCTCCACAATCTTGGAGAGAGTCTTCACAAAAAAAAGTGGGCCTACTTAATATTTTCCTACATTTCCACGTCTTGTCGTTTTACCTGCATACATCTGCCAGTAGTACTTGGAGAAGAAAGATGCCTTAATGGAGTGGAACGCTGACTTGCCCCTTACGTGACCTTGTAAATTCAGCTTTTCCAGCCAAAACGAGTCATTCTCTCCCTAGCTTTCTTCAAGCAGATTATAAAAAGGAATACAAAAAAAATTAAATAGAACTATATCCCAATAGTAAAGAATCCTCCAAATCTATACGATGATCGAAATCAGCCCTGAAATCTAATGACTTGTTCTTTATCCCGTTTCTGACATTTCCAGAAAGTTTTTTTCCGCAATCTGCTCATAGCGTTTTGAGCCAGCCCCAGCGGAAACATGCTGGCGGAGGTAATGAATGCGGTGAATTTTGAACGGTGTATTTTGTTGAGATAGAGCAACATCTGCAACAAGCTACTAAGCTATTTTTGGCTCATTCATTTGTCTAATCTTGCTTTTTTTGTGCTTCTCGGTATTAGCATGATGAATGAAACCCGTGGGCAGGCATCTCACAGTTGCACAATCAGCAGGACGCTCTTGAGACATTTTCTACCTGCAGCTCTGATCCGGTCCTTTCATGCCCTCACAAAAAGTATTGCATTAATTATGTATAAACACAGATTAATTACGAAATGTACCATTTTTTGACCACACATTAATCACTTATATAATGTATACACAACCCCTGGAAAACATAGATTGGACTCACCAGTCTTGGTGGATATTAACTCAGTTCGATCAATCAATCAATCAATCTATAAAATGTTGTTTGATACACCACTTCCCATGCACAGGCAAGTGGCATCACAAAGTGCTTTACACCCCCCCCAAAAAAGAGAAGAAACACTCACGCACAGCACTATTTACAATAGCAAAACATTGCTTAGAATGATTCTGTAAATGTTTATTTACAAACAGTAATTGTTTCCTAACAGTGTTAGTAACACGGCAGTAAAATGGCTGATCAAACAAAACAGAAGTCATCGTCATGGACCCACAAGCTGCGGAAGCTAGTCCTCCAATCAGCTAAGCAGACTTAATAACTCCACGGTGACGTGCTGGTAAGTTTGCTGAGGAATTTGTGAATCCAAAACAATACAAAGAGAGTGCCGTTGTAAGTTAATAATACTAAAACAGACAATCGCAAAGGCGTTAGCACTTTAGCTGTTGCTAACGGCGCTAGCGTCATTACATAACCCTAGCATGTAGAAATATGCATGAAAACACTCCTACAGACATCACACTTGGAAGGGTTTAGTAAGTATGAATTGTTTTAGTTATATTGTAAAACTTACAAACATTGCTTGGAGTGATTAATGAAGAATCCATACGAGTAAAAACGCTATGGACGACAGAAGTGCAAATCTACTCCCTGCTGTTGGAAGGACACTGCAGCACCTGCAGTGTGTGAACTCATCCAAAAGACGGCGCCGTAGCACAAACAATAAAAGACATTCTCACTGTATTTGCTTTTTTTTTTTTTTTTTTAGAAAACGTCTAATTATGGCCGTCAGGGAAAACAAATCCATAAATTAGATGCACTGTCTTTCTTATAAGCCTCAGAATTCAAAGTGTGAGGAAAAAGTTATTATGAAAAACAAACAAACACTCTCTGATTTCTGTTGTCAGATCAGCTTTGCAGGTTGGACCATTTTCTTCAATTTCCACCACAAATTAGATTGAGATTCAGATTATTTGCAGGCCATGACATTCATTTATCTTTCTTGAAAGAAAGTTTCCACAGATTTTGAAAAATGATGTCATCGTCACCGAAACATGCTTTCCATTGATGGAATAAGAGACGTGTCCAAAATGTAACCTTGTGCATTTATGGAATATGTAATGACAGCCATCTGCCCAGTGCCATTAACTGACATGCAGCCCATATCAACAGTGACTGTAGAAATGTGCATGTTTTCTTCAGGCAGTCGTCTTCATAAATCTCATTGGAACGGCACCAAACAGAAATTCCAGCATAATCAATTTGCCCGATGCATATTCGCGATTCAGCCCTGAATATGACTTTCATCCAGTCATCCATAGTCTTCGTTTGCTTTCCTACAGCCCGTTGGAACTTTGTTTTTATGTAAAGTGTTAATGACGGCTTTCGTTTACCTTTTCTGTATTTAAATCCAATTCCTTTTGGCGATTTCTTACAGGTGGGTCACAGACGGTGACTCCAGTTTCCATCCATTTGTTATTTGTTTGTTTTGCTGTGCATTTTCTGTTTTGAAGACACTATTGCTTTAAGGTTTCTGTCTTGACGCTTTGATGTTTTCTTTGGTTTCCCAGTCCAGAACTAAATGGGAGCTTTCAAAATATTTTACAACATCGAGTGATGATTTACCTTCTTGAAAAAGTCTGATAAACCTCTTCTTTATTTCAATTGGTATCTCTCAAACTGAAGCCATGATTCATGTCAATCCACCTGGTGCAACAGCCCTCCAAGGTGTGAACACTCCTTTTGGACTAATAAACAGATTTAATCTGTTGCAGGTGTTGGCTTTGGAAATGAAAATGTACAGGGTGATTCCATACTATACTTTTTTTTCTCGGAATTGAGGTATTCCATATTTTTTTCACTGTGCTTGACCTAAAATGTAACTGTTACTGCGATTTAAAATGACTATAGCTTTGTGTTATGTCTGTTATCAGATCAGATTAATCGCGATTGTTATTTGTAATGATTGTTAATCGATTAAATAAAATCAATAATAATATATATTTTTTTTTAAGTATACATATATATTTTTCAATCTGTCCTGCCCAGCCACGCAGGCTACCGTATTTTTCGGAGCATAAGTCGCACCTGCCGAAAATGCATAATAAAAAAGGAAAAAAAACATATATAAGTCGCACTGGAGCCCGGCCAAACTATGAAATAAACTGCGACTTATAGTCCGAAAAATACGGTAATTATATTGTTGAAGTAGATGCCAATATTTGCTGTATATATTTACTTTTTAGTGTTGGATATCTCTCTCGTTGCCTTATTTGTATTGGACTTTGTTGGATGTTTGGGAAGAATTGTATTAAACAAAACCACTTTTCTTGTAAGTAATATACAAATTGATCAGAGCTGTTCATCTGTTTTATGGAGTAATGTAGTTAATCAGAGAACTGGCATCAAGTGTTATTAAATAAAAAGTATAGATTTTATTTTGAGAATCTGATTGAGAATCGAATCGTTACCCCCAAGTATCAAATCGAATCGTGTGGTGTCCAAAGATTCACAGCCCATGGATGAATGTATAATTCCAGATTATTATAACTCACAAGTATAATTTACGCCCTGCGATGAGGTGGCGACTTGTCCAGGGTGTACCCCGCCTTCCGCCCGATTGTAGCTGAGATAGGCTCCAGCGCCCCCCGCGACCCCAAAGGGAATAAGCGGTAGAAAATGGATGGATGAATAGTATAATTTACATTAATTTAAAAAATAGCCAGTTTTTTTATGTTTTACTTGAATGCATGTAATTTATTTGCACAAATGTGCCAACAATGTTATCTCAAGTTCCATTTGTGTTTATTTTTAGAGTAATTCAGGGGTGTCAAAGTCAAGGAATTAATTATCTATGGCCCCCGGGGATGATATTTGATTAGTATTAGAACCGGTCCACAGGCCACAGCCACCTGCTGCTGTTTTGCAAACCAATACTCCATCAGTGTTGGCGCTAGGAATTTTCAAAATCAGGTCATAAAAATGGGGTCCCACAGTACATTTTTTGGGGTCCCACTTTTTTGTAACCGTTTTGAAAACAAATGATAAATGCATGCATAATTCTGTTATATCTTACATTCTACACTGTGTTTTGGAAAAAGGTTGTCATAAACGTTACTTAAGTCATTAAAAAAAATATTACAAAATAAAACACATTTTTATGCATATGTAAATGTATTCAGTTATAAACATTAATTGACTTTCTTCTTTCATTCATGTATCTAAACTTTACAGCTGCCGATATTTTTTTAAATATTTTTATTGTAATATTTTCAGAAACTGTTTGTTCTATTTTTGGCCAAAGTAAGCCAAAGAAAACAATCTGAAGTTGTCTTTAGTTTTTTAGTTTTAATGCCATGATTTTAATTGTCCGGTCCGCGTGTGCACAGATTTTCCTCCATGCGGCCCCTGAACTAAAATGAGTTTGACACCCCTGGTTTAAGTGAAATTTGCTTGCGACCACAAAGGGGAAAACAAGGGCGAAGGGGGAGGACTATTGTTCCATAGTTCATGCACAAGTCTACATATATAAAATGAGAAACATGTCAGATTTATTCAAATATGTGGGGGTTCAGTTTGTTTTTGGTGGTTACAAAAATAAGCCCAACCCAAAAGTCACGTACTTTGCAGGCAATTTTGCAAGAAAAAAACAAGTGGAAGTCACTTATAAAAAGCAGTCTTAGCAACACTGCACTGCAGAGACAAATCAGACAAATGTGTAAATGCAAAAAATGTCATGAGAGTTTCGCCTTTCTGTCCTGCATAGTATGAGTCATGATCAGGTGCCAGCTGAGCTAATCAACTCACCTGCCGTGCTGTCAGAAAACACTCCCACACTCTACCACCTTGCAGCTCAGTGTTGGACATGTTTACTTTCGGAACCCAAACACCCGATTCATGACATGGAGCTATGAGCTAGATGGGGGTGGAATTCTAACTTTTGAAAATCATCTCACGTCTAAAATCTGGAAAAACTGCTGGCCTGCCTGCTGGCCGACAATTCATAACATTTTGCATCGTTTGATATGAAAATACCAAAGTAGGAAATGTGCTGGACATAATTATTTGCTGCCTGATACTACAACCATGCATGTAGCTATGATTGGCTAACAGCTATTACCCTGGTGTGCATTTTGTTAAAGTGAATATTTTTAAGTATTTTCCATAAAAAAGACAATCATATTTCTATTGACATTTTGGCAATTTCCATGGTGTTCACTAGAATGTGCATTTTCAGGCTTCTGATTGAGCAGTCCCTCCAGGACTTTTTTGGCTTTTTTGAGACTGTCGCAGCTTAAAGGGGAACATTATCACCAGACCTATGTAAGCGTCAATATATACCTTGATGTTGCAGAAAAAAGACCATATATTTTTTTAACCGATTTCCGAACTCTAAATGGGTGAATTTTGGCGAATTAAACGCCTTTCTAATATTCGCTCTCAGAGCGATGACGTCACAACGTGGCGTCGCATCGGGAAGCAATCCGCCATTTTTTCAAACGCCGAGTCAAATCAGCTCTGTTATTTTCCGTTTTTTCGACTGTTTTCCGTACCTTGGAGACATCATGCCTCGTCGGTGTGTTGTCGGAAGGTGTAACAACACGAACAGGGACAGATTCAAGTTGCACCAATGGCCCAAAGATGCGAAAGTGGCAAGAAATTGGACGTTTGTTCCGCACACTTTACCGACGAAAGCTATGCTACGACAGAGATGGCAAGAATGTGTGGATATACTGCGACACTCAAAGCAGATGCATTTCCAACGATAAAGTCAAAGAAATCTGCCGCCAGACCCCCATTGAATCTGCCGGAGTGTGTGAGCTATTCAGGGACAAAGGTCCTCGGTAGCACGGCAAGCTATGGCGGCAGTTTGTTCCCGCAGACGAGCGAGCTAAACCCCCTATCGACCCAAGCTTCCCTGGCCTGCTGACATCAACTCCAAAACTGGACAGATCAGCTTTCAGGAAAAGAGCGCGGATGAGGGTATGTCTACAGAATATATAAATTGATGAAAATTGGGCTGTCTGCACTCTTAAAGAGCATGTTGTTGCCAAATGTATTTCATATGCTGTAAACCTAGTTCATAGTTGTTAGTTTCCTTTAATGCCAAACAAACACATACCAATCGTTGGTTAGAAGGCGAGCGCCGAATTCGTCCTCGCTTTCTCTCGTGTCGCTGGCTGTCGTGTCGTTTTCGTCGGTTTCGCTTGCATACGGTTCAAACCGATATGGCTCAATAGCTTCAGTTGCTTCTTCAATTTCGTTTTCGCTACCTGCCTCCACACTACATCCATCCGTTTCAATACATTCGTAATCTGTTGAATCGCTTAAGCCGCTGAAATCCGAGTCTGAATCCGAGCTAATGTCGCTATAGCTTGCTGTTCTTTCCGCCATGTTTGTTTGTGTTGGCTTTACTATGTGACGTCACAGGAAAATGGACGGGTGTTTATAACGATGGTTAAAATCAGGCACTTTGAAGCTTTTTTTAGGGATATTGCGTGATGGGTAAAATTTTGAAAAAAAGTTCCAAAAATATAATAAGCCACTGGGAACTGATTGTTAATGGTTTTAACCGTTCTGAAATTGTGATAATGTTCCCCTTTAAACATTCATTGATGTTCCAACACATTTAGCCCCGCACTTTAAGAGCATTTGTGCCGTTTGAGCACAATAAACAAACAGACATTCTGATTACAATTGATGTCCATGTTTGAGCAACTCTCCAAAACAAATTTGATTGTTGAAAATGGCGCTAATTGAAGTTGCAAGCAATGGACAAAGTCGGGAAGCTTCGCATAATTTGGAGGGACTGATTGAGTGGCAGGTTATATTACAACATTTAGTATTGCCATGTGCTTGTCAGTTACCTACATTTGGTGCTTTCTATTGAATTTATATTACCATGTTAATATGGGTAAATACATAACCTTGACTGAAAATTGCAATTTTTTTTTTTAGGTAGCATATATTTGGTATTATTTCGCCAAAAAACAAAGTCTATGCATTCACATTGGAATCTCTTTTCGTTGACTTGAATTGGACTCTTGGGGGATTCTCACCTGAATCACAGCTCATGTTGGCGCTCATACATGGTTGTCCAAGCACAAACCTGGTTTTCCAAATCTGTGCAATCACTGTAAGTCATTACCCTCCGGTTGTTAATGTATGCTATCAACCTATTGAAAACCTCAGCATCCTTCAGGCTCTTCACTGCGGTTTTAACGTGGATGTTTTATGTTGGTTGGAAGAGTTTAATTCGATTTACTTTGCAGCTTTGAAAGCTCCAGTCAGTTAATATTTGACATTAAGGCTCACTAAGACCATGACACAGTAATTACTGTCCAACTTTCCGGCAAGACTGTAGACGGAGAGATATATTGTTCCAATTAAACTTTCTTGTCAGGACTCCACTTTGACCAAATGTAGACAAACTACAGCCTGATCTACTAAAATCCAAATACCACGCGCTACACAGCAGGTGCAATCAATAAAATAGCGTGTACTATTAGTGGGTGATCTACTACACGGCTTGTGCAATTGAAAAGTGGTGCAGACCGCCTTATTTATATTTTGCGTTTACTTTACAGGGCTTTCATCACGGAGACGCTCGATTATTTACTGCACGTTTATTTTATCATGAGACATGAACCCCTTTTTATAGTAGTCCCGCAGTGCATCTACTTCTTCAAGAAGTTTTTTTTCATAGACGTTAAATAATATTTTTTTCTAGCTTTAAAAAAAAACACCATAAGACACCAAAGGGCATCAATGGAATTAGTTTTAAATCCACCCTTAATTTATCAGGCAGCTACATACATATACACATACACCTAATGCACAAACACTTAATAAAATGACTATATTGGTCTGACATTACATTTCTGCACACTAACTATCATATAGCTATTATAGTATATTTTAAATATACAATGGAGCCATGACATGAGGGTGAGAGGTATTTGCAAGCGACAATAATCATCATGATAAGCCAGCGGTGGGGCAGCTATGATATATATATATATATATATATATATATATATATATATATATATATATATATATATATGTCTTAATAAGGTTATCCAAAAAATAGTGCTCGATACCGTAGTAGAGCGCAATATATGTATGTGTGGGGAAAAAAATCACAAGACTATTTCATCAGAGATGAAATAGTCTTGTGATTTTTTTCCCCACACATACATATATATATATATATGTATGTGTGGGAAAAAAATCACAAGACTACTTCATCTCTACAGGCCTGTTTCATGAGGGGGTTCCCTCAATCATCAGGAGATGATGATCAATCATCATCTCCTGATGATTGAGGGAACCCCCTCATGAAACAGGCCTGTAGAGATGAAGTAGTCTTGTGATTTTTTTCCCACACATACATATATTGCGCTCTACTACGGTATCGAGCACTATTTTTTGGATAACCTTATTAAGACATATGTATATATATATATATATATATATATATATATATATATATATATATATATATATATATATATATATATATATATGTATATGTATATATATATATATATATATATATATATATATGTATATATATATATATATATATATATATATATATATATATATATATATATATATATATATATATATATATATATACATGTATATATATATATATATATATATATATATATATATATATATATATATATATATATACACATGTATATATATATACATATATATATATATATATATATATATGTATATATATATACATGTATATATATATATATATATATATATATATATACAATGAAGAAAATAAGTATTTGAACACCTGTCTATCAGCTAGAATTCTGACCCTCAAAGACCTGTTAGTCCGCCTTTAAAAGTCCTCCTCCACTCCACTGTATTATCCTGAATCAGATGCACCTGTGTGAGGTCGTTAGCTGCATAAAGACACCTGTCCACCCCATACAATCAGTAAGACCCAAACATTCAGCATGGCTAAAGGCAAAGAGCTGTCCAAAGACACCAGAGACAAAATTGTACAACTCCACAAGGACGGAAAGGGCTACGGAGAAATTGCCAAGCAGCTTGGTGAAAAAAGGTCCACTATTGGAGCAATCATTAGAAATTGGAAAAAGCTAAACATGACGGTCAATCTCAATCGGAGTGGAGCCCCATGCAAGATATCACCTCGTGGGGTCTCAATGATGCTAAGAAAGGTGAGGAATCAGCCCAGGACTACACGGCAGGACTTGCTCAATGACCTGAAAAGAGCTGGGACCACTGTTTCCATGGTCACTGTTGGTAATACACTAGGACGTCATGGTTTGAAATCATGCATGGCACGGAAGGTTCCCCTGCTTAAACCAGCACATGTTAAGGCCCGTCTTAAGTTTGCCAATGAAACATTTGGATGATCCAGAGGAGTCATGGGAGAAAGTTTTGTGGACAGATGAGACCAAAATTGACCTTTTTGGTCATAATTCCACTATGCGTGTTTGGAGGAAGAAGAATGATGCGTACCTTCCCAAGAACACCATCCCTACTGTGAAGCATGCGGGTGGTAGCATCATGCTTTGGGGGTGTTTTTCTGCTCATGGGACAGGACGACTGTACTGTATTAAGGAGAGGATGACTGCAGCCATGTATTGTGAGATTTTGGCCAAAAACCTCCTTCCCTCAGTCAGATCATTGAAGATGAGTCGTGGCTGGATCTTCCAACATGACAACGACGCAAAGCACACAGCCAGGAAAACCAAGAAGTGGCTTCGTAAGAACTATATCAAGGTTCTGGAGTGGCCTAGCCAGTCTCCAGACCTAAATCTAATTGGAAAATCTTTGCAGGGAGCTGAAAGTGTGTGTTACTCAGCGACAGCCCAGAAACCTGACTGATCTAGAGAAGATCTGTGTGGAGGAGTGGGCCAAAATCCCTCCTGCAGTCTGTGCAAACCTGGTGAAGAACTAAAGGAAACGTTTGACCTCTGTAATTGCAAACAAAGGCTACTCTACCAAATATTAATGTTGGTGTAGAAATACTTATTTTCAGCTTTATCACACAAATAAATTGTTAAAAAATCATAGATTGTGATTTCTGGATTGTTTTCTCTCATACAGTGGACATGCACCTACCATGAACATTTTAGACCCCTCCATGATTTCTAAGTGGGAGAACTTATATATCAGGGTGTTCAAATACTTATTTTCTTCACTGTATATATATATATATATATATATATATATATATATATATATATATACAGTGCAGGCCAAAAGTTTGGACACACCTTCTCATTCAATGTGTTTTCTTTATTTTCATGACTATTTATTTACATTGTAGATTGTCACTGAAGGCATCACAACTATGAATTAACACATAGCACATAACACACCAAAAAAAGGTGCAATAACTGAAAACATGTTTTATATTGTAGTTACTTCAAAATAGCCACCTTTTGCTCTGATTACTCTTTTTGCACACTCTTGGAATTCTCTCGATGAGCTTGACGAGGTAGTCACCTGAAAGGATTTTCACTACACAGTTGTCATAGTTTTGATGCCTTCGGTGACAATCTACAATGTAAATGACGTGCCATCATGGAAAGAAAAAAAATGTAAAAAGAACAAAAAATTATTAAATTGTTATTTGTATTCAGTGATTATACTATAAAGTTATTTTCCATTTAACTTCACCAGTTTTAGATTACTTTTATTCAAAATCGCAGAATTTTCACATTTGCCGTTCAAATACTGAGAAAAGACGGTGCGGTGATCAGCAGCCAGTTGAGGCACGTCACTCAGTTGTGCCTCAACATGGATTGCGGACTCGGCTAACTGCTGGCCTGCTGTGCAGTGAGACCGTATTGCTATATGAACTCTATTATACATTTCCATAGTTTAGTTAGCTGAGGTATATAATGTACAGTGTATTTTGTCAACAACTGTATGTGTGTAAAGTATTTCTTGTGCTGAGCAATCATAAAACTGCTGCGAAGACGCACTGTGTGAGGCTCGCAGTAATCCCGCCTCCTGGTGCCGGTTAATGCACCCCCGCCGCAGAATGCACCCCCCGACAGGAGCGCCACACCAATCAAAGCCCACACCCAAACCCTCCACGTGCAAGACCGAATCCACCCAAAAAAGTCACTTAACAAGAAGCCAAAACAACATTGCTCGCGCCGGAGGAGCCGTGAACGACTGCAGGGACACAACATTAGGTACACCTGCAGACTGCAGCACGGATTTCATATTTCATTCATTCACAACTCCTCCAACACGAACACCACTGTTCCCGCACTTATAAGTAAAGGTAAGACCATAATAGCGTTTTTTTAATTAAATGTGCTTTTTTGTGTGCTACAGTTTGTATGTGTAAAGTTAAAGTAAAGTTAAAGTACCAATGATTGTCACACACACACTAGGTGTGGTGAAATTTGTCCTCTGTATTTTACCCATCCCTTGATCACCCCCTGGGAGGTGAGGGGAGCAGTGGGCAGCAGCGGCGCCGCGCCCGGGAATAATTGTTGGTGATTTAACCCCCAATTCCAACCCTTGATGCTGAGTGCCAAGCAGGGAAGAATGCTGGTATGAGCTTTTTAACATAACCCATTAACTGCTGCCAATCAAATGGTGAATACTTTAGGGTTCATATGTTTGTAAATCTGACTGTGATGAAGTCAGTGCCTCACCAGCCATGAACCTCACCGCACGTCACTGATATATATATATATATATATATATATATATATATATATATATATATATATGTCTTAATAAGGTTATCCAAAAAATAGTGCTCGATACCGTAGTAGAGCGCAATATATGTATGTGTGGGGAAAAAAAGAGATGAAATAGTCTTGTGATTTTTTTTCCCCACACATACATATATATATATATATATATATAGATATATATATATATATATATATATATATATATATATATATATATATTTATATACAAGACCATTATGTTTGCTGTCCTGTTCCCTCGCCATTCAGTATCAGTCAAGTATCTTTCAAGGTCTCGGCGTTCAACATTCTTTTTGCTTTGCTTAGTTGTGTCATACATCGGTTGACATTAAGTTCAAGTTCGTAAAGCTTTGTTGTCAATTCTCAAGTGATGTGCCAGAAATACTTCTCAAAAGACAACTCCCAGTGCAGAGATAAAAGATCAAGCTTATCAATGTAAAGATATAAGAAAAAGGGAAAGTTTGAATTTAATAAAAAATAGTGCAAATATAAAAAGTGATGTGTAAGATAGCTACTTCTTTTGTACGTTCGGATTAGTACTGTTCATGTCGGCACACATACCTACCGGATTTGTGACAGTGATGATGTATTGTGTGGGAATGTGCTCATTTTCTTACTGCCAATGTGTGTCATCCATCCATCCATCCATCCATTTTCTACCGCTTATTCCCTTTGGAGTCGCGGGGGGCGCTGGAGCCTATCTCAGCTACAATCGGGCGGAAGGCGGGGTACACCCTGGACAAGTCGCCACCTCATCGCAGGGCCAACACAGATAGACAGACAACATTCACACTCACATCCACACACTAGGGCCAATTTAGTGTTGTCAATCAACTTATCCCCAGGTGCATGTCTTTGGAGGTGGGAGGAAGCCGGAGTACCCGGAGGGAACCCACGCAGTCACGGGGAGAACATGCAAACTCCACACAGAAAGATCCAGAGCCCGGGATTGAACCCAAGACTACTCAGGACCTTCGTATTGTGAGGCAGATGCACTAACCCCTCTGCCACCGTGAAGCCCCAATGTGTGTCAGTCCGAGTCAAAAATGTGACATTTTTTTTTGTTTTTCTACTGCTCCCATTTCACGGTCGTAGGGGACGCTTGGAGATGCTTGGCTAGTGGACAGGACAGGACACCTTACGCTGGCCTGATTAAACGTCAAAGCGTTCATGTATACGGATGACTTGCAGATTGCGTCAGTGAGGCAACAGATGCAATGTTCCCCCATTCTTGGGGAGGAATCATGGTGAGGGTACATTCCTGTTAGATACTCATTCTCCCTTCACACAGCTTGATGATACATCTTGAAAATGTAAGATTTTTCTCCTGATGGTTTACTAAATAACAATTATTCTGATTTAAAAGCTGCATATCGTCATGACAGGGTCAGTCCTGCAGTATCTTCAGAGCATTGGTTTGAGGATTTCAACCAAACTAAAGAATGAATGAATGAATGAATTTATTCATTCCGGCAGACATATATAGCAACACTTCATCACTCTTTGTAATTTGACAGACATGCAATGGCACCCACCGAAAAGGGATACGGGGAAAAAAGCAAGAATGCTTATCCATGCTCCGCCCCTGTTTGTTGGTTATTTAGTCCAAGTTTCAACAGCAGATTTGATGGATACATGACAATTTCAGAACAAGAATAACATATGCTGGAAAATACTTTGTCAATAGCATTGAGCGACCATGAGATTAGCTCCATCTTGCCTGGGTATCTTTCATCTTCTGAAGCCTTGCTCGGTGTGTTATGTCCCTTATTCCACAGTGAATTCTTTTGCACCTGTGTCCCACAGTTGAGATAGTCCAAACAACTAGTCATGTTTTTGATAGTTTCCCAACAACACATTTTTTACCGCAAGGTTGAACACTCTTAGACTTCTCCGCTCACATTGTTCCACAGTTTCACCCCCGCTATAGATAACGTTTGAGCCTTTAATGTGGAATTCACCATGTTATGTTTGAATTTCAGCACACCCCTGAGTTCATGTGGACCATCTCTGAGTGAAAACATACTCTGTATATTCGCAGGTAGAGCCCTTTGTGAGGCCATAAACATAACTTGAAGGCTACTGTATTGAATTATATCATGTAGTTTAAGAAAATTACTCATTATGAACAGATCTATAGGGGCATAATGTATAATTCTAATTGCCTTTTTCTGGAGCTTAAATAGCGGTTCAATAGTGTCCCTGTAGGTGTGCCCCCAAACTTCAGCGCAATACTGTAAATACGGCAATAAAAGAGCTAAGTGGATCGTTCTAATTGAATTTTGATTTAGTAATTTCTGCATTTTAGACGAAATGGAGACACCCTTAGCCAATTTAGACTGTACTGCTTTCACATGTGGTTTCCAAGTCAGCGTCTATCTTAACCCCCAAGACCTTGTGTTCATTTACTCTGTTTACAGACGTCCGACTAACTTCTATGTGTATGTTTTTTTTCCAGTCCCCTTCTCCCGAAGAGGATATAGTTTGTTTTTGAGAGATTTTGTGATCATTTATTTATTAAAAAACACAATTGATTTTTTGACAATTCACTGTTCACTGTGTTTAGTAATTGAATTAAATATTTTCCAGAACAGAGGATGTTGGTGTCGTCCGCGAACAACACTAATTTTAGGACGTCAGATACTTTGACGATATCTTAGATATATATTATATAATGAAAGGAGACTTGCTTCAAAAGTCACATATCCAAATTAAATCACTATAATTGGAAGGCGGACTAGTTGGGGCTCCACCAGGCCATGCTTGTAGTCTGTGATACAGTATTTGTTGGCCATGTGTGATGTCAAAAGGTCATCCTTGTGAGCTCGCCACCCAGGTTAAAAACACGCCCCATCAGGAGAACAGCTGGGTGGAAATTGAGACAAGAGGCGCACTAACATTTGATATTTTAGCCCGGAAAGCCTGCTTTGACATTTAGCGACATTTGCCTTGACAGAGAAATGCATCCAGAGGGTCAGGGGAAAGGAAAACAGAAACGGGGTCAGGAGTGGCGCAATTATGAACAGGCAATGCACGAGTCTTTTCAATGGAGTCGTGTTGGTGTCAATTTTTACGACGTTTCTCCGTCACACCGCCTGCACTGTTTAATGACGCCCTCACGGGGCTCAGCAACATGCACACTCTTGTCAGCATTTCCACCGATGATTCTACAACTGACAAGATTTAACGGCACTAAATGTTTTTTTTTACTATGTATAATGAGACCATTAAATCGTTTTCAATTTATAACATGACATTCCAATGATGGACGTCTTAGGCGTGTAGTGTAGAGCAGGGAAAGGAACGGACAGTTTGTAATATAATGAATATTAGGGGTGTCAAAAAAAAAATCGAGTTTCGAATGAATCTCGATTCTTATTTGTAAAGATTCTTAATTGATAAAAACAAATAAAATACAAAAATAATTATATATATATATATATATATATATATATATATATATATATATATATATATATATATATATATATATATATATATATATATATATATTTATATATATATATATCCTGTATATATGTATATATATATATATATATATATATATATATTTATAAATATATAGTCAAGGTTTATATGGTTTATCCGTTACACAGTGCTCAATACTGGGGTAGACCGGAATATGCGTTAGGTCAGGAAAAAACACGGGGGATATTTCATCTGCAATAGCCTTTGTGTTTTTTCCTGAGCTAACGTGTGTATATATATATATATATATATATATATATATATATATATATATATATATATATATATATATATATATATTGTATATATAGCCTTTGTGTTTTTTCCTGAGCTAACGTATATATATATATATATATATATATATATATATATATATATATATATATATATATATATATATATATATATATATATATATATATATATATATTGTCATGATCCGTGGCCTGGATCATGTTTTGTTATGTTCTGCTAGTTCCTGTTTTGTGCACCCTTGAGTTTGTTTTAGTTACCATGGTTACTTATTAGGGCATCACGGTGGAACAGGGGTTAGCGCTTGTGCCTCACAATACGAAGGTCCGGAGTAGTCCTGGGTTCGATCCTGCGCTCGGGATCTTTCTGTGTGGAGTTTGCATGTTCTCCCCGTGACTGCGTGGGTTCCCTCCGGGTACTCCGGCTTCCTCCCACCTCCAAAGACATGCACCTGGGGATAGGTTGATTGGCAACACTAAATTGGCCCTAGTGTGTGAATGTGAGTGTGAATGTTGTCTGTCTATCTGTGTTGGCCCTGTGATGAGGTGGCGACTTGTCCAGGGTGTACCCCGCCTTCCGCTCGAATGCAGCTGAGATAGGCTCCAGCACCCCCCGCCATCCCAAAAGGGACAAGCGGTAGAAAATGGATGGATGGATGGGTTACATATTATTTTCACCTGCCTCTGATTGATGTTCGGGACGCTCACCTGTTTTCTGAGCACTAATCAGAGGCATTATTTAAGCCTGCCTTTGCCGGTCAGTCGGCCTGGCTTCATTGTTTGCTTTTGCTACAGTTACGTGAGTATTCCTTGTCTTGTAGTCTTTGTGTTAACTTTAACGTCCAGTGCAATCGGCACGTTGTCCCTTTGGCTTGTTTTCTGTTTTTGTACTTCTTTGATTTTTGAGGGATACATCATGTTCCTACCTGCACGCCTTGTCCGGAGTTGTCCGTCTGCATCCCGGGGGAACGAACCCCGCAGAAAGCTGCAACCCCCCCGCCGTGACATATATATATATATATATATATATATATATATATATATATATATATATATATATATATATATATATATATATATATATATATATACATATATATATATATATATATATATATATATATATATATATATATATATATATATATATACATATATATATATATATATATATATATATATATATATATATATATATATATATATATATATATACATATATATATATATGTATGTATATATTTCATATTATATTATATATATTTATATATATTTTTAAATTTTTCCTGTTCAGCCATTTAAGCAAATTATTTTGTTGACATAGAGTCCCATATTTTCTGCACAGATTTACTTTAGAAAAGAGAAGTGTTGGATACTTCTCTTGTTGCCTTATTTGTATTTGACTTTAATAAATGTTTGGGTAAAATTGCATTAAACAAAACAGTTTTCTTTTAAGTATTATAGAAATGTATCAGAGCTGTTGTCTGTTTTATGGATGATTGTAGTTAACCATAGAACTGGTATCCAATGGTATTAAAGAAGTATTGATTTTTGAATCGAGAAGGGATTATGAATCGAATCGTTACCCGCAACAATCGAATCGAATGATCGAATTATCGAATTATACAGTATATTGTTATATATAAGGTGATTATGTATTGTCTTGTTGATCGAGAGTCAGATATGTATATCTGAGTGCTGGTGGTTTGCTTTTTACTGCTCCTTTTTGGACACAAACAATGCATTTATTTATTTTATAATAGTAAAGTTTTTGTATTTTTTTTACAAATGATGATACTATTTTTTTCTTTGAACTGTAAAGATGAAGCGTATTTATTACTTGTTGTGTCCCCCCAAAAATACAGGTGCAAAATAGGAATACTGTCATGTCTTGGTGATCATGTTTAGTTTGGCTATGTTCTGTTTGGTTTTTGCACTCTGTCAGTTTCTGTTTTTTCACTCCCTATTTTGTTTCCATGACTACCAATCAGTTCACCTGTCCTCACGACTCACGCACCTAATTCATTTGAACTCACGCACCTGTTTTCAATCACCACATGACTATTTAAGCCTGTCATTTTCTGTTGGTCTGGCTGGCGACATCACATTCATGGTCTGCACTCTTGACACACTGCTTACTTTGTCTAGGTCATAGTTCATGCTGCTCTTTTCGTGCCACGTAAGTTTTTTTGTTTATTCAAGCTACTGTTTTGTACCTCCGCTGTGAGCGCCTTTTGTTTGTTCCTTTTTTCCATAGTTCTGCCTTTGTGCGAGTTTTGTTTTATTAGCCAAGTTTGTTCCCCGCATTGTGCGCGCCTTTTGTTTATACTTTTTATAATCTATTATTAAATCATGTATTTAACTTCACGCCTTGCCGCTTTGCATTCCGGGAAAACACAACCCAAGGACCACGCTATGACAAATACAGTGTTTAAATAAACAATTATGAATCAAAACATTGACGATAATTATGTGAATACTAATTTTTTTTTTTTCGATTGAATCTACAGTAATTATTGTGTATAAATTAACCAAAATGAACTAAACATATGAAGTAAATAAATAAACCAAAAACGTATTGTATACTTCTTGGTAGGAATATGTACCGAAATCGGTACTTTTATTGGTACCGACCGAATTCTGTGGGTTCTACAGGGTACCGATTCTGGTAAACTCAAACGGTGCTATATTCGGATATCTTTGTTGCGTGTGACGTTATGTCCGATGACAGATTCGGCAACTAGGCTACTACATCTACTCGGGATGTGAATCTTACAACGATTCAATTCATAAACAATTCTCCATTCAACATGATTCTCGATTCAAACGAATTCTCGCATTATTTTATTTGGTATAAAAATAATAACATAACTTTTTCAAAACAGGTTACAAAAGATCCTCTTGACTGCTGACATACAGTAAACGTGTGGTGAAGTTCTAAACAATTTACTTTTAAAAATTGATTCTTAAAAGAAAATTGTTGTTTGAAAGTTATGAATCGATTTAGAATCAGATTTTTTTTCAGCACCCCTAACTACTGCTACTAGGAGCTACCAGCTACACAACAGCTCAGCACGCAATAGCACACAAGCTAGACAAACGCAATTTCACAATATTGCAGTCTTAAGCACCACATTTGTCAACATAAGCAAGTATAGAGTAATTATGGCTTGATATTACGAAGACAAAGTACATACCAATACAAACGTTACAAACAGCTTTAGCTGGCAAGGCTATAGTAGCTTTGAGTTTTGCCATTAAATAGTGATTTTTTTTTTTTTGAAATCAAAGTACTCAAATTACACAATGGTCCCACCCTGCCATAGTCTCACTGTCTTCACATAGCACATGTTTTTGTTTTTCGCCTCACGGTTGGGATTGCAATCGCTCAGCTCTTGCTGCCGTGTGACCCGCGCTCACCCCGACGCCACAAATCTCTTTCTGATTTCAGCTCGGTCGGCGAAAAGTGTTACGCAATACATCCGAGCGGCGAAAGCTCAAGTCGACGGGCGTAGTCAAAATTGGGTCCACTCATCGGAGCCTCTAGAAGTGTGGCTAAAAGCGAGGACAAATGTGGCTTTTGGACACAGAGCCTTTGTGAAAAGGGGCATGAGTCCGAGACCCAAGGTCGCTCCATGATGCTGCGACTTTTGTTACTCAGACCTTCAGATTAATTCTGTGTGAGTGCATGCGGTAAGGGGCAGTGAGTGTACATTTAATGAAATATCTATATGTTGTCACAAGGCCAGGGGTCCTTTTTCAAACAGATGTCTGCAGAAAAACACACCATTATATTTGTCTGGGAACGGACATTTGCTACCCTCAAAATATGGATATATGGAAATAATAAAAATCTTACGTGTGTAACATTCACTATCGACAGGGTCGCTCCTAACTAAATTGTGGCCCTAAACAGAATTTTTTTTTTTAATTGTATTTGTTTACACTGTTTATTTGCGCGGAACTATTTTTATACATTTTTGCTCCTACTTGAATCTAATGTAATGCTTGATTTGGACTAAATTGAATTAATGGGAAAGCTTAACCCTAACCCTAACCCTAATGCTTACAGGGAATTTTTACAGAAACTCTCCCATTTAATTTACCCGGGTAAATAAAGTTCTCGCTGTGTTTCCACCAAAAAATCTACCCGGGTAGATTTAGTTCTTTAGGAACTTTTTGGAAGGGGTCGAACGCTGATTATTGGAACACAATTGGCGGCCTTCCTAAAACGTATTTTACAAACACACAAACATCATTACAGAATGCTAGACGACTTGTTTATTTCTTATTTATTGTGTATTTCTTGACAATTTGACAACGGAGTGAAAGAAGAACGAAACGCTGATCACTGGAACTATCTTGCAGTGTTTATACTCAGTCCTGGTCTTTAAATTAAATGCAGTTTATTGTTGTTTATTAGTTTTTTATTAACTTAATTTCATTACGAGAAGCTACAAGAAGTGGATGGACTCTTTTAAACGTATTTACGGAGAAGTATGAAGCCCGACTCGAAGCAACGACCGCAGCTGCTCACTACTCTCAATTAATTGGATAAACAAGAAAAAAGGAGGCACTACACGAATGGAACGAAGGTAAATAACATCAATTATGAACTATTTACCTTATTACATGTTGTAAAAGTAGTCAGTGACACGCCATTTGTGTAGTTATTAACCTAAACTCGAGTGAACATGCTAATGCTAACAAGCTAACGTTAAAGCTGATGTGTTTGTGTTGTTGGCGTGAGATAAACACTGATATTTATTATTATATGTGTTATTTATAGCTGAAATGGACTAAAAGGAATCGCCTGACCCTTGGACAAAAGCCTACCGTATTTTCCGGACCATAGGGCGCTCCGGATTATAAGGTGCACTGCCTATGAGCGGGCCTAGTCAGGTCTATGTTCGTACAAAAGGCGCACTGGATTATAGGGTGCGTCAAAGGAGTCATTTTATTTTTTATAAATGTAAAACACTTCCTTGTGGTCTACATAACATGTAATGGTGGTTCTTTGGTCAAAATATTGCATATATTATGTTTTACAGACCATCTTCAAGCCGCTTTCTGACAGTCCCTTCAGGATGCGCCGTTTTGTGGGCGGTCTAATTTACGTGGCTCACCTTTGACAGCATCTTCTCCCCGTCATTTTTGTTGTAGCGGTGTAGCGTGCAAAGACGGGAGTGCAAGAAGTGTCAAAAGATGGAGCTAACTGTTTTAATGACATTCAGACTTTACTTCAATCAATAACAGAGCAGCATCTCTAGTGCAACAACAAAGCCGGAAATGTGTCCTTTGAACCACCGTCCGACCGGAACTGTCTAATAACTAAAAGTTCCTTGGGTGAATAATGTAAACTCACTACACCGGGATGTTTTAGAGCTTTCATAGCGAGTTTACCTACAAGAACTTTACACTACTTTATATTAGAAATGGCAACAGCGGAGAATAAATGTCCCATAACAAGAAGATCGAAGAAAAGAAGAAGCTTATCATCTACGATGTCGTCACGGACTACAAATGCGGATTGGCGCAAATTTTCAGGACTTATGCAGATCCCAAATACAGATCAGCAGGTACCAGAAGGTAAGAAAATATGCTTTTGCATAATATTGCGAAACAAAACGCCAGATAGTATGTCTTATCTTATACACACACCATAATATTATGTGTATCTTGAAGCACAGTACAATTCATCAAGGGGTGCGGCTTCATAGCTTACCAAAGTCATATTAAAACATTTTGATAGATTTTTGAGCATGTGTGTATTATTATTATGTGTACCGTATGTTTCTGTACTGCATGTCTAGTTAATAGATGGTGACAATATTTTGTTGCCATGAAGCTAATAGTAGTATTGTAATTATTGTACGTTACAATTAGGGATGTATACCAAGTACCTGTATATTTTGGTACCAGTTCCTAATCCATCGATCCATGAGAACCCCTAAGGTTCTGGACTAACAATACTGCTAACAGTAATTTTTGACATGTTGTCACATTCAGTTCAGCTGCCACTGCTCCACATTAAAATCAGCTTTGAATAATGACAAATAAAGAAGCAACACCACACAAAGAATATTTCCTCCTCAAAAGTTCCTTAAAGACAAGCACGCTGTGTCAGTTTGATGTGAACACACTTTACTCCAACGAGTCATGACCGCGTTAAGTCAACCCTCCTCCTTGCGATCCACTAACTCGCTGGCCGATATGAATCCACTCAAAAAAGTTAAAAATTGAGGTAATATAATAAATTGCTTTGAAGCAAGATAGCGTCTACTGTGACTGACAGGTCTCTGGTTGCTGTCTGACGTCACTCCATTGTGTCATTAAAAAACATTTTGCTTAAATGTGTTTCAGTCTGTTCTGTCTCTTGATTACAAACTGGACGATTGATCGTTACACTTGCTAACTGAGTCATTTCATTTATATAACACACACTGCACACTAGGGTTGTACCCTCTGTCAGGCAGTTCTGTTTGCTTCACACAACATGTTACGTCTTTGTTTCTTGTTCCCGTGCTAGTTTATATTTGCTAATCGGCACGCTTTTCCTGTTTTGCATTCTTGCGTGATTTATTTATTGAAATACGTCATCTTTCTCACCTGCACACTGCTTCCGGAGGTCCATCTGCAACTTGGGGAAATGATCAGCGCATTACCATACGACCCTGGCGTAACAAAACCAAACCCAATACTTAAACTATTGACATTTCAATTAGGTGGAAGAGTATAATATTGTAACAAAATATGTACCCAGCACATAGAAAACAAACACCAACATACTTTCAAAACATATTTGTAAAAAGAGAAAGTAATTATAACCTAAAATAAATTGATATTAAAAAAAAAAAGTAGATAGGACAGTGGTAATGGAAATCTGTTTCAATCAAAAGGTGTTCATTCAGAGAATAAACTTGACAGTGGAACAAAACATTGTACATTAAATCTGACAACTAGTACAATGGAACCAACACATGAGCACAAGGACGTCCATCAGTAATATTTGTGGATTCCAGGAAGCGACTATTGAAGGCTCGCCTTGGACCAGGGGTCGGCAACCCAAAACCTTGAAAAAGCCATATTGGACTAAAAATACAAAAAACTAATCTGTCTGGAGCCGCAAAAAATGAAAAGCTGTATATAAGTCTTAGAATGAAAGCAACACATAATGTAAGTGTCTATATTAGCTATAATAGCCTACTATCAAAATGACTATGTGTCACAGGCTGAAGCAAATCTTCCTTGACAGAAATGTTGAAATGTAATATTTATTCTACACATTTTTACAACATTAGAAACCATTAGTGAATCAGAGGCTACACAGAAGGTGAGATAACTCCTGGAAATTGCTGGCTTTTTAATGGCCAAAGGTATAGACGTGTGTGTGCAAGTCTTCTTTTAATAGATTTATTACAATATTTGGCAAGCCAGGTAATGTTTGCTGTAGTCTGGAACAACATGGCACACAAAATCTGAAATGCAGCCAATATGAGACATGAGACATGCAAAACTAAATTATATACAAAGAGGATAAAAGTAAAGGATATTAAATTAGCTCAAATATACCTACACATGAGGCATAATGATGCAATATGTACATACAGCTAGCCTAAATAACATGTTATCATTGATTAGTTTCCAGTCACGGATAGACCAAATATGCCTGATTGGCTCTCCAACAAGTCAATAATATCAACAAAGCGCACCGTTATGCATTTACGCACAGCATAAAACTTTTGGTGGACAAAATGAGACAAAGAAGGAGTGGAAGAGTTTAACATGTAAACAAATTGTTGCGTCACAGTCCACACTATGGTGAGTTCAAGAACTGCTGAAATTAGCAGGACAAAACCATGTTCACCAAATACTCTCATCAGTGAAGCATACACACAAACATATTAAACAGTGGGCTTTCTAACAATTGGGAAGGTTTGTGTCATGTTTGTTCTCAAACAAAAAACATACTAAAACAAAAACATTATTTTTCCATTTTCAATCCTTTTTAAAAAAATGCTCCAGAGAGCCACTCGGGCGGCACGAGAGCCACAGGTTGTATGTGTGTGAAATAGGGGCAGATATAAGTTTATACTGCTCCTTTTCAGTCATGATGTAATTGAATGCTGTATCAAATATTTGATTTAATAATGAGTGGATTAAAATACAATGCCAATGGAAAATATTGCCAACTATATAGTTAATTAGTTTTATTTGGCCTGAGCTCTTAATCATTTAAAGTACTGTACTGTAGTGATTCTCAAACTGTGGTACGTGTATGGACAACTAAAAAAGGCACCATGACTGCTACCGAGGACGTGTGCAATTGCTGTTGTATTGATGTTTGTTTTTTCTGATGAAATAAACCAAAATAAAATGTGTATATACAGTTTTAAACATACTCCAGCTCATAAACTTACAATAAAACATGCTTTTATTTCGGGAAAGTAGAATCTTACGGCCGTTGTTATGATCCGTCGCCCGGATCATAGTTTGTTTACGTTTTATGTCACTTGTTGGCTTAGTTCTGTTTCAGCACCCCTGTTGTGTGTCTCCTCGGTTGGTTGCCATGGTTAAATATTAGTGTCACCTGCCTCTGATTAGTGTTCAGGACACTCACCTGTTCCTGGGCACTAATCAGAGAGCTATTTAGTCCTGCCTTTTCGCCTCACTCGTGTCGGTGCTTTTGTTTGCTTAACGCAACTGTGACTTGTGCTAAGTCCCGCCTTTAGTGTTCCTCGTGAGCTATCCCGTTAGCTTCCTGCGCTCTATGCACGTTTGTTTTGTATTGTTTCCTGTCATTTTGTTCGATTTATGCAAATAAATAATTCTTCTTACCTGCAAGCTGCTTCCTGTTGTTCCGCCGCAACCTGGAAGGACGACCTCCGGCATCACCATGCCTTGACAACGTTACAGATTTTGCTACACCCCTGCAGTGTTTTGTGACAAGCAGGCACTTTAACACGCACCCGACGGCGCAATAAGTGTACAAAAAAATACACAGAACTACCAAAAAAACAAAAACTTATTACCCTTGTTTTTGTGACTTTTGTATGAAGTATGTCAACTGTGGTGTCTGCCTGCATTTGTCATCACTGTACATATCACTCATTATGTACTATTATAACTCTTCTTTCTGTTTTGGAACATGCTAAGTGAATTAGTATACTTTTGTACTTATTTCCCCATATTTCTGCACAACAACTCAGATATGGTAACACTGGCGAGCAGTAGAAAATATAGAGTGATTTTTGGTCCAGAACATATTTTACTCTATTCGTTATTGACGTGTTTCTTGCCGCTTTATGTATATTTGACACACACATCAGGACTGGCGAAAATTGCCATCTAATAAAAAAATTTTTTTTTAAAAACTCAAAATTGCGCTCTAGCGCCCCCGAGGAAAAAACACAGACAAAACTGCTTGTAACTTCTGGTAAGAATGTCGTAGAAACATGAAACAAAAACCTCTATATAGGAAGTGGCAATTCCCCCTTCAAAACACAAATGTAGTAAAAACTGTCACTTTTGCCTCTTTGAGCTGTAATTTGACCCTCTTAACATGCTTCAAAACTCACCAAACTGGACACATACATCAGGACTCGCAAAAATTGCGATCTAATAAAAAAAAAACAACCCCAAAACTTAAAATTGCGCTCTAGCGCCCCCTAGGAAGAAAACACAGACAAAACTGCTCCTAGGAAGAAAACTCAGACAAAACTGACTGTAACTTCCAGTAGAAATGTCTTAGAGACATGAAACAAAAACCTCTATGTAGGTTTCACTTAGACCTACATTTCATATATTGACAACCCCCAGCAAAACTCAACAGGAAGTTTGCAATTTCCCCTTCAAAACAAAAGTTTTGTAAAAACCGGTCACCTTTTTTCAAACATTATCTCCTCTGAGCGCGTTTGTTGTGTCGGCTTCAAACTAGCACAGGAGAGAGATTGAACCCTTCTGATTAAAAGTTGACCAAAGAGTTTTAATTACTGCTCTGGTTTGGATTTTATGTGCCGTCAAAGTCGGTCCCGTCCATCGCTGCTTGCAGCTTTAATTTGTATTAGCTCCTGCGTGTTCTCTCCTGAACAAAACGCAGACAATGTGTCGTGTTTACCTCGCACAAGACGCTGTAATCGGTGCCTCTCCGGTTCCTCTCCGGTGTTGTTCGCGAACTTTCACTTCCCACACTTGTCGTCTTTCCAAGTTATGGTAAAGGCTTTCCACAATTATTTCCACAAGGTGTTTATACACGCCCGAAAAACCAGCAAGAAAGCGCCGCAAACACATAGTCTGAGCTCGGTAGCAAACATGGCGCCCTGTAGTCACGTGAGTGCCTTTTGACCTATTATTGAAGAGATTGCCTGAAACCGAGTTGACCATACTCTCTCTATACATACTGGTCGTACGCGGGCTCCATCAAGTGCAGGGGTCGGCAACCAAAAATGTTGAAAGAGCCATATTATACCAAAAATACAAAAAAGTAATTTGTCTGGGGCCGGGAAAAATTAAAAGACTTATATAAGTGTTAGAGTGATGGCAACATATAATGTAAGTGGCTAATTAGCTTACCTGCATATGCGGTCCTCTCCAAGGTTTCTCATAGTCATTCACATCGACGTCCCACTCGGGTGAGTTTTTCCTTGCCCTTATGTGGGCTCTGTACCGAGGATGTTGTTGTGGCTTGTGCAGCCCTTTGAGACACTTGTGATTTAGGGCTATATAAATAAACATTGATTGAATGATTGATTGACTTACACATGCCTTCTCTATCTGACCGACCACATCAAACATGAGGTGGACGCGGGCAAATACTGTGGCATGGTCATGCTGGACCTTCAGAAGACCTTTGACACCGTAAACCACGCTATACTGTTGGATAAGCTTAAAGCAATCGGATTTGACAAAACCTCATCGAGCTGGATGCAATCTTACTTGGAGGGGAGGGAACAGGTGGTAGAGGTGAACGACACCGTGTCCTCCCACCCCTCTCAGTAAGCTGTGGAGTCCCCCAAGGCAGTATATTAGGGCCTTTACTGTTCCTAATATACGTAAATGACATGTCATCAGCATGCGACTGTGAATTGTTCCTGTTTACGGATGACTCGGCCCTGCTGGTATCTGGCAAGGACAAATCACAGGTGGAACAAATTCTCAGTGCCGAACTCTGTAGAACTTGCACCTGGCTCGCCAACAACAAGCTATCCATACACTTGGGTAAAACGGAATCCATCCTATTTGGGTCCCAAATCAACCTTAAGAAAGTCAGTGACTTCACTATTAAAGTAGGTGACATTGTTATCACCAGGAAAGATGAGGTCACCTACCTAGGTTCCATTCTAAAGACTAATCTTTCCTGTGATAAAATGGCAACCAAGGTAATCAAAAAGGTCAACCAACGAACGAGATTTCTCTATAGAATCTCCTCTCTGGTCAACAAAAGCACCATGAAGATTCTAGCGGGATCTCTCATTCAACCCTTTTTCGACTACGCATGCACCTCCTGGTACCCTAGCACCTCCAAAACCCTCAAATCAAGACTCCAAACATCCCAGAACAAGCTAGTTAGGTTACTTCTAGACCTCCACTCCAGATCACACCTCACTCCTACCCACTTCTCCAAAGTGGGCTAGCACAGGGTGGAGGACAGAGTAAAAACAACTTGCACTGAGCCTAGTTTATAAAATTTGCTACACCTCCCTGATACCGAAGTACATGTCAAACTACTTCCAAAACGTAAATGACGGCCATAACCACAACACCAGGGGGAGCTCCACAAACCACGTCAAACCCAGATTCCGATCTAACAAAGGTCTTAACTCATTCTCCTTCTATGCCACATCAATATGGAATGCACTCCTAAAAGGTGTAAAAGAAAGTGCATCTCGGTCCTCCTTCAAAACCGCACTAAAAGAACACCTCCAGGCAACTACAACCCTAGCCCAACCCCTCCCCCCACCACATCCCACCTCCCCGGATTGTAAATAATCAAATGTATATACTTGTTCTTATGCTTTCTGAGCTCACTATGTTCACCGCTCGCTGTACACATCCTACCAAGTCAGACCTACACTGTTACAATGTCCATTTCTCAGATGATATAATTGTTGATGACTGAAGTATGCTGATAGCATTTTTCTGGTGTTACCATTTAGTGGTCAATTGTACGGAATATGTACTGTACTGTGCAATCTACTAATAAAAGTTTCAATCAATCAAAAGTGTCAAACTTAAAGGAAACATCAGGCTGTTTTCTTTTAATGGATTTATTACAATCTTTGCAAACTGGCTAACGTTTGCTGTGGTCTGGAACACACACTAACAACTATCAGGAATGCACACAATATTACATACAGATAATGGGACATGCAAATATAAACTAAATACACAGAGGACATAAGTAAAGGAAATTAAATGAGCTCGACTATACCCACAAACGAGGCATAATGATGCAATATGTACATACAGCTAGCCTAAATGGCATGATAGCATCGATTATCTTGCAGTCATGCAGTGACCAAATATGCCTGATTAGCACTCCATAACAAGTCAATAATATCAACAAAGCTCACCTTTGTGCATTCACTCACAGTATAAAACGTTTAGTGGACAACATGAGACAGAGAAGAAGTGGCATAAAACACGTATTTCTGTGGCAGTGTCAGAGAAAGTCATACATGTAAACAAACTGTTGAGTCACAGTGCACACAACGGTGAGTTCTAGGGCCACTGAAATTAGTAGGGCAAAACGGCGCTCGCCAAAAACTCTCATCAGTGAAGCATAAACACAAACGTTTCAAACTGTGGGCTTTTTAACAATTAGGAATGTTTATGTTGTGTTTGTCTTACAGAAACCATATAACAACAAAAAATATATTTTTCACCCTGTTTTCTTTCAATTTCCATACATTTTTTAAAAAGCTCCATGGAGTCACCAGGGCGCCGCTCAAGAGCCGCATGTGGCTCTAGAGCCGCGGGTTGCTGACCCCCGATCTGTCAAAGAATCACTTCATTAAGTAAGGTGTTTTATTTTCCTATATTTAAACACAGTTTTACTGTTCAAACTGTGTGTGATGTTACAGTGGCCAAAAATGCATAATGTACTTGTAACGATTATTTAGGCCTACTACGCTACCGCATTTTAATGTTGGTCATTATGGGGCCACTTTTGGAGGCACTGCTGTATGTATACAAGATGATGATCATATCACCGTTCCTCTCCTGTGGCGACATTTGCATAAATATCACAAATCACACATAAAAGCCGAACAAATAAAGCAAACACAATTGTGGAGTTAACTCTTGTCAAGGTACAAGGGGCTGCGGGACATCTTTTCTCAGAGAAAAATGATGCAATTATTTATTTTTTTTCATTTTCTGTGAAAGAACCCATTTTCTATGATCGAACACTTGACATTGTGCCCACACGTTTCTATTGTGTTGCTCAGTTCCACTTAATCTCAGTGTAAAGAGTGTGTACATTTTAGGGGAAATTTCATTTTACTTTGTACATAAAGTTTGTTGTTTCCCAGCTGGACTAAATGTGTTTTCGTATCAGCCTTGCAGCAAGGGGAATGATCACATTAGAATAGGATAGTATAGAATGGACTGTTTATCACTTAAACTTTGTCGTATTTAAATAAAAATGACCACCTGCTACTATAAAATATTACCACAGAGTGTGTAAAGTACAGCATTCCTATTGACGGGCCACAATCTTGCTTTAATTTTGGTCCGCCGAACATCACCCAAATAACCTGGATAAAACCATTAAAACTAGGGTTGATCATGCATGCAGTACTCCCGCCACCATGCAGGGGGCAACAGTGAGGCATGTGTGTCACAATGAAGCAGCACTGGGGTGAGTAGAAGAAGACTACTTATTCAACCCTGGAAAAAAAAAATCTAAATAAATTGCAAAAATCTGACTTTCAACAACGACTGGGCAACAAAGTGCTCGGGTCATTGTTTCCTGTCGGACTTTTTTAGTGACGGACACGTTGATCCAGATAGGTAACAACACGGGTAGAAATCCCAGCTTCATCACTAAACTTGGTCAAACATTTGTAAGTAGATATCATTTGTGCATAAAGATATTTAGTTTGTTTTGTATTGAAATTGCTGACTTTGTGATGTCTTTTGTATTTGTGTCGTGTTGTTTATTTCTCTGAGAGTACATCCAAACCTCCTTTAATGCATGTACTGCTAATGTTGACCAGTAGAGGGCGACAACACTCATAGTGATAAGTCACATACAATGTTTGGTGTGTGAATGATTTCTGTATGTGTAAAATGTGTAGTTTATTGTGTGGATATATTAACACTAAACATTCTATTTTATTTATGTAAATACAGAATGGACGATCTACATTTGTTTAGTTTATTTTATGTTTATATTTTCCGTCTTACAAACTTAAATGAAGGAGTGTAAAGAAATAAAACGAAGGAAGGCAAATAATTCAGAAGAAGGAACATCAATCCTTAATAAAAAAAACGGAGCTTATTTTTCTTCATGCTAACTAGCTGCACACGCTGTAATGGAGTAGCGAGGGCAGAATAATGAATTTATTGACAGTGCAGTGTGAAAGCTGATGTGTTTACTTTGTAATTAATGAAAACACAGTCTCAAAGGAATACAACCTGTGGAGGCACTTTCTGACGAAACACATTTCGATGTCCGGCCCCTGAGCCTATGGGCTCTTGAAACTGTGGCCCTTTTCATTATGTGGTTGAATAGCGCTGTACTATAGTATATGGCAGCAACGATTAATCGAATAAAAATCATGTGGCTTCGATTGATCGTTTCAGTGTAACGAATACAAATTAATAAAATCTGGACCGCTTGGAGTACCTGGAAAATTGTTGTCTATACCAATATTTTGGTATCGGTACCACAAAAAAATTAATTATTGGCTTTATTTTAACATACAATCGTATGATACATGAAAAATATGTTTCTTATTGCAATCAAAGAACAATGTTGTCCTTATATAAAATAGTGAACATACTAGACAACTTCTCTTAAGTAAGCAAACAAAGGCTCCTAATTAGTCTGCTGACGTATGCAGTAACATATTGTGTCATTTATCATTATATTATTCTGTCAGAATTTTGAGGGCCAAATGGTAGAAAATGTATTATTAATCTGCTTGTTCATTTACTGTTAATATTTGCTTATTTCTGTTTCAACATGTTCTATGTACACTTCTGTTAAAAAGTAATAAACACTTATTCTTCTGTTGTTTGGATACTTTACATTATATTTTGATATCAATCCAATACCAAGTCATTACAAGATCATACATTGGTCATATTTAAAATTATTCGGTGTCTAGGGACATTGTTCCTGAATTTATGAACAATAAAAAATGACAAAAGATGTTGCGATAATATTAAATATCTATGTAATAATTGCAGTATTGACTATAAACGGGTCTTGTACTCTGTATAATTATTACAATTTATATCTGTGTAGATCCACCCACGACATTTGTTTACATTCAGGAGCGCTAGCTTGCTTTTAGCGGTTAGCTATTGTATCCTCCTACAGTGTGTAGTGAAGCATCTTTCTGCTATTCCTCATATGTGTCAGGGACTGCTGTCCGCCTTGAACCCTAAGATGCAAAGATGGCAGGTGTAACACAGTAAAACATGACTTTGATGTCAAAAAAATAATAGTGCAACTGGTGAGTGCACGTGCAGGGAAAACAAGAACCAGGATAACAGGTTACTGGAAACAGGCAACAGGATACAATCATTGAGCCCTGACTGGAGGGCGAGGCAGGCATAAATAGTAGCCTGGTTGGCAACTGCAACCAGGTGAGGGAAACAAGCGCTCGGGAAGACATGCAGGAAATGGAACCAAAATAAGAGCGCTGACAGGAAATAAACACAAAAACAGAGGAAAACCCAAACAAAACCAAACTGTCAGTAACAAGCCTGACAATATGTACTTAAGAAACGTAGTTTGTGTCGGATTGGATGCAAGGATCAGTGATTTAGAAGTAGCTAAAACACTGCCGACTATGGATGGACGTTAGCCGCCAGCTAGCTATGTTTTAAAGCCCCAAGTATTTATTTAATGTGCTATATATGTTCTACATCGCTAGCAATAGTTGTCAGTGGAATGCTCACAACTCGACGTGACATCATTACCAGCTCCGACTTCCAACTTCCGAGGTAAACGGAACGCACCTAATGACCAACCTGTCAGCATTTACCAAGTGAAGGATATTAATGCTGCAATTACTTAGTGCTGCGATAAAAATAAATCAACAAGGACGTCCAACCTCTCATGTTTCTTTCCTCTTGTTTCTGCAAAATGTCCACATTTTCACAATGTTTGATAGGAGAGAAGACAGGGTTGCTTGGTAGCAGGGTGACAAGCGCAATGCCATGGATAAAAACACGGCGCTAAGTACATGTACAGAATCGTATTTGATCTGTAGATGCATCTGACAGATAAAAAATGTGCAGATAAAAGTCGCTGATAATAATTGTCAGGAGTCATTAATAATTGAGAGCGTATGCAATCCACATTTTTTTCATATTAAATGTATAGTATCAATTATTCAGGAGTAAAATTGAACTGTTGTTTATATTTTGTTTTAATTGAATATACATTATATATGTTATTTATGAGTTTAAATTATTCAGGAAGGTTATGTAGTATCCCTACCCATGACTCGTTTATCTTATTGTAGTTCTCAGTTCTCTCTAAAACTACCAAATTTCCACAAAATAATCACACTGTTGGAGTGAAGATCTGCTTCATGAATAAAGTAGAATTGAAATGTTTGCATTCATACAATTAAAATGTGATGTCTGCAGAAGTGTCTCCACGCATATTTGTACGTGCTATCGTAATGGAATGACGCCAGCATCGCTAGCATTAGCTTGTATGCTAACATATGTACGAGTGTCTGTGTTAGTATTATTAACTTACAATGGCATTCTTTTTGTGTTTCAGTTTCACAAATTCCACAGTAAACTCACCAAGACGTCAACGTGGAGTTATTGAGTCTGTTGAGTTGATTGGAGAGCTAGCTTTCGCAGTTTGTGGGTCCATGACGATGACTTCTGTTTTGTTTGATCAGCCGTTTTACTGCCTTGTCATAGACACTGTTTGAAAGCAATTGAGGTATGTAAACAAACATTTACTAAATCTTTTTATTTAAATAACTCATTTTAAAGTGTATATATCTGCGGCTAATATATGAAAAATATGTTTTCTTCAAAAATATAGTGGGTACTGTTACGTTTGCAGGAGGGAGGAGTGACGGCACAGTTCCACAAGGGGGCGGTATAGCTCTATGTATTTTTTTTATTTTTATATATTCACTATATATATATATAATAACAGACAATAATCTAAATTAATTAACACGGGAATGGTGTGTGACAAAACCCAAGGGCTGTATAGTGTGAGACTAAGTGTATGAATGATTAGCTGTTGAGTATTACCGTAATTGTTGGATGAGGAAGCAGACAAGTCCAAAGGGGCTAAGCAGAAGAAGGTCCATGAGACAGGCAGGTTGTTGGGGAATAGAGCGAGGCTTCAACAGGTACGTGTACAGAGTGGGGGTGGAGGGGGCAGGCCAAAGTCCACAGGAGAGTCAAGGCACACAGCTCGACGGCGGAAGACACGGGAAGCACTGCGGTAAACACAAAGGGACATGAGACACGGGAATAAGGAAGTCACAGGGAGAGATCAGTATGCGGGAGGGAAGCCAGACACGGGATGCTTACTACGTAACATAGGATTACGTTCCGGCGCAGGATCCTTGGGTCCACTGGTCCTTATACTGCTCGCACTCATCAGACCCTGGTGTGCGGATTGCTGATGGAAAGCAGCTGCTGCTGCCGGCCGGAGTGACGCGAGCAGGAGATGCAGAATATGCATGCCAATGCGCCCGGGCATAGACAGACAACTAATATAGTCTGGAAAATGTTGTACATCGTGACGTTTTCAGCCACATGGCCCAGCCCTTGTCAGAAGCATATCCGTCTGCCGTGCGCAAGGAATTGGAACCAAACATTTAAAGATTTGCGCACACATCAAATCAAGAGCTAGTAAACAGAGCGAGCCTCTGGGTTCCCCGCCTAGGGGGGGCCAGACGCACAGCCGTTTTTGTAATTTGAGTTCCACAGCCAACGCGCCGTCTATGTCCAAGCAGCTAAACTGTCAATCACTGACGTAAAGATGCGGCAGAAAAGCACTCAGTAAGACAAACCAGATTGCTTCCCCCAGCAACAAGACGCCCCCGCAGAAGCCCAGAAATAAAACATTATGGTCGAATCACTGACACACTTGACAGCTGCAATATCAGAGATGCAGAAGACTCTGCAAAGCTCCTCAAGAAATATAATAAAGTATTACCTAGTAGTTCTCTTAACTCAAAACACTTGTATCTCAAATCAGCATTGTCCATTGAAATTAATTAAAATACTCTAATTGGTGCTGGGCCCCCCCCAAAACAGAACCATTTTAACATGTAACAAGACTTTTAAATAGAAAAAAAAATTGTATGAACAAGAATAAAATGTGCGGCAAAACTACAGCAGTTGTATGGAGTAATGTATTACTAATGTACAGCATTTACCTAATACAGTATGTCCTTTGAGCTGCTTTTCCGTCAAACACACCATCAGCAGCATCAACATATTTTGTTTATGGGAAAATTGTATTTTAACGTCGTTGGCTGGTGATATCAACTCATGCTGTTTCAGTATGGTGCAGAGATACGCTTCAACTGCTTCACCAAGAAAAGTAAAAGTTATGTCATGTTTTTTTTTAATTCAATAAATATCTACTTCTTCTCAGCACTGTCCTCCACACTCACTTTCTTCCTTCCCATGCTTGGAAAAACAAAGTTATGTCCATCTATAGCAGGGGTGTCCAAACTTTTTCCAGCAAGGGCCACATTCAGTAAAATTGAAGGATGCGGGGGCCACTTTGATACATTTTGTACATTAAAAATGCTAAAAGCAAACCAATGTATGTTGATATAAGCTAAGCTAGCTGAACAAAACATCAATGCTAGCTTTGTGTTATACTGTAAGTGACAAAGAAAATTGGTGTAATCGAATAACTAGGGCTGTGTATAAATAACAAAGTTAACTAATTCAAATAATCACAAACAAATATTGCATTAATGACATATGTACGCATATAAATCGCACAATTTAGTTTGCTCCTTTACTTTTTAATCTGTTCTAACAATAAAACTGCATTTGTGACCAAGTACTAGGGTCTTTTTTTAATTTAATTGACATGTTTAAGTTAATGGTAATCAGCAAGTTTATTCTACTAGTAATATTTGTGATTAATCATGATTAATCCACATTCAAAAGTGTGATTATTCTGATTTTAAAAAGGTATCGTTTGTCAGCATTACTACAAACATCTACAAAATTCTGAGTTCATTTTACGATTTACAGAGGGCCAAATAAAAAACGAGCTGCGGGCCGAAATTGGACCCAGGCCACACTTTTGACACCCCTAAATTCTCTCGCTTTAATGCAATGCCAGCGAGGAAGACCAGATGTTTTGGTCGGATCTTGCTTGGAACCCCAGTTTTGCTTGCAACTTAAAGCATAACAATTACAGTAGGACGAGGATACACACAGCACCATTCGACGCGGCTTACCTGACACACGAAACGTGACAAATTTGTCTGCATGCACTTTAGTTGGCAGATGGCAGTCGAGTGTTGAATATTCTAAAATGCGTTCTGTGGCAATTCCAACTTTGACTATAGCGTCAGTTGTTATGTAGCTTGGCGCTTTCCATCATTTTCAGCAGACTGCGTTGCAAAATGATGGCCAAAAAACATTGTTTTAAAAATGTGATTAAAACAAATTTAAAAAATGATATCAATTGCTAAGAAATTAGGAATTTATTTAGAATGAGAATGAATAATAATCGCGATTCGGATGTGAATTTTTGTTTTTGTTTTTGTTTTTTTATGTTACAAAAGGTACATTTGTATTTTTGCCTCATTCCACTTCAAATCATGCGTGTGACTGAAGCATTAAGGAGTAAGACTATCCAGGGCTAGCTGTAGTGTGCTCAGTGTGAGCAGATAATACTGGAGCATCTCTTTCTCTCTTGGACTTTTCAGGTCTTATTAAAATATTAATGTGACAACCATGGTGGTTGTCACAATGTGTCACTCCTGGAAAATGAGAGGGACGCATATTTTACACAAACACCTTAAGCCGGAGGTCGGCAACCCGTGGCTCTGGAAAAAATGGGGCGGGATATATTTTTTGTTGTAATATGGTTTCTGTAGGAGGACAAACATGACACAAACCTTCTTAAATGTTAGAAATACCACTGTTTATATTAAACATGCTTCACTGATAAGAGTATTTGGCAAGCGACGTTTTGCCCTACTAATTTTGACGGTCCTTGAACTCACCGTAGTTTGTTTACATGTACAACTTTCTCCAACGTTGCTGACGTGTCTTATGCCACTCCTTCTTTGTCTCGTTTTGTCCACCAAACGTTTTATGCTGTGCGTGAATGCACAAAGATGAGCTTTGGTGATGTTATTGACTTTTGTATAGTGCTAATCAGGCATATTCGGTCAATGCATTACTGCAAGCTAATCAATGCTAACATGCTATTTAGGCTAGATGTATGTACATATTGCATCATTATGCCTCGTTTGTAGGCATATTTGAGTTGATTTATTTCCCTTTACCGTATTTTCCGCACCATAAGGCGCCCTGGGTTAAAAGCCGCGCCTTCAATGAACGGCATATTTCAAAACTTTGTCCACCTATAAGCCGCCCGGTGTTGTAAGCCGCATCTAACTGCGCTAAAGGAATGTCAAAAAAACAGTCAGATAGGTCAGTCAAGCTTTAATAATATATTAAAAACCAGCGTTCTAACAACTCTGTTCACTCCCAAAATGTACGCAAATGTGCAATCACAAACATACGTATATCAACATGGACAGAGCTGCGTGAAAAAAGCCACCCGGCCTCTTCGCGTAAACTTAAACTTACCTTAACCACTCGCTCATCTTTTCTTCATCCATCCCTTCGAGTTAGCTTTTTATGATGACGCCGGCTGGAAAGGTCTCTTTTGGCAAGGTCTTCCTTTTGAATATCACCATGGGTGGAAGTTTCTGGCCATTAGCATGGCAAGCTAGAACCACAGTGAAGGATGACTTCTCATTCCCTGTGGTGCGAATATTCACCGTACGTGCTCCCGTTGTATCCACAGTGCGTTTCACAGGAATATCAGTTGCTGTGAAATAGTAATCCGTGTGTGGATGGAGAGATTGCGTCTTTTCATGAACCGGATCCCTGACGCTTAGTAGGAGCCATTTTGTGGTCTTTACAGATGTAAACACACAAAGGAAATGAAACGTACGGTGATATCCGCGCGCTTTTTCTTCTTCTACGCGGGCGGGTGGTTGCTTACAGTAGAAGAAGAAGCGCTTCCTGTTCTATGGGGGCGGGTGCTTACCTTGGCGGTTGCTTGCGTAGAAGAAGAAGCGCTTCCTGTTCTACCGGGAAAAAAGATGTCGGCTGTTTACCGAAGTTGCGAGATCGAAACTTTATGAAAATGAATCGTAATATTAATCCATATATAAAGCGCACCGGGTTAAAAGCCGCACTGTCAGCCTTTGAGTAAATTTGTGGTTTTTAGGTGCGGCTAATAGTGCAGAAAATACGGTACTTATGTCCTGTGTGTATTTAATTTAAAATTGTATGTACTATTGGCTGCATTTCTTATAGTTGTTTGTGCGCCATATTGTTCCAGACCACAGCAAAAGTTACCCAGCTTGCAAATATTGTAATAAATCCATTAGAAGTAGACAGCATGCCTTTTCCCTCAACTTGGACACACACATCTATAACTTTTGGCCACTTTTCCCAGAGTCATCTCACTCTCTGAGAAGCCTTCGTTTTACTAATGTTGTAAAAATGTGTAGAATGAATATACCATTTCAACATTTCTGTCAACGAAGATTTACATCAGCCTGTGACACAAAGCAGACCTGCTTTTTGGCGGTTCTCGGTTGACTCTTGATCATCCCGACCAATTTTCTCTCAGCAGCAGGTGATAGCTTGTGTTTTCTTCCTGATTGTGGCAGTGACAAAACTCTGCCATGCACTTTATACTTACGAACAATTGTCTGCACAGTTGCTCTTGGGACCTTAAGCTGCTTTGAAATGGCTCCAAGTGACCTTCCTGACTTGTTCAAGTCAATGATTCAATTTTTTCAGATCTGTGCTGAGTTTCTTTGACTTTCCCATTGTCGCGTTTGTAACCGAGTCTAATGACTGCATCACACGAGCCCTATTTAAATGGGCTCAGACAGGTCAACAGGTGTCATCAATCATAATCACTCACATGAAGTTAAGAGGCCATGCCATGAAGCTAATTTGATTTGATTGTAACTTTTCTACATCACCAAAATTGATAATGTATGTTGCTGTATGTATACTTTTGACCCAGCAGATTTGGTCACATTTTGATAGTAGGCTAATATACACCTTGCCTTCATTATAACACTTACTGTATATAAGGCTTAATTTTTTGCGGCCCCAGACAGATTTTGCTTTTGTATTTTTGGTCCAGTATGGCCATGTCAACATTTTGGGTTGCCGACCCCTGCCTTAAAGGGGAACATTATCACCAGACCTATGTAAGCGTCAATATATACCTTGATGTTGCAGAAAAAAGACCATATATTTTTTTAACCGATTTCCGAACTCTAAATGGGTGAATTTTGGCGAATTAAACGCCTTTCTATTATTCGTTGTGGCGTCACATCGGGAAGCAATCCACCATTTTCTCACTTTCCTCGGTGTGTTGTTGGAGGGTGTAACAACACGAACAGGGACGGATTCAAGTTGCACCAGTGGCCCAAAGATGCGAAAGTGGCAAGAAATTGGACGAAATTTGTTCAAAATACGAGGCTGTGGGGAAAGCCGACGAAATGGTCAGTAGTTTGTTCCGCACACTTTACCGACGAAAGCTATGCTACGACAGAGATGGCAAGAATGTGTGGATATCCTGCGACACTCAAAGCAGATGCTGACATCAACTCCAAAACTGGACGGATCAGCTTTCAGGAAAAGAGAGCGGATGAGGGTATGTCTACAGAATATATTAATTGATGAAAACTTTATTCATTACTCGCGGTTTTACGTAAATTATTATACATAAACTGTGTTTACCAATCATTTAGCTTAAAAACATACATTTTTTTCAATCATTCGAGTACATTCGGGTAGTCTTGTGTAATGCAGTATTTTGTGTCTATTTAGGTATGGTTAACCTGAGTGCTGAAATCGTGGAAAAATATATGTTCTTAGCGCACCTGAAATGGGCTGTCTGCACTCTCAAAGTGCATGTTGTTGCCAAATGTATTTCATATGCTGTAAACCTAGTTCATAGTTGTTAGTTTCCTTTAATGCCAAACAAACACATACCAATCGTTGGTTAGAAGGCGATCGCCGAATTTGTCCTCGCTTTCTCCCGTGTCGCTGGCTGTCGTGTCGTTTTCGTCGGTTTCGCTTGCATACGGTTCAAACCGATATGGCTCAATAGCTTCAGTTTCTTCTTCAATTTCGTTTTCGCTACCTGCCTCCACACTACAACCATCCGTTTCAATACATGCGTAATCTGTTGAATCGCTTAAGCCGCTGAAATCCGAGTCTGAATCCGAGCTAATGTCACTATACCTTGCTGTTGTATCCGCTATGTTTGTTTGTATTGGCATCACTGTGTGACGTCACAGGAAAATGGACGGGTGTATATAACGATGGTTAAAATCAGGCACTTTGAAGCTTTTTTTAGGGATATTGCGTGATGGGTAAAATTTTGAAAAAAACTTCGAAAAATAAAATAAGCCACTGGGAACTGATTTTGTAATGGTTTTAACCCTTCTGAAATTGTGATAATGTTCCTCTTTAAGCTTAAAAAAACAATGTAGAGATGACTTTTGAAAGATGTTTTGATGGACATTGGACTTGAAAGTGTGACGACCAACCCCATCCATTACGTTTTATATACAATTACTAAAAATCAGTACGGGGTATGCTTCACAGGAGTGTGAATTAATAAGAAAAAAAATACCTAAGTGACAGAATAAGTGTAGATAAAGGAGGTGTGAACTGAACATGTTCGGAATGCATTGCACATTTCTATACTCGGGCTGCCACAGCACTGATCCAAAGAACCGGTACAATATCGTCCGCGTTAGTTAGGCTCAGCACACTACCTCACGGATTTAATAATAATAACGTGTCAGCTTGCTCCCTCGGTATTGTGAACCTCAGCGTGTGTACTGCTCCATCACATTTCCTGTAGCGGTACTGGTGATTTCCCTCTTTCTGTTCCTGCAGCAATAGTCCAACACAAATGTGACAGAACTCGCAGGAATACTAATAATGGCTCACAGTGTGCACCAGTATCCCTTGCACGCCTACTTCTATATGTACTCACTGATGCTGATAGGTGTTCAGTGTAGTAAGTCCCAGGAACCACAGGTGGTGATTTGAGTATAGGTTCCGGAAAATGTCCCCACTTAAGGGGAACTGCACTATTTTGGGGGGGATTATGCCTATCATTCACAATCCTTGTGTAAGACAAGTACACATAAGCTTTTATTTTTTTATTGCATTTCATAAATAGTAAATAGTTTAACTTACAATGGAGCCTAAAGGTGCCTATAAATCCTGTTAAAAACACATCCATTAAGGGTTTATATACATGATGTAAGTATATATGTAATGCCATAACAGACACCTTTTATAATAACATTTCATATTTAGGTATTTTGATCATTTTAAGTATATTGCACATTAAAAAAAAAAAGCATCACGTGTGCTATTTTTAATGGTAAATGGTAAATGGGTTATACTTGTATAGCTTTTTTCTACCTTCAAGGTACTCAAAGCACTTTGACACTAATTCCACATTCACCCATTCACACACTGATGGCGGGAGCTGCCACGCAGGGCCCTAACCACGACCCATCAGGAGCAAGGGGACTACGTTGGTAGAAGCTGGGGATCGAACCAGGAACCCTCAGGTGGCTGGCACGGCCACTCTCCCAACCTCACCACGCCGTACCCATTAACAACTAATCAACAACATCACTGATTATTTCTCACTGCAGATTTCATGAGAGCCAATAAACATAATAAAACATCACCTACTGTACAAGGTCTGCTGTCATTCTTCGCCATTTGGCGAAGAATGACTCATAATTGTTACAAACGTGTATGATCCGCTGCCCGGATCATAGTCTGTTTATGTTGTCGGTTCACTTGTGTTCTCAGCACCTGTTGAGTTTGTGTGTCTCAGTTGCCATGACGGCAGATTACAGTCACCTGCCTCTGGTTAGTGTTCGGGACGCGCACCTGTTCAGAGGGCTATTTAGTCTATGCCCTGGCCTCACTCGGTCTGGCTTCCTAATTTGCTTTTTGCGACAGATGACGACTTTGGTTCCCTGCTCTGTACCTGCTAGCTTCTGCGCTAGGCTCTTTTACTTGCTAGCTCCCACGCTAGCCCCTTTAGTTTTTTAACTTAAGTGCTATGAGCACGTTTTTCTTTGTTCTGTCTGATTTATTCCTCAAATACATAATTTCCTACCTGTACGCTGTGTCTGAAGACCGTCTGCATTCCTGGGAGAACAAACCCCGCATCACCATGCGACCCGGTCGTCACAACAATCCTGGCAAAAAAAAAGGGGGGGGACTAACCGTCTTTTCTCGCCAATTCCGGGTGTAAGTTGGCTATCAAAGTGTACCAACATGTCGGAATTGTCACGGCGCGGATTCGAACCCGTGTCTCTCTTAATTCTGAGTGTCACAATTCCTCTTCTGGCTGCTCGCTCGGACACGCCCCCGCTCACGCTGGGCAGCAACAAGGCTGCAGGCAATCACTCATCATCACACCTGGGCTTGACGAGAGGGAGCGGCATAAAGAGACAGCGAAGCCAGGAGACCTTTGCCAGAACGTAGCCAATCTCACCTGAGTAAGCATCACGTCTGGCACCTCTCCCTCGTTCCTTGCTCGCCTTCATTGTGCTCTTCCTCGTTCCTGTTTTGATGTCCTTTGTGTCTTCCACAGTGTTTTCCGCGATCGTGTCTTGCCTCACGACCTCCTCCCGGATTGTTGCTTGCCTTCCCCGATCCTTGACCACTGTTTGGACCCTGACATCGTTGCCTCTCTCCAGCCCCCGACTGCTTGCCTTCCTGCTGACTACCCCTTCGCCTTCCCCTTTGGATTCGACGAAAGATACATCCAACACGCACCGACAACACCCTCTGGTAAATTATACATTGTTAATTCCACACATAGTCTGCATTCACTCACTAGTGGTAGCATACACTTCCCACACATTCATCAAAGGTTTAAATAAACCTTCAAAAACGCAGTTCTGCCTTGGTGTCGCCTCCTTCCCTTTGCCTAGTACACAACAGTACGTTCTGGCCAAAAACATGACGGAACCAGGCGACACCCGAGAAGCCCTGTCTCGATCCCCCAGGACTTCTGGCTTGTCCATGCTTAGTGCTGTGGTTAACGAGCACCAAGAGCGTTTTATTGCCCTTGAGGACAATTTTGAGAGAGCTTTTTCTAAACTTCACTCTAGGCTGGACTGCCTTATGCCTAGAGTGACCCCCTCTGCAGCTACCCCGCAGCTCACTTCCCCAGTCCAAAGACCGGAACGCTGCGGACTGGAACGAGAGCCCAAAATGGCTTGTCCTAGACCCTTTGAGGGTGATTTTGAGCTGTGCAGGGGATTTCTTGTTCAGTGTGATCTTATTTTTCAACACCAGCCTTCACGCTATTCTTCTGATGGGGCTAAGATCGCTTTTATTTTTGCCCTACTCACGGGACCTGCACTCAAGTGGGCTACGGCTGCCGTGGACAAGACCTTGGGGCTAGGCACAGACTACGCTGCTTTCCGGGCCGAATTTCGGGCCGTATTTGACCACCCCAAAGATGGGGGGGACGCGGCGGGACACCTTCACTCCATCCAGCAGGGACTTCGCTCGGTGGCGGCCTACACTCTGGAATTCCGGACCCTGGCGGCTGACAGCGGATGGGACGATCGGGCACTCCAGAGCGCGTTCCGTCGAGGACTTTCGGAGGAGATTAAGGACGGACTACTGAGGGACAGACCCAGATCCTGCAGGGACCTCATCGAACTTGCACTCTTGTTCGATCAGAGATTGACGGAACGTGCGGCTGAGCGAGCCCAGGAAGCCACAAGGATCAGTACCCGACCTCAACTGCTACCCACTTTTGAAGCTCCAGCCCCACCACATATGGCTCCAACCACCATGCTGACAGCCCCGGAGCCCATGCAGTTGGGAAGGACTCGGCTGACCATTGAAGAGAGAGAGAGAAGGTTCAGACAACGCCTTTGTCTTTACTGTGGTCTAACCGGACATATCCTTCGTTTTTGTCCGGCTAAACCAAAAGACCAGGCTCGCCAGCTGAGGGGGTCCTGGTGAGCCATACTTGTTTTCCCCAAGATAAGGAAAACCCCGACTTCGTGATACCCGCTACCCTAGCGTGGGGCTCTAAATCTATCCAAATAAAGGCTTATTTGGACTCTGGAGCCGATGAGAGTCTCCTGGACTATGAATTTGCCCAAAGGATGGGCATTCCCCTGGTCCACCTGAACCGGTCACTTCCTGCTCAAGCCCTGGACGGACGACCTTTGGGACCCATCAGGTTTCGTACTGAACCCATTACCATGACAATTTCAGGAAACCACAGCGAGACCATCAGTCTTTGGGTTCTGGAGACCCCCGTCGCCCCGCTGGTGCTGGGTAGATCTTGGCTCCGTCAACATGACCCCCACGTCTCTTGGTCTTCTGGCAGGATCTTGGCATGGAGCACACCCTGCCACGCTAACTGTCTCAGGGCTGCCTCCCCTCCGGTCCACGTTCCCAGTATTGCTACCCCCCAGACAGATCTGTCCCGTGTACCTGCCTGCTACCATGACCTAGCGGAGGTTTTCAACAAGCAGCAAGCACAGGGTCTACCCCCGCATAGGCCATACGATTGTGCTATTGAGCTACTCCCGGAGGCTAAGCTACCTGCAAGCCGGCTTTATAACCTGTCACTCCCCGAGAAAGAGGCCATGAAGACATACATCACGGAGGGTCTAGCTTCAGGAATCATCACTCAATCTAAGTCTCCACTGGCAGCTGGATTCTTCTTTGTCTCCAAGAAGGACGGTTCACTCAGGCCTTGCATCGACTACCGTCATCTCAACAACATTACTATTAAGAACAAGTACCCCCTGCCTCTTCTCAACTCATCCTTCGAACCATTGGCACCAGCCACCATCTTCTCCAAATTGGATCTTCGGAACGCCTATCATCTTGTGCGGATTAAGGAAGGGGACGAGTGGAAGACAGCGTTCAACACCCACCTTGGGCACTTCGAATACCGGGTCATGCCTTTTGGACTCACGAACGCCCCAGCTGTTTTTCAGGCCCTCGTCAATGACATTCTGCGTGATATGCTTGATAAATTTGTCGTTGTTTATCTTGATGACATTCTGATTTTTTCCCAGAGTTTGGCTGAACACCAGGAACATGTTAGACTTGTACTCCAGAGACTTTTAGAGAACCGGCTCTTTGTCAAGGCCGAGAAGTGCAACTTTCACACCTCTTCAGTGGAATTCCTCGGTTTTCTAGTCGAGAAGGGACACATCCGAGCCGACCCCAAGAAAGTGGATGCTGTGGTGGATTGGCCTCAGCCATCTTCTAAAACGGAGTTGCGGAGATTTCTCGGCTTCGCTGGATTTTACCGACGCTTCATCCAGGACTTCAGCCGGATTGCCGCACCACTCCATGCCCTCACCTCTCCTAAAGGTTTTTTTGTCTGGTCTCATACTGCTAACAAGGCTTTCGAAGAGCTGAAGAAGAGATTCATCTCCGCCCCTGTCCTCGTCCACCCTGACTTGGACGTTGCCTTTCTTGTGGAGGTGGACGCTTCAGATTCCGGGATTGGAGCTGTACTTTCTCAACGCTTTAAGATTGACAATCTCATTCACCCAGTTGCATTTTTTTCCAGACGCCTATCCCTGGCAGAGCGGAACTACGACGCTGGGAACAGAGAACTGTTGGCGGTCCACGAAGCTCTTGCCGAATGGAGACACTGGTTGGAGGGGGCTCGTCACCAGTTCCAGATCCTAACTGACCACAGCAATCTCCTCCACATCCGCTCTGCCAGGAGGCTGAATAATCGACAGGCAAGATGGCAACAATTTTTCTCCCGCTTCGACTACTTGCTGTCTTTCAGACCCGGATCCAAGAACGCTAAGGCGGACGCTCTCTCCAGAGTGTTTATGGAGGAACCTTCTGAGCGCCCAGTGGATGTCCCCATTCTTCCTCCCTCTCGCATTGTGGGGATGGTTTCCTGGAAAGTGGAGGAACTTGTTAAAACTGCACTGTGCTCCAATCCAGGACCTGGGGGTGGACCACCCAACAAGCTCTTTGTCCATCAGGAACTGCGATCCAGAGTCCTGGATTGGGGCCACTCTAGCCTGTTTTCCTGCCATCCTGGATTCCAAAGAACCCTTTCACTGCTTCGTAGACGCTTCTGGTGGCCATCCATGGCCAGAGACACGCGTGAGTTTATCGCAGCATGTTCTTCTTGTGCCCGCAGCAAGGCATCACACAGACCCCCAGCTGGTCTCCTTCACCCGCTCCCCATCCCTGCCCGCCCTTGGTCACACATCGCCTTGGATTTCATCACTGGATTTCCAGCCTCCAGAGGTAACACTACCATATTAACCATTGTAGACCGATTCTCCAAAGCAGCCCATTTCATTCCTCTTGGCAAACTACCTTCTGCTTCGGAGACGGCTGACCTCCTCACACTTCACGTCATCAAATTGCATGGTATCCCGGTAGACATTGTGTCTGATCGGGGCCCCCAGTTTTCTTCACAAGTCTGGAGAGCCTTTTGTAAGGGGATTGGGGCCTCGGTCAGTCTCACTTCGGGATACCACCCCCAGAGCAACGGGCAGGCTGAAAGGGCGAACCAGAGCGTGGAGACCATGCTCCGCTGCGTCGCCAGTAAGAAGCCCACTACCTGGAGCAAGTTCCTTCCTTGGGTGGAATACTCCTACAACTCCTTGAGGAGCTCCGCTACCGGTATGTCACCTTTTGAATGTTCTTTGGGCTATCAACCCCCATTGTTTCCCCAGCAAGAATTGGAGATTGCAGTGCCCTCTACTAAGGCCCACATAAGGAAGTGTCAGAGGGTGTGGAGAGCCGCTCGAGCAGCCTTAGAGAAGGCTTCTGCAAAGATGTGCCGCAACGCCAACCGTCATCGCGTCCCGGCTCCATCCTATCGGCCGGGCCAGCAAGTCTTGTTATTGGCCAAGGACCTTAATCTTCAGGTACCTTCTAAGAAGTTAGCACCCCGTTACGTTGGTCCATTCCCCATCATCTCTATAATTAACCCCGTATCTGTCAAGCTAGCTCTCCCACCCTCGGTTAAGAGACACTCGGTAGTACATGTTTCACAGATAAAACCGGTAGCGGAGAGCGCTCTGTCTCCCCCTGTCCCTGCCCCCCCTCCCTCTAGGTTCCTGGAAAATGGAGATCAGGTTTGGACGGTTAAAGAAATCCTCAGGGTCCGTCGACAGGGTAGGGGGCTTGTGTATCTGGTCGACTGGGAGGGTTATGGACCAGAGGACAGGTCTTGGGTACCAGCCTCCTATCTTGCCGATCCCTCACTTCTAGAGGATTTCTACCGCGCCAATCCTGATGCTCCCCGGCGCTCGTCGGGTGCCTCGCCTAAGGGGGGAGGTACTGTCACGGCGCGGATTCGAACCCGTGTCTCTCTTAATTCTGAGTGTCACAATTCCTCTTCTGGCTGCTCGCTCGGACACGCCCCCGCTCACGCTGGGCAGCAACAAGGCTGCAGGCAATCACTCATCATCACACCTGGGCTTGACGAGAGGGAGCGGCATAAAGAGACAGCGAAGCCAGGAGACCTTTGCCAGAACGTAGCCAATCTCACCTGAGTAAGCATCACGTCTGGCACCTCTCCCTCGTTCCTTGCTCGCCTTCATTGTGCTCTTCCTCGTTCCTGTTTTGATGTCCTTTGTGTCTTCCACAGTGTTTTCCGCGATCGTGTCTTGCCTCACGACCTCCTCCCGGATTGTTGCTTGCCTTCCCCGATCCTTGACCACTGTTTGGACCCTGACATCGTTGCCTCTCTCCAGCCCCCGACTGCTTGCCTTCCTGCTGACTACCCCTTCGCCTTCCCCTTTGGATTCGACGAAAGATACATCCAACACGCACCGACAACACCCTCTGGTAAATTATACATTGTTAATTCCACACATAGTCTGCATTCACTCACTAGTGGTAGCATACACTTCCCACACATTCATCAAAGGTTTAAATAAACCTTCAAAAACGCAGTTCTGCCTTGGTGTCGCCTCCTTCCCTTTGCCTAGTACACAACAGGAATACCTCCTCATCCTTCTACTATCAAGGTGAGAGTCATGATTTATGATCTATGATAAATGTCCAGAGGCGAGGAAGGATATTAACACTTGATAATATCAATATAGGCACACAAGCTTGTGATCACGGCGCCGCTATAAATAGTTTTTCTGCGTTAGCGCTTATAATAACAATATTATTAATGCTTGGTTAATATTGAAGTCATTAAATGTTTATTTATTGGGTGGAATGGGTGGAATGGAGAAACTACCACTGGCTTTGCAGTAAGCTGACTTTTATTTACGTTTATTTACAAGTTAGAAAAAAAAAACAGGACTATTGTTCCCTTCGAGGCGACAGTTTGTGATTGTGTTAGCTTCACGTTAACATTTTGTTTTCATATGTTCACCGTTGACGAAAGCCCACATATTTATGTTTGTTTTCATGCTATGCTAAGGGCTATTCTGTTGCCTTATTAAAGGATTAAGGAGATCTTACTTGCCTACATACTGCTTCCTGCCGTCCTTTTTGCATCCTGTGAAACACGACCAATTTGACTACCGACCGGAACGTAACAATTTAAGCTACATTTGCATCAGTCTGGCTGGCACTGGGAGCCAGGTGGGTGAAGTGTCTTGCCCGGGACTAAGATGGCGGAATCAGGCCGGCGAACAGGTTTGTGCCGGCCCGCGAGATGAGTTTCCTAAGTGTAAAAATGAGCTGAAATGTCTTAATTTAAAAAACTGCTGTTCTTAATGTGTCCACTAGATGCCGCAATAGCAATTCTTTGCAGCTCCGGCCGCCAGAGTGCGCATGACTTCAGAGGGGGCGGAGCTACAGTATGTGTTAATACTTCCGTGTTTGGGCACTACATACTTACTTTACTTGTAGTGATAGCATACAACATGTTGTTTGTTATGTTCACGCCTTGATTGTCAAATATGTTGTTGGTAATGTAACCTGTGACATTTATAGCCAAACAAATGCTTTTGATTATATTTACATTTTGTGTTGTACCTATATGTATCCAAATTCACAAGTTTTGTCGAAGATATGTACTGTACATCAGTTGAGAACTGGTTTCTTGATCTTTTAAAACTCCCCTAAAGTAATAAATTCTGGTAGCCTCAGATCTTTTTGGATGCCATTCCATGACCAGGGAGCAGCATAACTGAATGATTTTTTTTTTTTCTAAGATCTGTGTTTTTAGGTTATCATGCCATGATTTTATCAGCCCACTAAGGAATATCTTTTCTTCCATGTGGCCACAGAGTTAAAGTGAGTTTGAGACCCGTGGTATACACATTAATGTACTCAATGTAAGACAGCAGTGGTTCTGATTTTACAAAATATATTATCTGTGTATTATCTGTGAATATTACATTATTTTTTTTAAATGCAACAAACACAGCAAAATATGAACACAAATGGTATAAAACATCTACAATCTGATCAGTGACGTGCGGTGAGGTTGATGGCTGGTGAGGCACTGACTTCATCACAGTCAGATTTACAAACATATGAACCCTAAAGAGTATCTTATTCACCATTTGATTGGCAGCAGTTAACGGGTTATGTTTAAAAGCTCATACCAGCATTCTTCCCTGCTTGGCACTCAGCATCAAGGGTTGGAATTGGGGGTTAAATCACCAAAAATTATTCCCGGGCGCAGCGCCGCTGCTGCCCACTGCTCCCCTCACATCCCGGGGGGTGAGCAAGGGATGGGTCAAATGCAGATGACAAATTTCACCACACCTAGTATGTGTGTGACAATCATTGGTACTTTAACTTAATTTTAACTTTACACATACAAACTGTAGCACACAAAAAAGCACATTTAATAAAAAAAACATTATGGTCTTACCTTTACTTATAAGTGCGGGAACAGTGGTGTTTGTGTTGGAGGAGTTGTGAATGAATGAAATATGAAATCCGTACTGCAGTCTGCAGGTGTACCTAATGTTGTGTCCCTGCAGTCGTTCACGGCTCCTCCGGCGCGAGCATTGTTGTGTTTGCACTTTTTGGCTTCTTGTTAAGTGACTTTTTTTGGGTGGATTCGGTCTTGCACGTGGAGGGTTTGGGTGTGGGCTTTGGTTGGTGTGGCGCTCCCGTCGGGAGGTGCATTCTGCGGCGGAGGTGCATTAACCGGCCCCAGGAGGCAGGATTACTGCGAGCCTCACACAGTGCGTCTTCGCAGCAGTTTTATGATTGCTCAGCACAAGAAATACGTTACACACATACAGTTGTTGACAAAATACACTGTACATTATATACCTCAGCTAACTAAACTAAGGAAATGTATAATATAATTCATATAGCAATACGGTCTCACTGCACAGCAGGCCAGCAGTTAGCCGAGTCCGCAATCCATGTTGAGGCACAACTGAGTGACGTGCCTCAACTGGCTGCTGATCACCGCAAATCTCTTCTCAGTATTTGAACGGAAAATGTGAAAATTCAGCGATTTTGAATAAAAATAATCTAAAACTGGTGAAGTTAAATGGAAAATAACTTTATAGTATAATCACTGAATACATATAACAATTTAATTTTTTTTTTTTCTTTTTACATTTTTTTTCTTTCCATGATGGCAGGTGAGGCGGGGCGGGTAAATCTGATATAATATCACTTTTTTGGAAACCAACACTGCTTGGTGCTTTGTCGGAGCTGCTGTGACGAAGATTACCGTAATAACTTGTATATGTTCCTGAGGGAACTCTCCTGAAGGAATCAATAAAGTACTATCTATCTATGACTCAAAAGCGCGGATTCCAACCATTGAAATACTTTCTATAGTTCAAGACCTAAAACAGCGCTGAATATCATAATGGCAAATACAGTATCGATGTTAAAGGTCTAAAAAAATCATTTGAAACATCCGGCGTGCCGGATTGAAAATCTTAACGGGCCCGCGGCCCATAATTTGCCCAAATCTGACGTGGGGTTTAGATCTTAGCGCTAAAAGCAGATACGAGCAAAAAAAGCAAACAATGCAATAGAATCGATCCCTATACGCTAGCAAGGGGGCAGCACGGTGGAAGAGGGGTTAGTGCGTCTGTCTCACAATACAAAGGTCCTGGGTGCGATCCTGCGCTCGGGATCTTTCTGTGTGGAGTTTGCATGTTCTCCCCGTGACTGCGTGGGTTATCTCCGGGTACTCCGGCTTCCTCCCACTTCCAAAAACATGCACCTGGGGATAGGTTGATTGGCAATATTAAATTGGCCATAGTATGTGAATGTGAGTGTGAATGTTGTCTGTCTATCTGTGTTGGCCCTGTGATGAGGTGGCGACTTGTCCAGGGTGTACCCCGCCTTCCGCCTGATTGTAGCTGAGATATGCTCCAGCACTCCCCGCGACCCCGAAAGGGATAAGCGGTAGAGAATGTATGGATGGATTAGCAAGGAAATATTTGTCGAGAGATCTCAAGGAATATCTGTCGGTCGCATTCCCAGACATGTTGAACTATATGGTGCTCCAACAGACGTCATTCTAACAGATGAAAGCCAGGAAAAACACAGAAGCCGTTTGTGTTTGGCTAGGTCAAGGAAATTGGTATCGAGACTTCTAGGTAAGTCATGCTTGGCTTTTGCTCGGGTAATGTTGCGTTTCTTGATTTAACTTGCACAAACATGTCCTTGGGAATAATTTTTGGTGATTTAACCCCCAATTCCAACCCTTGATTCGGAGTGCCAAGCAGGGAGGTTTTCTATGGTCTTTGGTATGACTCGGCCGGGGTTTGAACTCCCAACCTACCGATCTCAGGGCGGACACTTTAACCACCAGGCCACTGAGTAGGTAGTCTTGATTCACGTTTTTTTTTCATTTTTACCATTATATTAACTACTCGTAAAGATAATCGGAAACACCACTACCAGTTGTGAAAGAAGACGGACAAGTGATCACAGCTCACTCGGGTAAGTTTCGTCCGTGTTGCCTTGTTGTTGCACGCCTCATATTTATTTTTTGTTCAAATATAACGACAGATATTAATGTTGTGTATATGCTGAAAGCTTGATCTATGACCGCTGCCTTTGCTAAACACTTAACTCGTTTGGGTTTTGCTCACGTTGGCTTTCTTTTACTTAGACTCGCCGAGTTGGAGGTTTATGAAACGCTAGCAGCACAAATTTGTTGTCAGAACTCCGAAGCAAGATTACATAGTCAAATAGGAAATACTAAACGTTAAAAGTATATCAAACAAACCTTTAACAAAGAGACCACTGCAAACTTGTACGTTTCTTGTCGTAATTTCGCAAAATCTTGCGCCCTTTCGCCCTTATTGATTACCTCTCAAGGATCTCTGAAGAAACGTTTAGCCTTTTCCCGATTTGAACGGTTACAACAGCCTAAAACAAAGCAAGTGGCGGCGTGGCGCAGTAGAAGAGTGGCCGTGCGCGACCCGAGGGTCCCTGGTTCAATCCCCACCTAATACCAACCTCGTCATGTCCGTTGTGTCCTGAGCAAGACACTTCACCCTTGCTCCTGATGGGTGCTGGTTAGCGCCTTGCATGGCAGCTCCCTCCATCAGTGTGTGAATGGGTAAATGTGGAAGTAGTGTCAAAGCGCTTTGAGTACCTTGAAGGTAGAAAAGCGCTATACAAGTACAACCCATTTATCATTTATTTTATCATTAAGTGTTACGGCGGGGTCGCATGTTTATGCGCGGATCTTTTCCCCAAGATGCAGACGGAACTCCGGAGGCAGGGTGAAGGTAAGACAATGATTTATTTTTCATAAATCAGGCAAAATACAAAAATACAGGAGAGCGTGCCGATAGCACGGGTAGCTATGGAAAAACTAACACGTAACTTGTTGCATGGAACAAACAAGACCGCCAGAAGAAGTGAGGCGAAAAGCAGGGATAAATAACTCTCTGATTCGGTGAGCAGGTGAGCGTCCCGAACACTAATCAGAGGCAGGTGAAAAATAATCAGCACCCATGGCAACTAAGAAACACAAACCCAGAGGTGCTGAAAACCGAACTAAGGGAGTCGAACTAAAATAAAACATGATCCGTAAAAAGCAAAATGCCGCCCAGAATGCCTTACAACAGACGCCAGGTGAATACAAAGTCCATTAAGTAATACTTGCAAATGAGGCACAGAAGTGTAAGAAAACAAGATAGACAGCACATAAATTATTATTTTTAAACAGTTAACATTAATGAACACAAACAAAAGTCCTGACAATTGGCATCATTGCGTTCTAGTATCGATTCCTAGGTACTGGGCATTGGTTCAAATGTGAAAGGTCCATACGGCTGTTTTGGCTTTACAGCGGCAGGCTAAAAAAATGTATACACAATAAATGTATTTGCATCGTCATCCTAATTCGGGCGCCGGCTGTTAAAAAATACTATTGCATTTTTTCAGGGAGTAAAAGCATCTGGGGCTGAATGACCGCTGTGATTGATACGGCTGTAGACGTCTTGCTATGATTTAAAGACGACGCAGTGAGACTTCAAATCAATACTTGTTTGCATCCGTCTATCTCCAAACAATTTATCTTTGTACGTTTTTTTGTTTTTTTTTGGTGCCAATAACTCTTGAAAATGATGAATTCTTTCCCCGACTCCTTTTGTCATCCCGCTCTTATTTATTTCAGAAGGTCAGCGTTGGCAGGCCAAGCTGCGTCAACTGCATTTGTCTGTCGGCATTCCCTAAGAAGCTCACAATCCGGAGTATGACCCTCGCTTTATTATTTCCCACTGAAAATTTCCAATGTAGCGTTGTGCATTTTTTTCATCTGTTTGGAACCTCTCTTTAAGACTGAATGTGGCATTGTGGGAATAAATCTGCTGCTGACAGCCATAGTGAAAGTCATTAGTCAGCCCACATAGACCCTGGCCATCTGCCATTACAAAAGAGCCTCTCCTCTCTCTTTCTCTTTCTCTCTCCCATTGCCTCCCTAACTAGGACTATCTCGCTCGCCCATAGTCTCATTCCTCTAATGGAGCCCATAAAATCCGGAAGAATCTTGTTGATGCAGCTACAGTACTTTAACACTGACACCATGTTTAAAGTAACTGGATATTAAGTAGTCATTTTAGTAGGCCAGAAGCGTAGTCATGAGTAAGTAAAAATAATGATCAATAATGTATTAATGTGTGTTCCAAAAGAACAGGACATGCGTGTGCAATGTTTTAATGAACTGTATCCTGAAAAGTAGTGATGTTGAGAAGGATTCCAATTTTGTCAAGACACGCTTCGTCGGTTGACTGTATATACAAATGGATGCATGAGTATTGCAGGGGGAAATAATAGCAAGCCAAAACGTCACGTGGGAATCTCAGGGTTGGGACTGTGGAGGAGTTAAAGTCGATTGTCATTTCCATTACGAGGCCCATGGCCGTTCGATACAAGCGTACGCTTTCAAGAGGACGACAAAATTCAAATATGAATGAGTCATATTGGAAACTCTTGATGTTTTCCTTTTTTTTTAAATTTTGATAAGTGCTGTCAAACGAATACATTTTGCTGTTGTGTGTTGTTTTCTGTGTTTTCTTCCCATTTTATTTTTTTCTTTCCAGTTGCTGTAAACCAGGGGTGTCAAACGTACGGCAGGTTTTATCCGGTATGCGGGATGAGTTTGCTAAGTCTAAAAAATAACCCTATTTTTTTAATTAAATCACAATCACAATCAGAAATACTTTATTAATCCCAGAGGGGAAATTAAGATTTTCAGCACAATCCAATTCTGTCATGTCTTGGTGATCATGTTTAGTTTGGCTATGTTCTGTTTGGTTTTTGCACTCTGTCAGTGTCTGTTTTTTCACTCCCTGTTTTGTTTCCATGACTACCAATCAGTTCACCTGTCCTCACGACTCACGCACCTGATTCATTTGAACTCACGCACCTGTTTTCAATCACCCCATGACTATTTAAGCCTGTCATTTTCTGTTGGTCGGGCTGGCGACATCACATTCATGCTCTGCGGAAAAGTGTTCTGTGGTCTGACGAGTCCACATTTCAAATTGTTTTTGGAAACTGTGGACGTCGTGTCCTCCAGAACAAAGAGGAAAATAACCATCCAGGCTGTTATGGGCGCAAAGTTCAAAAGCCAGCATCTGTGATGGTATGGGGGTGTATTAGTGCCCAAGACATGGGTAACTTACACATCTGTGAAGGCACCATTAATGCTGAAAGGTACATACAGGTTTTGGAGTAGCATATGTTGCCATCCAAGCAACGTTATCATGGACGCCCCTGCTTATTTCAGCAAGACAATGCCAAGCCACATTTTAAAATGTTAAAACAGCATGGCTTCGTAGTAAAAGAGTGCTGGCCTGCTTGTAGTCCAGACCTGTCTTCCATTGAAAATGTGTGGCGCATTATGAAGCCTAAAATACCACAACGGAGACCCCCGGACTGTTGAACAACTTAAGCTGTACATCAAGCAAGAATGGGAAATAATTCCACCTGAAAAGCTTCAAAAATGGGTCTCCTCAGTTCCCAAACGTTTACAAAGTGTTGTTAAAAGGAAAGGCCATGGAACACAGTGGTAAAAATGCCTGTGTGCTAAGTTTTTTGCAATGTGTTGCTGCCATTAAATTCTAAGTTAATGATTATATGCAAAAAATAAATAAATAGTTCCTCAGGTCGAACATTAAATATCTTGTCTTTGGAGTCTATTCAACTGAATACAAGTTGAAGAGGATTTGCAAATCATTGTATTCTGTTTTTATTTACGATTTACACAAAGTGCCAACTTGACTGGTTTTAGGTTTTGTACTTATTTTGATTTTACAATTCCTGCTAAATTCTAGACATGCAAATCTTGAATTAGGATGTCCTATCAAGTAAAATGACATGTCCATACAGCAAAGAGAGCCAAGATAAAATCTAATATTTTTTATCTTAGCTCTTTTTTGCAGTGTACAGACTTTGGGTTCCCTGGGAAGGGAAATACGAGAGTATGTGTATGTCCAAGTTGAAGCAGATTTAACCTTTTTTTAATCAGATAAAACTCAAAATATTAAAACCCATGGAATTATTTGATTTCATCAGCACAATTGTGATGGACAATCGAGAAAATGCGGTTTAACGATTCAGAGGGAATACCTGTGTTGTTAATCTTCATAGGTAACATTCGTTAAGATAGTATTAGGTAAAAAGTAGTAAAAGTTTTTTTTCTCCATATTCGTACCTCCGACATCGATTTAGAAACTCATAGCATTCATGAGACACAGTATACAGCACAGCCAATTACGTGGGCCTGGTGAACAGAGCGAAACGCCATCAAAGAAAAGAAGAATATGTGCAACCACTAATGATGTTCTCCACACAGTCAAATAATAAACACCCAAACAAATCAAAGCATTGGCTGCCGTTTAAAAGGTTCGGTTTGGCACGGTTGGGGTGAAAAAGAAATAATTGAGCCCACAACTAAAAAGTGTTGAATATTATTTGGGGGTAGATATGCTAGTCCGTCATAATCTCATTCAGATATCAAAACCTGCCTCGCTTTACCCGATCTCAGTTCAGCCAGCATCAAAGTATTAACTCAAAGCCGGGGCAGTAGTGAAGTGAAGTGAAGTGAATTATATTTATATAGCACTTTTTCTCAAGTGACTCAAAGCGCTTTACATAGTGAAACCCAATATCTAAGTTACATTTAAACCAGTGTGGGTGGCACTGGGAGCAGGTGGGTAAAGCGTCTTGCCCAAGGACACAACGGCAGTGACTAGGATTTCGGAAGCGGGGATCAAACCTGGAACCCTCAAGTTGCTGGCACGGCCGCTCTACCAACCGAGCTATACTGCTCGTAATTTACTCTAAAACATGCAAACTTGATAGCAGACCTGAAACTTGTAGCGCAGAGGTGTCAAATTTTAGCTCAGGCGCTGCATGGAGGAAAATCTACTGGTAAATGGTAAATGGTAAATGGGTTGTACTTGTATAGCGCTTTTCTACCTTTTTTAAGGAACTCAAAACGCTTTGACACTATTTTCCACATTCACCCATTCACACACACACACATTCAAACATTCACACACTGTAAAATGGTAAAGTCATGGCATGATAACTTAAAAATAAAGACAACTTCAGGTTGTTTTCTTTGTTTTACTTTGGCCAAAAAAATAGAACAAGAACATTCTAAAAAGGTACAAATCACAAATAATCCTCTGGACAAAACACTTCAAATTTGTTGAAAATTCTGAGGAAATTGTCACATCGTGGTGAGGGAAGTCCTGTTTTGGGGGTTGTCTGGCAAACTTCCTGTTTTATTTTGAAAATTCTAATCCTCCTCTCGTTTCAGGCCACTTGCTCTTCCTCCTGTGTCACTGGTCTGATGTCTCTCCTGATTGCCTGATTGTGCCCACCTGTGTCACCCTCCCTCATGTGTATATAGTCCTCGTCTTCCCCTGTCTTGTCGCCAGAGTATATCGTCTTGCTACGTACCGCCAGCCTTGTCCACAGCCTTGAACCAAGTTTGATAAGTATTGTCTCGCTTTATTTATTGATTTCTTTGTTTCCTCTGAGAGAGTGATTTTCTTTTGCTAAAGTTTTTCGGTCAAGTCTTTTTGTATCAATTTTCATAGTGCCTTGTCTTCCTTTTTTTACCTCCTTCTGGAGCGCTTTTAGTTTGCAGTAGTGATGGGTTGATGAGGCGTCATGAAGCGTTTCGACACATTGCAAAACTGTATTGATACTGTGTCGATACTGTGTCCCTAAATACTGACATCTGCTGGACATTAAAAATCCCTACAGGCAACCTATGGACCGACTCAATTGACACTGATTTTATGACCCAGTACAGTGGTTCTCAAATGGGGGTACGCGTACCCCTGGGGGTACTTGAAGGTATGTCAAGGGGTACGTGAGATTTTTAAAAAGTATTCTAAAAATAGCAACAATTCAAAAATCCTTTATAAATATATTTATTGAATAATACTTCAACAAAATATGAATGTAAGTTCATAAACTCAGTGAAGCACAAGCTCAGGTTTGTCACTAAAATGTCTGTCAAAAAGAACTGTGAAAAGAAATGCAATATTCAGTGTTGACAGCTAGATTCTTTGTGGACATGTTCCATAAATATTGATGTTAAAGGTTTTTTGTTTTTTTTTGTGAAGAAATGTTTAGAATTAAGTTCATGAATCCAGATGGATCTCTAATACAATCCCCAAAGAGGGCACTTTAAGTTGATGATTACTTCTATGTGTAGAAATCTTTATATATAATTGAATCACTTGTTTATTTTTCAACAAGTTTAGTTATTTTTATATCTTTTTTTCCAAATAGTTCAAGAAAGACCACTACAAATGAGCAATATTTTGCACTGTTATACAATTTAATAAATCAGAAACTGATGACATAGTGCTGTATTTTACTTCTTTATCTTTTTTTTTCTACCAAAAATGCTTTGCTCTGATTAGGGGGTACTTGAATTAAAAAAAAATTCACAGGGGGTACATTGCTGAAAAAAGGTTGAGAACCACTGACCTAGTATATACACAATAATATAAACCAAGTCATTGTATTTCATTTAGGATTATTTCATAACTTCATTTAAATAAAAATATATTTTTTGTCTTTTTTAGATAAAGTCAATAAATAATGTGAACATGTATCATAACATGGAAATCTAAGAGAACGTGTTGTGAATGAGGATGCTTGTGGACCTGGAAATTATTTTTATTTTTTTTTAAACATTTTTATTTAAAAAAAAAAAAAGTTTTTCCAACGTATTCAATTTTAGACGCTTTCTCTTCTTAGTTATAATTTCTCCGGCTGTAGAAAAGACACGCTCACAGGGCACAGAGGAGGCGTCAGTGCGACACAGTTCGCGTATCGGTCACGTGACCAAAACAGCTCATGATCGGTCACGTGACTTTCTAAAAGTGGTACGCGCACCGACACAGGGTTTCGCTCTATGAGCTCGACGCATGCGCCGATGCATCGGTGTTGCCGGACCCATCACTAGTTTGCAGGCTTCTCAACTCTTTACAACATATTTTCTGTTTTTAGCTTCTCGACTTTTCATGAGTGAAATTACCTTTTTGTAGATTATCATAGATTGTTGGTTTTTTGTTATTAGACTCGTATAGAACTTTTGCTATTGCCCTTTTCCTCCTTATGGAGTGATTTTCTGTTTATTGCCTTATGTCCTATGCTACACATCCTCTTGTTGCTCGAATATATCATAGATAGATTTTTGTAATCACTCTGTCCAAGAGATAGCAAAGAAAACTATCTGAATAAAGTCTGAGTCAATTGTCTCTCTTCTGCACCTGAGTCCTCATTTTTGCCAAGACCTAACAGAAATTGGTGCAGTTTCAAAAAGACAATGAGCTTAGACTTAGTCTGTTTATCTACAAAGCCAGGATTATATTTTAAGTCACAGTCTTTCTGGGATAGAACAAAAACGCAACATGTAAACTCTTCTATGTATCAAATAACTCCTCTGTCATGTCCACGTATCAATCCAGAGCTAACTCAACAAACCGTAATAAACGGAGGTAAAAACTTTTTCAAAAGGGTTAAGTTCACTTTTCTCGTGTTTGACAGAGACATTTCGGGGCAATAAGGGTGCCAAATAACCATGTGTTCGAAGCAGAAGATATAAAACGGCAGGTTAAGTTTTATGCGGGTCGAGGAGGAGGAGCCACACTCCCCCTTTACAAACCGTTTCCTTGCCTAACAGAATTGCTATTGTGACATCCGGTGGACACATTTAGAACAGCAGTCTCTTTCGTTCCCCAAATAAAGGAGCTCGTTTTTATACTTGGCAAACTCTTCACGCGGGCCGTATAAAACCTGTTCGGGCCCTACATTTCACACCCCTGTTCTAGCGCGTCTGTCTTCATGAATATGCAGCATATATGCTGATCAATAAAACAGGATAAAATGCAAATATAATTATTCAGCATGCACATGTGATTTGTCAAGACTGAAACTGCGCTGCGGGCACTAGTTTGTGTCTTTATTTGGCACGTCTGAAAAGCACGCACACAATTACGCACACGGCTGTGAGAAAAGAGGTGATGCAGAGACGGATGATGGACAGAGAATCATTTGTCATGTGTCAACATATTTCCACTATCAAAAATTTTAAAACAAATATTAGACATGTTAGGTTAAAGTTAACGTACCCATGATTGTCACACACAGACTAGGTGTGGCGAAATAACTTATTCTCTGCATTTGACCCATCACCCTTGATCACCCCCTGGGAGGTGAGGGGAGCAGTGAGCAGCAGTGGTGGCCACGCCCGGGAATAATTTTGGTGATTTAACCCCCAATTCCAATCCTTGATGCCGAGTGCCAAGCAGGGAGGTAATGGGTCCCATTTTTAGAGTCTTTGGTATGACTCGGCCGGGGTTGGAACTCACGACCTACCGATCTCAGAGCGGACACTCTAACCACTAGGCCCATGTCATTTTTTCAGCAATATCATTTTATAATTGTATAGCTACTGGATGACTTAAGGGGCTTATTAAAACAAATTCCAAATGATTTTTTTTTTTTTTCGGTCCTATCATAAGTACATGGAAAATGGCAATTACTAAATGACGGGGAGCTTCAAAGACTATATTGTCCACACGAGTGAAAATGGCATGTGTGGCGCCCCCTATCGGTTTTGCTGGAACATGCCTGCATACATGAAATACAGATATCCTTTTAAGTTGTATAATCATTGGACTAGGGTTGTACGGCAATGAATTAAAAACGGTGCTATACTGCTTCTGGAAAATACCAGTACTTTTTTTTTTCTCCGGACACAACTGCACGACATCGTCACGTTGTAACATTGCTGGTGAAACAAACAGAGGCGCATGTTAGACAACAGACACAGGAACAGTGTGGAGATAGAAAAGGAAGAATGGACACATTTTGGCTTAAAAACTAAGGGTAAAGTTGAAGCTTTAAGCTTCGCTCTTGCTCTTGTTAGCTATTAGCTAGCTAGCGGCTAACGTCCATCCACAGTCGGTAGTGTTTTAGCTACTTCTAAACCCTAATACTCGCCTCCATGGCAACAAATAAACTATGTTTCTTAAAAATATCATCCCTGAAGGACGAGGAGTAGGTAAACTTGCTTCACTACACTTTGTAGAAGGATACAATAGCTAACCGCTAACAGCAAGCCAGCACTCCTTAATGTAAACAAATGCCATGGGTGTATTTACATACACAGACATCGACTGTAATGATACCAAGTACAACAACCGTACAGAGTCGATACTACTATGATTACATCAATATTTTGTTTTTTTCATTGTTTTTCAAACCAATGAAATACGTCCCTGGACACATGAGAACTTAAATTATGACCAATGTATGATCCTGTAACTACTTGGTATTGGATTGATACCAAAATTTGTAGTATCACCCAAAACGTATGTAAAGTATCAAACAACAGAAGAATAAGTGATTATTACATTTTAACAGAAGTATAGATAGAACATTTTAAAATAGAAATAAGCAGATGTTAACAGTAAATTAACAAGTAGATTAATAATAAAAAGTTTTACCACTTGTCCCTCATAATTTTGACAAAATAATGCAACCGGAAATTAGGAGCCTTTGTTTGCGTACTACTAATTTAATGCCAAAATGTGCCTTTGATTGCAATAAGAAACCTATGTTTAATGTAGTGTTGTAACGATACCGATATTTTGGTACCGGTACTAAAATTATTTTGGTACTTTTCGGTACTTTTCTAAATAAAGGGGACCACAAAAAAATTGCATTTTTGGCTTTATTTTAACAAAAAATCTTAGGGTACATCAAACATATGTTTCTTATTGCAGTTAAGTCCTTAAATAAAATAGTGAACATACTAGACAACGTGTCTTTTAGTAGTAAGTAAACAAACAAAGACTCCTAATTTAGTCTGCTGACATATGCAGTAACATATTGTGTCATTTATTATTCTATTATTTTGTCAATTATTAAGCACAAGTGGTAGAAAATTAATTATTTATCTACTTGTTAATTTACTGTTAATATCTGCTTACTTTCTCGTTTAACATGTTTTGTCTACACTTCTGTTAAAATGTAATAATCACTTATTCTTCTGTTGTTTGATACTTTACATTAGTGGTGGATGATACCACAAATTTGGGTATCAATCCGATACCAAGTCGTTACAGGATCATACATTGGTCAAAATCAAAGTCCTCATGTGTCCAGGGACATATTTCCTGAGTATATAAACATAATATACATTTTAAAAAAACTAAAGAAGATGTGATGCCAAAAATTATCGACGTAATTATAGTAGTATCGACTAGATACCTGCCTGTACTTGATATCTTTACAGTGGTCGTCAGGTTTAGATCCACCCATGGCGTTTGATTACATTTTGATGCCGGTGAGCTACGGTGTGTAGTGAAGCATGTTTAGCTATTCCTCGTCCTGCAGGGATGATACTTGTAAGAAACGTACCCTATTTGTTGCCATGGAGACCAGGATTAGTGATTTAGAAGTAGCTAAAACTCTGCCGACGGCGGATGGATGTTAGCCGCTTGCTAGCTAGCCATGTCTTAAAGCACCTCTTCCTGAGGGCGTTTCAGTGTTATAACTTCACCTTTATCGTTAGTTTTTAAGCGTCCGTTCTCCCTTTTCTGTCTACACACTGACTCTGCTTGTAAGTACGCCGTGATTGTGAGCTCGTCTGCTCGTAAACCCGCAATGTCATGACATGAATTCGACGCGGGCGGGTGCGGGATCGGTACGTTTCAGAGACGGTATCGTACCAAAAATTATTAATTAGTATTGCGATACTATACTAATACCGGTATACCGTACAACCCTAGTTTAATGTATCACAAGCTTTTCTTTTGAAAAATAAAGCCAATGATTAAATTTCTTTGTGTTCACCTTTATTTTGAAAAGTATCAAAATACATGTTGGTACCCGTATCAAACTGTTGGTATCAGGAAAACCCTACATTGCACCAGTACTTCTTTTTATGTGGGGCGGGGGTAAACAATACATACACTTTCAGCTAGGTGGCTGTAGGTGCTGATGGTAGCATTTCATAGAGTGGTTTATATGGATAAAGAAATTTTTTTTTTTAAATCTTCTCAATCGTATTTATATCTAGAGGGCATGAAACAACACTGGCAAGTATATCCCACAATCACCATGTTTTGCTCTAAGATACCATAACACCCAATTATATATAGGACTTTCATACTTTGACAGATTTCCACTGTTGTTTCAAAGTTTGTTTTTCTCTGATGGGTAATTATATTCTGTTTTACGATTCACTGACCTGTTGGCACCACTGGCTGGATCTTGGCTGCATAATTGTGCTCCAGCATGTTGGATAAAATGCACTGTTTGAAAAGGAATGCTTTTAGCCGTGGTTGAGCGAGAGGTGGAAGGTTAAGAAATGATGTGCCCAAAGGGAGGTGACACGGTGAAATTGATCGCAGCCTCGGATAATCGTCAGCCTATTAAATGGGTCTTAAGTGGTGGTAACGGGCTAAGACAATGAAACTTTGCAACAAACACCCCTGATGGTTTCTCCTCTTTTCATCATTCCGCTGCCTGCTCAAAGTGAAGATCTTTAAATATCCGGCTGAATTTCTTTGAGTAACATCAGACTGCTTTGATGCTATCAGTGTACCAGAGTGGCTGCACTGAGATGCTTTGCAAGACCGTCACCAGCAGTGTTTCCAGGTGGGAAATGATAAATTACCATGGCAAAACCTTAAAATGAATGTATTTTGAGGAAAACAAAAATTGTATTTTTTTAGTAAAAGTTTGTACACTTTGAACACAATCTAAATATACAGTACTGCATATCAAACCAACATAACAAGGGGGTTCAACTTTCTATTAAATAACAAAGTAGAAACAGCAACTACCTGAACTGTCCTCATTAGTTAGCGCACTGCCGACACGCACACACACTGTCACTAGCCCCGTGGTGCACTCACAGTTTAAACTACTTAACAGCCAGTACACTGCAATTATTAGGAATAAAAAGAAAAAATGCACTTTACCTTGATGGTTTTTATTTTTTGCGTGCAGCAGAAGGTAGTGGAATGGGTTAAGGTAGTGTCGAGAAAGAATACTTTCTGAATGTTTAAAACTACAAACCCCGTTTCCATATGAGTTGGGAAATTGTGTTAGATGTAAATATAAACGGAATACAATGATTTGCAAATCCTTTTTAACCCATATTCAACTGAATGCACTACAAGATATTTGATGTTCAAACTCATAAACTTTATTTTTTTTTGCAAATAATAATTAACTTAGAATTTCATGGCTGCAACACGTGCCAAAGTAGCTTCAGTGATGTAACCAGGGGCCTCCCAAATACATAGAGGAAACACGTGGGCTGGACTTTAGAGCGTAGTTTGGATCTGTAACTAGAGTTCAGCCCAAACGTATCTCCTCATTGAGCCAAATTTAACTGTGTCTCTGCATGATTCCTTGCTTCTTGTCTGTTTAATAGATGTCATCAGTGTTTGAAACTGACAGTTGTAAAAAGGTTAAAAAAAAACACTTAAAAAGCACACAAAGTAGCAGTTAGCACATTAGCTAACGAGAGCACACAATTGAAGGATAAAACGTTTGTACACTTGAACAAGGTTCGTACACCTATGCATATTTTTATTCGGTCTGTGGGTCATATGAGGGGTTCGTAAAATCAAGGCTCCATGAAATGTGTTTTCGTACGTTGTGCTCTGATTGGATGTAAACGAGCATGTGAGACAATGCACAGCATTAAGCACAGTGCAGGATGTATTTACATTTCCTAAATGATGGCCATGTAATTTTTTAAGGTTTTATTATGCACATACAAAATACTAAAAACGGTCTAGTGCCATCTTATTTTGCTGATTGTATTTTGCCATATGTGCCGCCTCGAAATCTGCGTTCCAAGAACGCCGGCTTATTAGCGATTCCCGGAGTCCATATCAAGTCTGCAGGCGCCACAGCATTTTCTATTCAGGCTCCAGTAATCTGGAATGCCCTGCCGGCAACAGTTAGAGATGCTACCTCCAGTAGAAACATTTAAGTCCCACCCTAAAACTCATCTATACACTGAATAGATCCTGTTTGGACCAATTGACCTGACATTCCTCTTTTCTGTTTTGTCCCCCTTCTCCTGCATGGACACCAGGTGGCCATGGATAATCTCTGGAAGAGGTACCAGTCTGGAGGAGGCGCTACCTGTTCCAAGTCGCTACACCGGGCGGGACCACTCTTCTATGCATCAGTTGGTGACGTGTCTGCTTTGTCGAGTCGTCTACAAGCAAGAAGGCTTCCTGATTGACTGGACTCAAATGTATCTATTAATATAATAATTCAATATTTGTACCAACTCGGCAGCCAGTCACCCAGTAGGTTCCAGGTTCAAGGTTCAAGGATTTTATTTGTCACATGCAGAGTACACCACAGTGAAATGCTTTTTTCCATGCTCTTCAGATATTGCGTACAGTGGGATACAAACACCAGTTGCTGAATCTAATACACTAAAGACAAAAAAATACAACAATCTGAATAGCTCTGATGTACATTAATTACAAGACAATAAGTTGCACAATAAGTCCCAGTAGTTATGGTAGAAGTATCAGTACAAGTAAAAGTACAGTAGTCACATACAGTACCAGTGCAATATCAAATAGCATAACAGTATATACAGTATAGGAAGTAATAAATATTAAGGTGTCTTCAGGTGGTCCCCACATCTGCAGACCCTTCCCAAGGTTTCTCCTTTTTTGCAGTTTTTCCCTGTCCAGATGTGGATTCAGATCAGATTTGAGGCTGTACAAATACATTGTGACTGATTGACTGATATTAAGGGGGTCAACTACATCAGTGTTTTTCAACCACTGTACCGTGGCACACTAGTGTGCTGTGAGATACAGTCTGGTGTGCCGTGGGAGATTATCTAATTTCACCTATTTGGGTTAAAAATATTTTTTGCAAACCAGTAATTATAGTCTGCAAATGATGTGTTGTTGTTGAGTGTCGGTGCTGTCTAGAGCTCGGCAGAGTAACCGTGTAATACTCTTCCATATCAGTAGGTGGCAGTCGGTAGCTAATTGCTTTGTAGATGTCGGAAACAGCGGGAGGCAGGGTGCAGGTAAAAAGGTGTCTAATGCTTAAACCAAAAATAAACAAAAGGTGTGTGCCCCTAAGAAAAGGCATTGAAGCTTAGGGAAGGCTATGCAGAACGAAACTAAAACTGAACTGGCTGCAAAGTAAACAAAAACAGAATGCTGGACGACAGCGAAGACTTACTGTGGAGCAAAGACGGTGTCCACAAAGTACATCCGCACATGACATGACAATCAACAATGTCCCCACAAAGAAGGATAAAAACAATTGAAATATTCTTGATTGCTAAAACAAAACAGATGTGCGAAATATCGCTCAAAGGAAGACATGAAACTGCTACAGGAAAATACCAAAAAAAGAGAAAAAGCCACCAAAATAGGAGCGCAAGACAAGAACTAAAAGACTACACACAGGAAAACAGCAAACAATTCCAAATAAGTCAGGGCGTGATGTGACAGGTGGTGACAGTACACCTACTTTGAGACAAGAGCTCTAGTGATGCATGCTTGGTTATGGTTTAAAGTCATATCCAACAATTGCGACAACGACTTTTTACTGTCGACTGAGTTTCGTTTTTCAATGATTTCTGCTGGTGGTGTGCCTCTGGATTCTTTCAACGCAAAACATGTGCCTTGGCTCAAAAAAGGTTGAAAAACACTGACATTATGGGACTTTTGGAATCATCGATTGTACATCGTACAGAGGGTGAAAGTACTATGAAATACGATCTCCAGTGATGTGTTGAGGCATGGATTCTGTTCCTCAATTTTAAAAATATCTCAACCAAAAGAGTAGTTTATTAGTCTTATCAGAACATCACATTTGTACAGAGCACATCTCTTTTAAACGTATAGTTTAGTCTGCATAGTCATTCTAATTTCCATTTTAAACTCAATTAAATACAGAAACAAGGACAAACTAACAATAATTGACCAATTGATCATTTTTAATATTGTATTTTTTATACAAAATTGAAAACCATCTAAAATGTCCGGACGTTTCATTTCAGCTTATCATCAAGGAGTAGCGTTGTCCTTAATTTGTCCTACACTGTCTTTTCAATGCAGACAATGACTCCTCCACAGATGCCGTTTTAGCTGCCGCAAGAGCCTCCGCAGATCGGAGCAGCAACAAACATCTATTGGGCTAACATATGTTCTTCAGTGAGGCGCTTTATGGTGTGCCTCACCTTGTGGCTTTCCACCAGCTGCGAAACTACTTCAAAAACGCAAACACAGACCCAACAGTAAAAAATCCTTAGAAAAAAATCCTGATTCCAGAGAGTGATCCATATCTCCCCCAACATCTAATCACTTGCTCATTATCCCATTCCTGTCATCAAAATCTGCCGATAACGTTTCGAGTTATGTTGCTAACAAACTACATTTTTTTGTACCCATATGTGGTGAGAAAAATGTAAAACAACATAGTATAAAGGACAACTCAGCATGCACAAGACATTGAAACAACGTTGAAATTAGGTCCTGACACCGAGCAACTCAAACTTAACGTTGGAACATGCTTTTTGACAACATTTAATCAATGTCACGTTCTGACGTTAATTTGACCGTCGAATTTTGGTAATTTCCTGACCAATATTCTATAACACAAATACGACATTGAAACTGTCATGATCTGTTGCCCGGATCGTGTTTTTGTTTCGTTAAAGACTCCCTTAGTTCTGTTTCAGCACCCCTGGGTTTGTGTGTTCTTGGTTGCCATGGGTTTAGATTATTTTCACCTGCCTCTGACTAGTGTTCCGGACACTCACCTGCTCCTGGGCACTAATCAGAGAGTTACTTATTCCTGCTTTTTGCCACACTCAGTCTGGCTGTCTTGTTTGCTCTATGCAACCTGTTACATGTGAATACCTTTGTGATTCCTGTTTTTGGACTAAACTTCGCCATAGCTTCCCATGCTATCGGCATGCTTTTTTTGTTTGATTTGTATTTCCTGACTGATTTATGGTAAATAAATAATTGTTTTACCTGCACACTGCCTCCGGAGTTCTGTCTGCATCCTGGGAAAACGATCCGCGCATTAACATGCGACCCCGCTGTGACAGAAACATGCTTTTTAAAGGCCTTCTGAAACCCACTACAACCGACCACGCTGTCTTATAGTTGATATATCAATGATGAAATCTTAACATTGCAACACATGCCAATACGGCCGGGTTAGCTTACTAAAGTGCAATTTTAAATTTTGCGCGACATATCCTGCTGAAAACGTCTCGGTATGATGACGTCAGCGCATGACGTCGCGGATTGTAGAGGACATTTTGGAACAGCATGGTGGGCCAGCTATTAAGTCGTCTGTTTTCATCGCAAAATTCCACAGTATTCTGGACATCTGTGTAAGTGAATCTTTTGCAATTTCTTCAATGAACAATGGAGACAGCAAAGAAGAAAGCTGTAGGTGGGAAGCGGTGTATTGCGGCCGACTTCAGCAACACAAACACGGTCGGTGTTTCATTGTTTACATTCCCGAAAGATGACAGTCAAGCTTTACCATTGGCCTGTGGAGAACTGGGACAACAGAGACTCTTACCAGGAGGACTTTGAGTTGGATGCGCAGACACGGTACAGTGAGTACACATGCAGCTGCGGCTTCCAAACATTTGATCGCTTGCCCGTACGTGCGTGCCGCTATGTGCAAGTCACGTACGTAACGTTGGGGACTTTGGGGAAATATATGTGCTGTATGAACTTTGGGGAGGTGAAGGGTACTTTGGGCTGTGGGACTGAGTGTGTTGTGCAGGTGTTTGAGTTGTATTGGCGGGTTATATGGACGGGAGGGGGGAGGTGTTTGTTATGCAGGATTAATTTGTGGCATATTAAATATAAGCCTGGTTGTGTTGTGGCTAATAGAGTATATATATGTCTTGTGTTTATTTATTGTTTTAGTCATTCCCAGCTAAATATCAGGTCCCACCCGCCTCTCACAGCATCTTCCCTATCTGAATCGCTCCCACTGTCCTCTAGTCCTTCACTCTCACTTTCCTCATCCACAAATCTTTCATCCTCGCTCAAATTAATGGGGAAATCATCGCTTTATCGGTCAGAATCGCTCTCGCTGCTGGTGGCCATGATTGTAAACAATGTGCGGATGTCAGGAGCTCCACAACCTGTGACGTCACGCTACTCGTCTGCTACTTCCGGTACAGGCAAGGCTTATTTATCAGCGACCAAAAGTTGCGAACTTTATCGTCGATGTTCTCTACTAAATCCTTTCAGCAAAAATATGGCAATATCGCGAAATGATCAAGTATGACACATAGAATGGACCTGCTATCCCCGTTTAAATAAGAAAATCGCATTTCAGTAGGCCTTTAACAATGTGTATTCAGTTAGGTTCTGATGTTGATTTGACCATTAAAATTTGGTCATTTCCCAACCAGCAAAGTCGATCCAACATTAGACGTCAACGTTGTCTCAATTTGTAAATACAAATATTTTGCAACGATGTTTAGAAGTCAGTTTCAAAGAACATGCATGTATAATCAACATTGTATCAATGGCTTGTGCCTGCTTGGAAAGTTTTTCTGTGTTTTTGGCAATGAAGCACTTGGCAAAGTTTGTGACCGTCTGCAGCGCTTAACCGATTGCAATGAACAGACTAAACCGGTGATCCGGATAACTCCCATAATCTATTCACTTTTGACATTTCCTGAAAGTTTCATCAGAATTCACCCATAAATTCTTGAGCTATATTGCTAACAAACAAACCTCTGTGAACACACACTAGTTGCAGGCATCAAGGCTGTGTGTGCAACTCTTGCTGCAACTTTCTGAAAAAAAACTCTTGTGGATTCAGGCACACAATCACAAAAAAGCATGCAAAATTCTCGAGAGATTTTTTTTTTTTCAAGCACAGACAAGTGCACTCATTGCTCATGGCTCCGCTTCCCTAGGTTGACCTCAGACGTTGCAGGTTTCAGGATTGTTTCCAAAATTAGACAAATATTTTGGCTGAGTTTTGATAATAAGATTCATCCTGTGTGTCTCAGATGTAATCAGTGTCCTCTCAGAAGATTCCTAGACCGAAGAGTTTCAATCCTTCAGCTGTTTAGGTGGCTGTCACCTGCCACCTCCCACGTCAGGCACCTCAAACAGCCTTTCACCTCTGTCTTACTCGGCTGGATGCCCATCAGCCTGTCCCCAAACTCCCATTACGCTGTGAGAATCAGCTGTCCGCATGTCAAAAGGAGCCACTTCCCGAAGTCCTTTTCCCTACCGTGTCGGACTTATTTTCATTTAAAAGTGTCGTTGCATGTCTGCTTTATGAAGACTGAAGGATTTATAGCCGTGAAGGTGGATTGTATCACTGGCTTTCACTTCAAATGTTCCAAAGGTGCAGTCAAAGAAACATGATAAACTTACTGTTGCGGCTGACAGAGTTGTATCCAAAATTTACATTTTTAATTTCGGTAGGAACTGATATGCTTGAATGTCCAGGGTGAGTGAATTGTGTGGATGAGATATGTGGGATATGGAGAGGTTCAGATATTGCCCATTGATTTTCAATGGGGGGAAATTCCTGGTAATTTGGGGTAATCAGGAAATTTTCTGAACCAGGAAACATGGTGGCTTGAATTTACAGGGTGAGAAGTGTGTGGATGTTGGAACGGTTCAAATCGGATGAGAAGTGTGGGATTTGCAGTTGATTGTAAATGTTCCCATTCATTGTCAATGGGGAGAAAATTCCGGGAATTTTAGGAGAGGGAAAACATGTTTTGCGTTTGTAGTGTGGAGGGGATGGTTGTAAAGGTTGGAATTCGATTTAAAAATGGCACAAAATTTAGAGATTTTAGGGCATTGTAGAACTATGAATATATCCATTCATTTGATTGGGAATTTCCTGGAAATTAGAGAATTGTTTTGGAAATATTGATACTACCACAATATGAATGGGTTGGTGTTAAACTTTTTCTCAAAGGTTGAAAAATGTTGACGTATTAGTAATTTGAATCGGGATTTTGGAATTCCTGGAATTTCGGGGAAAAACGGGAATTTGTATGGCAAAAAAAAGATAACTTTTGTTGTCCCTACTAAGAGAAATGTTTTGAATGTGGAATGGTCGGAAACGGTTTAAAAATGTGGACGGTGAAAACTTTCCAGGAAAGAGGTGACAATATGGCTTTAGAAATTCTGGGAATTCCTGGAATTTTTTTAAACTTGGGAAATAGTAGTTTGATTTTTCAAGTTGAGTGGAATGTGTGGATGGTGGTTTGAATTGGTTTGAGAAATGTGGGATATGGAAAAGGTTTGTATATTGCCGAATGATTTTCAATCGGGGGTCATTCCTGGTAATTTTGGGTAATTATAAAATGTTTGGAACCAGGAAACATGGTGGTATGAATTTCCAGGGTGGGTAAAATTTTAGGGCATTGTAGAACTATGAATAAATCCATTCATTTGAATGGGAATTTCCTGGAAATTGGGTAATTTTTTTGAAAATATTGATACTACCACAATATGAATGGGTTGGTGTTAGAATTTTTCTAAAAGGTTGAAAAATGTTGACATAGTAGTAATTTGAATCGGTATTTTGGAATTCCTGGAATTTTGGGGAAAAACGGGAATCTGTATGGAAAAAAAAGATATTTTTTGTTGTCCCAACTAAGAGAAATGTTTTGAATGTGGAATGATCGGAAACGGTTTAAAAATGTCGACTGTGAAAACTTTCCAGGAAGAGGTGAAAATATGGCTTTGGAAATTCTGTGAATTCCTGGAATTTTTTTAAACTTGGGAAATAGTAGTGTGATTTTTCAAGTTGAGTGGAGTGTGTGGATGGTGGTTCGAATCAGTTGAGAAATGTGGGATATGGAAAAGGTTTGTATATTGCCCAATGATTTTCAATGGGGGGGGGGTCATTCCTGGTAATTTTGGGTAATTAGAACATTTTCGGAACCAGGAAACATGGTGGCATGAATTTCCAGGGTGGGTGAAATTTTAGGGCATTGTAGAACTATGAATACATCCGTTCATTTGAATGGGAATTTCCTGAAAATTGGGGAAAAAAAATTGAAAATATTGATACTACCACAATATGAATGGGTTGGTGTTAGACTTTTTCTAAAAGGTTGAAAAATGTTGACGTAGTAGTAATTTGAATCTGTATTTTGGAATTCCTGGAATTTCGGGGAAAAACGGGAATTTGTATAGAGAAAAAAAAAGATAACTTTTGTTGTCCCAACTAAGAGAAATGTTTTGAATGTGGAATGGTCGGAAAAGGTTTAAAAATGTGGACGTTGAAAACTTTCCAGGAAGAGGTGACAATATGGCTTTGGAAATTCTGTGAATTCCTGGAATTTTTTTAAACTTGGGAAATAGTAGTGTGATTTTTCAAGTTGAGTGGAGTGTGTGGATGGTGGTTCGAAACGGTTGAGAAATGTGGGATATGGAAAAGGTTTGTATATTGCCCAATGATTTTCAATGGGGGGTAATTACAGGTAATTTTGGGTAATTAGAAAATTTTCGGAACCAGGAAGCATGGTGGCTTGAATTTCCAGGATGGGTGAAATTTTAGGGCATTGTAGAACTATGAATACATCCACTCATTTGAATGGGAATTTCCTGGAAATTGGGAATTTTATTGAAAATATTGATACTACCACAATATGAATGGGTTGGTGTTAGACTTTTTTTAAAAGGTTGAAAAATGTTGACGTATTAGTGAATTTGTATGGGAAAAAAAGATCATTTTTGTTGTCCTACTAAGAGAAATGTTTTGAATGTGGAATGGTCGGAAACGGTTTACAAATGGGGAAGGTGAAAACTTTCCAGGAAGAGGTGAAAATATGGCTGGGGATTCCTGGAATTTTTTTAAATTAGGGAAATAGTAGTTAGATTTTTCAAGTTGAGTGGAGTGTGTGGATGGTGGTTGGAATCGGTTGAGAAATGTGGGAATTGTGCAAGTTTGAAAAATGGCCCATTCATTTTCATTGGGAAAAATGTACCGGAAAACCGGGAATTCTGGGTAAACTTGGATGTTTTTAATTTTTGGAGAGCTCATTATTTCCGGTCGAGCCGAACGTTTTTGATCGGATGAAAACTGAGCTGTGGAGGGCGCCAAAGTTTTTGGGCGCAATAATAATAATAATAAATAGATTATTTTTAAGTGTATAATCTTATATGTGTGAATTCACACAATGACGTTGATTGTTTAAAGTGAAATAAAAATAACAGTGATGCTTTTTTTTTTTTTTCTTTTTTACATCTCCTGCACATTCATAAATCACACTAATTGTCAAGTGTGAAGGAAGAAGACAAAAAAGTACAATTGTCAAATTGGAGAATAAAGCTGCTACACTACGGGGCAAAAACGTGTTAATTTCGCTCCTGGTGCTAATATTCGGTCTTGCCTGGTTTTGGGCATATTTGTCTAAATTGCTCTGTCACCTGTAAATTAAAACCGCAGCAAATTGAGGAGGCAGTCACCAGGAACAATGGAATATTGATTCGGAATAACAAAAACGCTTCAACTTTGAGGAATGGCTGCCAGCAAAGGGCTAAGGTAGTTTATGTCAAATGGCAGTGTTCTGTGCATGGACGTATAAGTCAATTTTAGTAGCCCTGAAAATACAAATGATAACTGTAGCACCGTAGTATTGATCATTATCTCTGCCAGGAAGTTATGTATTCGCTGTGGTTTGTTTATCTGTCTAACTCTTGAAGGGGATCTGCACTTTTTTTTTTTTTAGTTGTGTCTATTATTCTAAATGCTTATGTGGGAAAAGCACTACTTTTTATGCATTCTAACTCGTAAATAAACACTAGCAAGAGTCAGCTAACAATGGAGGTACTACGATTTGCTCTATTCCGCCCTCTAAAGCGCTCTAAAAAAACATCCAAAAGCCTCCCTCAACGTTTTATAAACACACTATAAATAAATATGTAATGTCACAGTCATAATAATATGTAAAAATTACAAATTTTAGTTATCTTAAGCATTACGGAATCGCAGGCATTTCACAGATGTGTCACAACAATCCCTTTTTTTCCTTCAAACAACTACCACTATTCTTGGCAGACTTCATGAGAGCCAACAATGATCATTCGAGGACAAATGATGATCCAGAACCTTATGTTTTTGAGCCTGAATATTCAGAGGATGAGCCACGACTTTTGGACACTGAGTGTTAAGCAGATGCAGCAAGTAGCAGTATTGCTAAGTGCCACACTTAATGAAGCAATCGCCTACTGTACAATGTCTGCTCTCACTGGCATGCCAACTGATGGGACGTTTATGTCTTCCCGTTTAGATGACGAATTAATTATAATCCTCGTGTAGGTGAAAAGGTGGGCGTAAATGTGCGTTTTTTCATGTTTTTCTCACGATCCCAGGGTCTAAATTGAATGTCAGAGTTGATCAACTTATCTGTTTATGTCCACGGCCTTCTACTATCCAGGCGAGAGGCATGATTTAAAATCTAGAATTAACTTTTATCAACTCAGAGGCGATGCAGCAGCTCACCGTCTCAATTAGTCAAAATAGCAGCATAAGCTAGGTACAGCATACAATAACGATATCGCTAATACTTGGTTAATATTCAGGTCATGACATTTAAATGGAGTATTGTTGTTGGTTTTGGGATGTTTTTTAAAGGGCTTTATGGGCGGAATAGATGACTCATTAGCCCCTTTGTTACCCGTATGTTACAAATAGAATGCAAAAAAATGTAAAATGTGTTCCTGTCTCACATAGGGATTGTGAATGACAAACAAAATTCCCCCCAAAATGCAGTTCCCCTTGAAAAAGTTTTAGGCACATTTTAAACTTTTAGGAAATGTCAGAAATTAGATATTTGATTCGATTTTAGAGGTGATTATTTCTACAACTTTAACTTACGATACGAGGGTGTAACATTTCTATGGTTAAGTATGCTAGGGGGCCTCCACCCACAGCGACAAAGAGAGTGCATGACTGAAAAGAGGGTTCACTCCATTTATTGTAAAAAACCCAAAATCAGTGAAGTTGGCACATTAATAAAAACAGAATACAATGATTTGCAAATCCTTTTCAACATTCTTGCTTGATGTACAGCTTAAGTTGTTCAATAGTCCGGGGGTCTCCATTGTGGTATTTTAGGCTTCATATTGCGCCACACATTTTTAATGTGGGACAGGTCTGGACCAAAGGCAGGCCAGTCTAGTACCCGCACTCTTTTACTATGGAGCCACGCTGTTGTAAAACGTGGATGGGCATTGTGTTGCTGAAATAAGCAGGGGCATCCATGATAACGTTGCTTGGATGGCAACATATGTTGCTCCAAAACATGTATTTACCTTTCAGCATTAATGGCGCCTTCACAGATGTGTAAGTTACCCATGCCTTGGGCACTAATACACCCCCATACCATCACAGATGCTGGCTTTTCAACTTTGCGCCTATAACAGCCTGGATGGTTCTTTTCCTCTTTGTTATGGAGGACACGACGTCCACAGTTTCCAAAAACAATTTGAAATGTGGACTCGTTAGACTACAGAACACTTTTCTACTTTGCATCAGTCTATCTTAGATGAGCTGGGGCCCAACGAAGCCGGCGACGTTTCTGGGTGTTGTTGATAAAGGGCTTTGGCTTTGCATAGTAGAGTTTTAACTTGCACTTACAGATGTAGCAACAAACTGTAGTTACTGATAGTGGTTTTCTGAAGTGTTCCTGAGCCCATGTGGTGATATCATTTACACACTGATGTTGCCTTTTGATGCAGGGATCGAAGGTCCGTAATATCATTTGCTTACATGCAGTGATTTCTCCAGATGCTCTCAACCTTTTGATGATAATACAGACTGTAGATGGTGAAATCCCTAAATTCATTGCAAAAGCTCGTTGAGAAATGTTTTTCTTAAACTGTTCGACAATTTGCTCACGCATATGTTCACAAAGTGGTCACCCTCGTCCCATCCTTGTTTGTGAATGACTGAGCATTTCATGGAAGCTGCTTTTATACCCAATCATGGCACCCACCTGTTCCCAATTAGCCTGTTCACCTGTGGGATGTTCCAAATAAGTGTTTGATGAGCATTCCTCAACTTCCTCTGTCTTTTTTGCCACTTGTGCCAGCTTTTTTGCAACATGTTGCCGGCATCAAATTCCAAATGAGCTAATATTTGCAAAACATGACAATGTTTTCCAGTTCGAACGTTAAGTATCTTGTCTTTGCAGTCTATTCGATTGAATATTGGTTGAAAAGCATTTGCAAATAATATTTACGTACAATTTACACAACGTGCCAACTTCACTGGTTTTGGGTTTTGTATTTCATTGTAGAACGAATGTGCTTATGGACTGATTTTGATGAAACTTTCAGGAAATGTCGAAAATGGGATATGGAACAAGTGATTACATTTTGGGGGTGATCCGGATGGTCGTCTGAATTCAGGATTTTTTACCAGAATTATTTACCATTGGGAGAGAGCGCTAAATTGTTATGTGTGTGCTGTGCTACGCAAATATTAACACAGCACAGCACACACACAACGATACAGAATCTACTCGTCCAAGCCCGAAATCTGACATGAACAAATTTGATCACACAAAATCAATGAAGAATAAGGAGAAGAAATAGAACAAAGCAACAACCTTAACAAAAAACGTAAAACCCGAAATATAGAAGCGGACAAGAGGATGGAACGATGGTGGTCTTGGGAGTTAGAACTAAAAGGAAAGACTGTGAAAATAACAACTGGAGGGTTCCAGGTTCGATTCCCGCCGCCGCCGTCCTAGTCACTGACGTTGTGTCCTTAGGCAAGACACTTTACCAACCCGCACCCTGTGACACCCGCACTGGATCAAATGTAGCTTGAAGATGAAGTCTCTAAAGAAAAAGCACTATATAAATATACAAACCCCGTTTCCATATGGGTTGGGAAATTGTGTTAGATGTAAATATAAACGGAATACAATGATTTGCGAATCATTTTCGACCCATATTCAGTTGAATATGCTACAAATACAACATATTTGATGTTCAAACTGATAAACATTTTTATTTTTGCAAATAATCATTAACTTTAGAATTTGATGCCAGCAACACGTGACAAAGAAGTTGGGAAAGGTGGCAATAAATACTGAGAAAGTTGAGGAATGCTCATCAAACACTTATTTGGAACATCCCACAGGTGTGCAGGCTAATTGGGAACAGGTGGGTGCCATGATTGGGTATAAAAACAGCTTCCCAAAAAATGCTCAGTATTTCACAAGAAAGGATGGGGCGAGGTACACCCCTTTGTCCACAACTGCATGAGCAAATAGTCAAACAAATTAAGAACAACGTTTCTCAAAGTGCAATTGCAAGAAATTTAGGGATTTCAACATCTACGGTCCATAATATCATCAAAAGGTTCAAAGAATCTGGAGAAATCACTCCACGTAAGCGGCATGGCCGGAAACCAACATTGAATGACCGTGACCTTCGATCCCTCAGACGGCACTGTATCAAAAACCGACATCAATCTCTAAAGGATATCACCACATGGGCTCAGGAACACTTCAGAAAACCACTGTTACTAAATACAGTTTGTCGCTACATCTTTAAGTGCAAGTTAAAGCTCTACTTTGCAAAGCGAAAGCCATTTATCAACAACATCCAGAAACGCCGCCGGCTTCTCTGGGCCCGAGATCATCTAAGATGGACTCATGCGAAGTGTAAAAGTGTTCTGTGGTCTGACGAGTCCACATTTCAAATTGTTTTTGGAAATATTCGACATCGTGTCATTCGGACCAAAGGGGAAGCGAACCATCCAGACTGTTATGGACGCAAAGCTCAAAAGCCAGCATCTGTGATGGTATGGGGGTGTATTAGTGCCCAAGGCATGGGTAACTTACACATCTGTGAAGGCACCATTAATGCTGAAAGGTACATACAGGTTTTGGAACAACATATGCTGTCATCTAAGAGACGTCTTTTTCATGGACGCCCCTGCTTATTTCAGCAAGACAACGCCAAGCCACATTCAGCACGTGTTACAACAGCGTGGCTTCGTAAAAAAAAAGAGTGCAGGTACATTCCAGGCCCGCCTGCAGTCCAGACCTGTCTCCCATCGAAAATGTGTGGTGCATTATGAAGCGTAAAATACGACAGCGGAGATTCCGGACTGTTGAACGACTGAAGCTCTACATAAAACAAGGATGGGAAAGAATTCCACTTTCAAAGCTTCAGCAATTAGTTTCCTCAGTTCCCAATCGTTTATTGAGTGTTGTTAAAAGAAAAGGTGATGTAACGCAGTGGTGAACATGCCCTTTCCCAACTACTTTGGCACGTGTTGCAGCCATGAAATTCTAAGTTAATTATTATTTACAAAAAAAAAATAAAGTTTATGAGTTTGAACATCAAATATGTTGTCTTTGTAGTGCATTCAGTTGAATATGGGTTGAAAAGGATTTGCAAATCATTGTATTCCGTTTATATTTACATCTAACACAATTTCCCAACTCATATGGAAACGGGGTTTGTTATGAACTTACATAGTCTGTGTTGTAAAACATCAATAGGGTTTTTGTTTTCCGATTTTTGTCGCACTTAAAACATTGATAACAAATTATTAACATCACAATTTTATTCAAAGTACCGTAAATTCCGGACTATAAGCTGCTACTTTTTTCCAACACTTTGAACCCTACTGCTCATACAACGGTGCGGCTAATTTAAGGACCCACCTTCGCTGATGCCCAAAATACAAATAGTTCTTGGGGCGGTATAGCTCGGTTGGTAGAGTGGCCGTGCCAGCAACTTTAGGGTTCCAGGTTCGATCCCCGCTTCCCCCATCCTAGTCACTGCCGTTGTGTCCTTGGAAAAGACACTTTACCCACCTGCTCCCAGTGCCACCCACACTGGTTTAAATGTAACTCAGATATTGGGTTTCACTATGTAAAAGCGCTTTGAGTCACTAGAGAAAAGCGCTATATAAATATAAATCACTTCACTTCACTTCACTTAAAAAAAAACCAAATACACTAATAAGGTTTTTTTTTGTTCGGACATTGTGTGCTTTCTACCGTTAAGTAGAGTGTTGTTCAGTCTACCAGCTGTCCATAGTGTTGCTATCCGTATAGATTCTTCATTTTGTAGCTCCAAGAATGTTTGTAAGTTTTACAACATAACAAAGTGTTTATACTGACTAGACCGCCCCATGTGTGATGTCTGTAGGAGTTTTTTCATGTACATTTGTCCATGCTATCGTAATGTAATGACGCTAGTGTCGTTAGCATTAGCTAATATGATAACACGGTGCCTGTGTTAGTATTAACTTACAATGGCATTCTTTTTGTATGGTTTCAGTTTCACAAATTGCTCAGTAAATTCACCAAAACGTGACTGTGGAGATATTGAGTCTGTTTAGCTGATTGAAGAGCTAACTTCCGCAGCTAGGGGGTCCATGACGATGACTTCTGTTGTGTTTGATCAGCCGTTTTACTGCCGTGTTACAGACACCGTTTGGAAACAATTAAGTTATGTAAATAAACATTTACAGAATCTTTCTTTGTAAATAACTAATTCCACAACGTACATATGTGCGCTTATAGTGCGGTGTATGGTAAAAAAAAAAGTTTCCCTAACATTTGGTGGGTGCAGCTTGTATCTAGTGATTGCGGAAGAGAAATGCCTCAAAACATCGCAACTTTGCCGCGATTTCCTGCGAATACAAACATTTTCGGGCTGCAAAAATCCCAGAAAAAGCCAGCAAAATCCTGGAATGGCTGATTAGTGCAGTGTTTTTCAACCTTTTTTGAGCCAAGGCACATCTTTTGCGTTGAAAAAGATGTGAAATTTCTGCTGGTGGCACACCACCAGCAGAAATCATTAAAAAACGAAACTCAGTTGACAGTAAAAAGTCGTTCTCGGAATTGTTGGATATGACTTTAAACCATAACCAACCATGCATCACTATAGCTCTTGTCTCTTGTCTCTGCTCCACAGTAAGTCTTTGCTGTCGTCCAGCATTCTGTTTTTGTTTACTTTGTAGCCAGTTCAGTTTTACTTTCGTTCTGCATAGCCTTCCCTAAGCTTCAATACCTTTTCCTAGGGGCACTCACATTTTGTTTATTTTTGGTTTAAGCATTAGACACCTTTTTACCTGCACCCTGCCTCCCGCTGTTTCCGACATCTACAAAGCAATTAGCTACCGGCTGCCACCTACTGATATGGAAGAGTATTACACAGTTACTCTGCCGAGCTCTAGACAGCACCGACACTCAACAACAACACATATTTTTGCATAATATAATTACTGGTTTGCAAAAAATATTTTTAACCCAAATAGGTGAAATTAGATAATCTCCCACGGCACACCAGACTGTATCTCACGGCACACTAGTGTGCCGCGGCACAGTGGTTGAAAAACACTGGATTAGTGCACTAAATGCTGCTATCTACCAACATAAGTCCCTGCCAAACAGGCAAAACTAAAACAGTTGTGTGCATTCACTTCTTTTGCCACAAGATTGGATTGTGCAACACTTTGAAAAGATTGTGAATAACAATCCAACACGCTGCAACATCTGCTCCAATTATACATTTTAGGCTTTTTAAAGCAATGCATATTGATGATGTTTTCATGTTTGTGACTAAACTGAAGCCAACAAGCAGGAGAGTTTTTGCAAAGGGCTACAAACACTGCATATTTTCAAAGCGCCAGTATCTGCAAATATCCATCATCATTAATGGCGCCGTCGCTATCAGGCTTGTCCAAAAAAATATTTAAACATACAGTTTAGCCTTAGCGAGCATCAATATGCTTCCATTTCATGGCAGTGTGTTCACAAGGACCACATAATTAGGCTCCATGGTTTTCAAGATGTTTCCAATTAAACTAATTCCTTTTGGAAATGAAGCTAAAAGGTTTCGAGCCAGCTCTAAATGGGCTATGGCTGGTCGGGAATTATAGTGAATGGTGTCTAAATGGTGTTGAAATATAGTGGATCCCACAATTTGAATTGGAGCCCACCATTTTAATTACCGGGGGTCAGATATGGTAATATGCGGCTAACAAAATATTCATTCATTCAACATGAGCCTGTTCAGAGTCCGTCATTATTCAATGGTGTCAGCACATTATTGGACCTGAGTGTCCTGAGGGTATACCGTACTGAATGTGCAGTATTTACCCCTCGCCACACCGAGCTTCAAATATTGCGGCTTCAATACACTGCGGATCTAATAACTACAATTTATGAACATTTTTGGCCTAAATTGTGTGTTAGATTAAGTCTTATTCATGTATTATATGTATTACAGTGCACTATTGTTGTCGCGATACCAATACTTTAGTACCGGTACCGGTACCAAAATTATTTCGATACTTTTCGGTACTTTTCAGTACTTTTCTAAATAAAGGGGACCACAAAAAACTTGCATTATTGGCTTTATTTTAACAAAAAATCTTAGGGTACATTAAACTTATTGGAAGTTTGTCCTTAAATAAAATAGTGAACATACAAGACAACTTTTATTTTTCTTTAGTAAGATTCAAGATTCAAAATGATTTATTGTCAATTCTTAACATGCACAAGACACATAAAAACTGAAAAGTATATTTTCGGCACAGTCCCACTAAGAGCAGACATACGTTACAGGGAGACAAGACAAGACCGCCGACGACACAGCCATTTTTACGGCGCTTCTTAAAAAAAAGGTGAGAAAAAGATGCTATTGGGAAAGGGGGGAGAGTAAAAAAAAATATCAGTCAAAGGCTGGATCCGTTGTTTGAAGGGAAAAAACCTAATTTGCAATGCAAACATAAACACGTTACATTTAGTCACAACAAACTCGCAACAGAGGGAGGGGGAGTTGGAGCAAACAAGCGGTGGTGAAGGCGGTGGTTGGGGAAGGGGCGGGTGCAATCACACCCAATCAACTTGGGTGTGATGTTGAAGTGTTTTTGTGGACTGGGGCCGATCTCAAAGTTCGACACCAGGTGCTTGTTGAGAAAAAGGGAGGTCAAAAGCGTCCATCGTTGAGGTGTCCTCGGGGGTGTTTTTCAGAGCAGCCTGTTCCTGATAACACAGCGTCAAGGCCATTCGAGGGAGTCAAATCGTAGATTAGGATGTTGTTTTTCTTCGAGCAGACAGAAAACAATGACTTGCCTGTCCTATTGTCCATGCTGGTTTTCTCTCAAATTCAATTCAATTCTCCTTCTCAGCAAACTTCTCCAAGATGTGATCCATCTTGCGTTTCAGATCAGAAATCACCGCAGTCTGTGTTCCCACAGCCCTGCCCAATCCTTCTATTGCGACAAAAAGTCTTTAGGCTCCTTGAGTGGCTGCCATCGTCTTCCGAATTTGACGATACACCAGAGCAATGCCCAGCCCAATCAGCAGGTGCCCCGCGATCACGGTTCCAAATAGGTAGATGTCTTCCACGTCCTCGATGGAAAGGACTGAGAGGCACATTATTCTCCATTTATCCCAGGAGTCTCTCACGTACCCCGCAGCAATGGTTCCATCAGGGCAACCAGGCTCCCCCGAACCTCTTTTCCTTGTCGAAAAGACTTTGTCAATTGCGTCGAGAGTCCAGCTGATCATATCCATGTTTGATGTTTAGATTTGAGGACAGCGCAAAGAAAGAGGCTTCAAAAAAGTAAGTAAGCAAACAAAGGCTCCTAATTAGTATGCAGTAACATATTGTGTCATTTATCATTCTATTATTTTGTCAACATTATTAAATACAAGTGGTAGAAAATTAATTATGAATCTACTTGTTCATTTACTGCTAATATCTGCTTACTTTCTCTTTTAAAATATTCTATCTACACTTTTTTTAAAATGTACTAATCACTTATTCTTCTGTTGTTTGATACTTTACATTAGTTTTGGATGATACCACAAATTTGGGTATCAATCCGATACCAAGTCGTTACAGAATCATATATTGGTCATATTCAAAGTCCTCATGTGTCCAGGGACGTAAGTCCTGAGTTTATAAACATAATATTAATTTGAAAAACACGGTTCTTTTTAGAGGTGGTATAGTACCGAATGTGATTAATTAGTATTGCGGTACTATACTAATACCGGTATACCGTACAACCCTACAGTGCACCCAAAAACCGATTCACGTCTGAATCGCAATTCTTATTAATCCCGATTCAAAATAGATTCACATTTTTCAAAAATGTATCAAAAAAATAAAATAAATACAAAAACATTTTTAACTTTTCTTTTTTGAAATTTTCTTAAAGTAAGTTTTTTAGACCATCTCTATGCAACCAGAATACGGTTTTATAAGCTGTTTTGAAAACTTTTCATTTGAACTATTACACCAAATGATACATTGCGAGAATCGATTCTGAATCGAATCGTCACCCCAGGAATCAGGATCGGATCAAATAGTTCGGCGTCCAAAGATTCACATCACTAGTATTTGTCTTATTTTCAATTATTATGTTGTGGTGATCGATGAAGATATTTACCAAGCGGGACTTTCCAGGTTAAGGGTGAAGAATGCTCGCAACAACACGGCGGCTAATTTTCGTTTTACTGTATCTTCACAGCGACAATCAAGTTGACCAACTTTTTGCAAAACCAATGTGCCGTTCCGTCTTCTAATCATCCGTAGCGTTTCTACTCGTACTTCTCCATTCATCACTCCAAGCAATATTTGTAAGTTTTACAATATAATCAAAACTGTTTATACTTACTAAAGTGTCCCATGTGTGATGTATGTAGGAGTGTTTTCATGCATGTTTGCGAAACAACTTTTTCATTTCATCTTTCGCTCCTGCCTCATGAGTAACACATCTCTAGGTCAGCTTTTGGCATGAGCGATTTTATAAGACAAGACTTGAAACATACCAGTGCCGCAGTGCTACTTAATGCTAACCAGACAGCTGTCCGGTGCAACCTCAATTTACTAACTAAATTGTTTTTTAAACAGGGTTGTCGAGTTTTTGATTGATTGATTGATTGATTGATTGATTGAGACTTTTATTAGTAGATTGCACAGTGAAGTACATATTCCGTACAATTGACCACTAAATGGTAACACCCGAATAAGTTTTTCAACTTGTTTAAGTCGGGGTCCACTTACAGATATATACTATCAGATATATGCTATCATCATAATACAGTCATCACACAAGATAATCAACAGAGTATATACATTGAAATATTTACATTATTTACAATCTGGGGTGTGGGATGTGGAGGGGGGAGGGGGGGGTTAGGTTTAGTTGTTATCATCACTTCAGTCATCAACAATTGTATCATCAGAGAAATGGATATTGAAACAGTGTAGGTCTGACTTGGTAGGATATGTACAGCAAGTAGTGGACATAGAGAGAGAGAGAGAGATCAGAAAGCATAAGAAAATGTATCTACATTTGATTATTTACACTTGATTATTAACAATCCGGGGAGGGTGTTAGTTTAGGGTTGAAGTTGCCTGGAGGTGTACTTTTAGTGCGGTTTTAAAGGAGGATAGAGATGCCCTTTCTTTTATACCTGTTGGGAGTGCATTCCATATTGATGTGGCATAGAAAGAGAATGAGTTAAGACCTTTGTTAGATCAGAATCTGGGTTTAACGTGGTTAGTGGAGCTCCCCCTGGTGTTGTGGTTATGTCGGTCATTTAACAGATGGAAGCATGTAGTGCTCTAAAATCTCTTGGTACACGGCTGCATTGACTCTGGACTTGATGAAACACAGTGTACCAACACCAGCAGCTGACATGGCTCCCCAAACCATTGCTGACTGTGGGAACTTCACACTGAATTTCAAGCAACTTGGATTTTGCTCCTCTCCAGCCTTCCTCCAGACTCTAGAGCCTTGACTTCCAAATGAAATACAAAACTTGCTTTTGTCTGAAAACAGGACTCAGGACCACTCTGCAACTGTCCGGTGCTTCTTTTCCATAGCCCAAGTCAGACGCTTCTAGAGATTTTTTAGCACTACATGCTTCCATCTGTTGAAAAGCTCTATGGAGATGATGATTTCATTTTCCAGCATGATCTGGCACCTGCCCACAGTGCCAAAACCACCAGTAACTGGTGTACTGACCATGGCATTACTGTCCTCGATTGGCCTGTCAACTCCCCTGACCTGAACCTTATAGAGAATTTGTGGGGTATTGTGAAGAAGAAGCTGAAAGACACCAGACCTAATAATGCAAATGAGCTAAAGGCCGCTATTGAAGCATCCTGTGCATCAATAACACCTCAGCAATGCCACAGGCTGATTGCCTCCATGCCACGCCACATTGATGCAGTAATCCGTGCAAAAGGATTCCCAACCAAGTACTGAGTGCATTAATTGACATTTTCAAATGTTTGATTTTGTTTTGCTGTTATAAATCTTTTTTTTTCACTTGGTCTGAGGAAATATTCTTATTTTTTGAGATGGGATTTTTGAGTTTTCTTAAGCTGTATGTCATAATCAGCAATATTAAAATAATAAAAAGCTTGCAATATTTCAGTTGATGTGTAATGAATCCAGAATGTATGACATTTTTGTTTTTTTAATTGCATTACAGAAAATAAAGAACTTTATCACAATATTCTAATTTTCTGAGACAGTCCTGTATATATATTGTCATTATGACCGTCAGCAAAGAAAAATCTATATAGTAGCTGCACCGTTTTAGAAGCCGCAGGGTTCAAAGTGTAGGAAAAAAAGTAGCGGCTTATATTCCGTAATTTACGTATATTTTAAAACCTACAATTATTGCTTTGAGTGATAAATGAACAATCCTTTCGAGCAGAAACGCTGTGGACGGTTTTACTTCCGGTTCAAGGCATTAAACAGGAAGTACATTTTCAACTATTTGTCGAATACAAAACATTGAGGCCGTTAGCGAAGAAAACCCATAATTAAGCTGCATCATTTTATAAGCCACAGGGTTCAAAGTGTAGGAAAAAAGTAGCGGCTCATAGTCCGGAATTTACGGTATATTTTAAAACTTACAATTATTGCTTGGAGTGATAAATGAAGAATCCCTTCGATCAGAAACGCTGTAGACGGTTTTACTTCCGGTTCAAGGCATTACACAATAAGTTGTCGGGCTTGTCACTGACAGTTTGGTTATGTTTTAATTTTCCCTCTGTTTGTGTTTTATTTCCTGTCAGCGCTCTTATTTTGGTTCAGTTTCCTGCTTGCCTCCCTTAGCGTTGTTTCCCCTCAGCTGTGGCTGATTGGCACCTGGCCACACCTGGTGTCAATCAGTCGGCTGTTATTTATAGCTGCCTTGCCCTCCAGTCAGTGCCGGAGTATTGTTTGCTGTATGCTGTGGACTGCTTGCTGTCTCCAGTTCTCCCTGGTTCCTCTTCTCTTGTTAGCTGTTTCTTGTATGCTGTGAGCTATTCCCTGATTCCTGGTTCGTATTTTACCTGCTTTTTTTGGACATTAAAACCATGTTTTCCTGTATCAATCTTGCCATCTCTGCATCTTGGGGTTCATCAACCCCACTTTCTGACAGAAGTACATTTTCAACAATTTGTCGAATACAAAACATTAAGGCCGTTAGCGAAGAAAACCCCATAAATTAGCTTCATGGTTTTGTAAGCCGCAAGGATCAAAAGTGTCAGGAAAAATTTGCGGCTTTTAGTCCGAAAAATATGGTATTAACAAAGCCAAAACAACAACTAACTTAAGTGTTTGAAATCACAAAATTCTTTATTTTTACCAGCCAGGTCGCTACAGTGATTGGGAATAAAAAATTAAAAAAAATACCCACTTTATTTTCCTAAATGTCTCACACCAAACATTTCTTGTGCATCGCTTTCTTTATTAAGCTAGAAAAACTAGAAACATTTTGTAAAAAGTCAAAAAAATAAATTAAGCACACAAAGTGGGATTTTTTTACGGTATGGACGCCAACAGCAGCAACGCCCGGGACACTGCAAAAACTGAAATCTAAGTAAGATTAAATATCTCCAATAAGGGTGATATTTGCTTATCTTCTGTCTGATAAGAATTCTTCTCACTGAGCAGATTTTATGTTAGTGTTTTACTTCTTTTAAGGGTTTTGGTCCTAAATGATCTCAGTAAGATATTACAGCTTGTAGCTGAGATTTGATGACCTATATTGAGTAAAACATGCTTAAAACTAGAATATCAACTGTTGCCAAGTTATAAATATAATAAATGTGTGTCATTAACACTCACAGGTATAAAACTACTTTTTTAAAGTAATAATTTCTTATTTCAAGCATGAAAAAAAAAATCAGGACTTTGACACAATTTTGTCTCATAATTAAAACAGATGACAGCCAAATGGACTTTGCTGTTTTATTTTCAATGAAACAATAGAAAACACGTACTCATATAGTAGTACAGTTGGCACAGTACAGTAAACTGACAGTTGATATTTAAACATTCAACATGTGACATTTCTAACAATTTTGAAAAGAAATAGTTCATGCAGATGAATTCTTCAAAATTACAATTAAACATTTTTTGTGCCAGGCTGTATTTATGCGCACTAATTGACTGAAAGAGCACGCACTTGGCGCAATGATGTCATTTTATCGATGGAAAAATGCATTTTTAAACCATATGATTTACCTGAGCGGCTAGGAGACCCCGAGAGTAACAAGCGGTTGCCTTGTTGCCTTTCCATTGAGAACAATAAATTAGTTTTTAGTATAAGTTTGCTGGTTTCAAGAAATTGAATGCCGAGCGCATGTCATTATGTCAAGATAATGGCACTAGCATTTACTTAATCTAAGAATATTTTGCAACATCCATCCATCCATCCATTTTTCAACATATTGAGCAAAAAGATCTCTTTTTTTTTTTTTCTACCAAGAAAAATGCACTTGTTATTAGTGAGAATATACTTATTTTAAGAAATTTTTGGGTTTATTGAAGTTAGCTAATTTTACTTGTTTTGGAAAGTCTTGACAAGCCAAATTTTCTTGTTCTATTGGCAGATCATTTTGCTTAGTTCAAATAAAATACCCCTCATTTTTGTATTTTTTTTTCTTGTTTTTGAACATTGACTTTTTGCAGTGTGCTGCTGCTGGAGTGTTCATCCTGCGTTTGCCGTCCTCTTCGTCACCACCTGACTCTCCCAAATTCAGCTTCAGGGACACATGGCCTGGAATATTTAATGGCCATCAGTTCTTCGCGGCGGAAGCGCAGATTGGCGACCCTCCAACCGCCTTCATTTTGGACTAGTTTTTCTATGTCTAGGACTGCTTTAAATTCCTGAAATCTGTTTCTTTTTAGGGGAGGGCACTGTAATGACCTGTCATGATAGAGCAGACTCGATATTGTTACTGCTGAGTTTCGTGTTAATTTCTGTTTCAGCACTCCTTCCTTTCTTTTTCGTTGCCATTCCTCATATTTGCCAACCCTCCCGGATTTTCCGGTAGACTCCCGAAATTCAGCGCCTCTCCCGAAAACCTCCCGGGACAAATTTTCTCCCGAAAATCTCCCGGAATTCAGGCGGAGCTGGAAGCCACGCCCCCTCCACCTCCATGCGGACCTGAGTGACGTCAGGTGCGCAACACCACGTAAATCGTTGGCCAACCAAAAAGTAACCCCAGTACGCTATAGCCAACATTCACCAGGAGATGGCAACAGACAAACATAGATCACTCTATTACATTCCTCCCCTTTTAGAAATGTATAGAAGTTACTCAAAATAAATAAACAACCCAACCAAAAAATGCAGCAGCTCAATTAAAAAACTGTACTTAAGCCACATTCTTTTTTTTCTTTTTTTTAGTACTGAACTCTTAACCCTCATTTGTAAAAAATAACATGCTTATTATACAAACAGTATTTGTACACCTTTAACACAGATTTGTATACTGTCTTCAGAGATTCAGTTTTTTTGGTGGTACTCGAAACCTTTCTGGGTGCCTGCGAAAGGGTGTTCAGCATGGTTGGAAAAATAGTGACAGAGAATAGAACAAGGATGGACAATTCAACCCTTAACTCAACAATGAGTAGATGAGTGTTATGTGTGTGTATATGTGTAAATAAATGAACACTGAAATTCAAGTATTTCTTTTATTTATACATATATATATATATAGTATATATATATATATATATATAGCTAGAATTCACTGAAAGTCAAGTATTTCTTTTATATACAGTATATATATATGAAATACTTGACTTGGTGAATTCTAGCTGTAAATATACTCCTCCCCTCTTAGCCCCACCCCCAACCACGCCCCCGCCCCACCCCTGACCACGTCCCCCCACCCCCCAAAATCGGAGGTCTCAAGGTTGGCAAGTATGCCACTCCTTATTCTGAGCGCCGATTGAGCACACCTGCCTCTGATTAGTGATCAGGAGACTCCCCCTGCCTCTGATCACTAATCAGCAGGGTAAATATGCCAGCCTGGCTTTTCAGACGAGGCTGGATCATTTCCATTGCTTCGTTTGCTTCCATGCTGCATAGCTTTGCCTATGCTTCCGGTGCATTTCCCTGCTGCACTATTTTTTGTTTATGAACTACATTTTTTACCAGCGTCTGTCGCCGCATTTTGGGGTCACAACCAGTTCGTAGCAACTTAAATGTCAAATCAAAGCGAGAAGCTACTGATGTTACATGTTTCAGCTACAAGATGGCACTTGCAAATAGAAATGCAATTATTCAATTCCAGAGGTTGCTATCACTTTTATTTGTGAATGTGTTGCATTCATCAACTCCATTTTATCCCGGAGCCAAGACTCATTGTGCATGAAATGGTCAAAAAAAAATACCTCAGCTTCACTTTTGCAGCCTCTCTCACATATTGTTCATCATGTGAAACGTTCCATCCAAGGACGAGGTCAGTGGCCCTGTACTAATCACGTGACCTTCCTCCTCCTCATGGATTGTTCTCATGCTCCGAATCTTAACTTTGATACACTTTGTTGGCCTCACAGTGTTTGTAAGTTGCACTCTGCCTATTTGTTGGGCGCTCTCAAAGTCATGGCTCAGTGACTCTTGATTTAAGTTGACAGACCCTAACCTTCATGTGTCATCACACTTTTTTTGTGCCTGGTTCTCTATTTCGCGCCACTTGGCAGTTTTGGTGTGAAGTCACCGGTTTCTGTGTACTAGCAGGTTTTCAATGAGTTGTAGGTTTTTTTTTGTTGGTGTTGTGGATGATTCAACTTAAAACTAGAAAAGCACGTGCCTGGCCCTCTCTTCTCTCTAAAAAAAAAGAGTCCTGAATCCAGACCAGGGGGTGTCCAAACTTTTTTACATGAAACAGCTACATACAGGACTATAGAGTCAAAGTATGTGGAATCCATTTGGATATTTCTTTATCTGGTAAAAAAAAAAAAAAGCCTATATATATACAGTCGTGGTCAAAAGATTACATACACTTGTAAAGAACATAATGTCATGGCTGTCTTGAGTTTCCAATCATTTCTACAACTCTTATTTTTTTGTGATAGAGTGATTGGAGCACATACTTGTTGGAAGTTTGGTTCTTTTATGAATTTATTATGGGTCTACTGAAAATGTGACCAAATCTGCTGGGTCAAAAGTATACATACAGAAATGTTAATACGTTTTACTGCGATAAGGCGCTTTTGGTAGCCATCCACAAGCTTCTGGAAATCTTCTGGTTACATTTTTTGACCACTCCTCTTGACAAAATTGGTGCAGTTCAGCTAAATGTGTTGGTTTTCTGACATGGACTTGTTTCTTCAGCGTGGTCCACACATTTAAGTCAGGACTTTGGGAAGGCCGATCTAAAACCTTAATTCTAGCCTGATTTAGCCATTCCTTTACCACTTTTGACGTGTGTTTGGGTTCATTGTCCTGTTGGAACACCCAACTGCGCCCAAGACCCAACCAGGTTGTTCTGATGAATTTGGAGGTAATCCTCCTTTTTCATTGTCCCATTTACTCTCTGTAAAGCACCAGTTCCATTGGCAGCAAAACAGGCCCAAAGCATAATACTATCACCACCATGCTTGGCGGCAGGCATGGTGTTCCTGGGATTAAAGGCCTCATTTTTTCTCCTCCAAACATATTGCTGGGTATTGTGGCCAATTTATGTTTCATCCGACATCACATGGACAAAGATAAGACCTTCTGGAGGACATTTCTGTGGTCTGTATATTTTTTAAACTGAATCATATTATTACTTTGTTGGACTTCTTTGCTTAGTCCATTCCATAATTTAATTCCACACTCTGATATACTAAAGATCTTAAGTGTTGTACGTGCGTACATATGTTTGGTATTATTTTTACCTCTAAGGTTACACGTCTCCTCTTTTTTTGAGAAGAGTTGTTGTACATTCTTGTGTAGCAGGTTATAGTTTGCTTTGTGCATACATTTAGCTGTTTGCAAATGCACCAAATCATACATTTTTTACATTTTTGCTTCAATAAATGAAGGGTTGGAATTTTCTCAATAGCCAACGTTATGTATTATTCTAACAAACCTTTTTCGTAACACAGTCAGTGAATAAAGTGTACTTTTACAGTAGCTATAGTAAAACTAGCGAGCGCTAGAGAATACATCTGTTGAGGAAATTGGGCCATCCATTTTATTCATCAAACCCGAAAAACACAAATTAAAACCATGATTGAGTACATAGACGACATCCGATTAAACATATCTAATCAATTAGGTTTTGTAATCCCAGCCCAGCAACACTCCGAGTAGCAATTAAAAGAGCAATTTGGAAGACACAAACACAACAAATCTAGGAGGGTCAAATAAAAATGAATAATATCAACAACAGTATCAAATGCCAACATAACAGTCATTAAAACATTAAAAAAAAACATCAAGCAAAACAGTCACTGTTAATTACACTCATTACTATTGCCATCACTGTTATTAGTAAAAAAAAACAATAGTGGCACCTAGTTTAACTGCAAACAAATTCATATAATGCATTCTATATTTAAAGATATGACTTATAATAATCTAAAATAAACACACTGATATCATTTCTATAGCTTGTGTACACCAGTCAATATAAATTGGACTATCAACATCTATCCATTTTTTTTTTTAAATGACTGTTTTTGTTATGACGCATATTAACAGAAATACATTTTTATTCTTTAATGACACGTTACTAAATTGATGCAGATCACCAAAAATACAAGTTTACAGTTTCACTGGGACGTCTATATTTAAGAATGTGATTGCTTGTTTTGTTGTTTTAGTCCACAACTCTTTGATTTTCTGATATTCCTACAAATAATGAATACGAGTTCCTTCAGCTGCCTGACACTTTATACATAACTTGCATACCCAATTTAAACAGCTGAGAAGGTGTAAAATATAATTATTTTAAGATCTTAAATTGAGTCTGCTTAATTTTCATGCATCTAAAGGGTTTATTTATTGGCATTTTTCCAAATATCAATCCATCTCTTTCCAAAGTTTTTAGGCCGGTCATTCATTTCCAAACACATTTACTCGTATGATGTTAATTTATTATTCCATAAAATCGTTTTAACAAATTATTTAAATTCTATACTAATTAACAAGTGTGTGCTGTCCTAAGGCATATTTTCAGAGGATATCATTTAAAAAATGGCTTATAGGTATATTACATAAGGCGCACTTAAAATCCTTTCATTTTCTCAAAAATCGACAGTGCTCCCTATAACCCGTTGCGCCTAATGTACGGAATAATTCTGGTTGTGCTTACTGACCTCGAAGCAATTTCATTTGGTACATGGTGTAATGATAAGTGTGACCAGTAGATGGTAGCCACACATAAGAGACTGCAATATGATGCCAGTAAACAACACCAAAACTTTAAATGTTCCATTGAAAATAAAGAAAATTACACGCGGCGCTCAAAAATCTGTCAAAATGTTTTAGTATGACTTTGAAGTCGCACCGCTTGATGGCTTTTCGGCCCATAACGGCTACCACAGTCAGAGATACAAGTATTACTATGGTGTGTTTATAAGGACCGCAAAATGGTACCCATTAGCAGACATATTACTTGGCGTTTTGTTTCACAATATTATGCAAAACCAACTTTTCTTACTTTCTGGTAACTGCTGATGTGTACTTGGGATCTGCATAAGTCCTGAAAATTTGCGCACGTCCGCCACTGCAGTCGTAGTGGATACGCTTCTTCTTTTTCTCTATCTTCTTGTTATGTGACATTCATCCTCCGCTGTTGCCATTTCTAATATAAAGTAGCGTAAAGTTCTTATTTATATCTCGCTATGGAAGCACTAAAAACTACCGGTGTAGTGAGTTTACATTATTCACCCATGGAACTTTAGTTATTAGAGAGTTCCGGTCGGACGGTTTTTCACGGGACACATTTTCGACCTTGTTGTTGCACGCGTGAGCCACGAATGAGGAGATGCTCCGTTATTGATTTAAGTAAAGTCTGAATGTCATTAAAACAGTTAGCTCCATCTTTTGACAAGTCTTCCACCCCCGTCCTTGCACGCTACACCGCGACAACAAAGATGACGGGGAGAAGACACTGCCGAAGGTGAGCCACGTAAATAAGACCGCCCACAAAACGGCGCATCCCATACTTGCCAACCCTCCCGAATTTTCCGGGAGACTCCCGAAATTCAGCGCCTCTCCCGATAACGTCCCGGGACAAATATTCTCCCGAAAATTTCCCGATTTTCAGCCGGAGCTGGAGGCCACGCCCCCTCCAGCTCCATGCGGACCTGAGTGAGGACAGTCTTTTTTCACATCCGCTTTCCCACGATATAAACAGCGTGCCTGCCCAATTACATTATTCCATACGAGGCGTCCGGCATTCCGCCGATGAGCATGGTGCAGATGGAGAAGATATTCTCGGCGTCCGTGTTGGCGCACACGTTGCCAAAGCCGACGCTGGTCAGGCTGCTGAGGGTGAAGTAGAGGCCGGCGATGTACGAGCTGCGCACCGACGGGCCGCCGACCGTGTTGTTGACGTAGGGCATCTCTAGGCGTTTGCCCAGCTCATGGGGCCATCCTTGGGGAAGAGACGGGAGGACAACAGGGTGACAAGAACTGAATCATCCAGGCTAGAGATAAATTGTATTATTATGTTTATCTTACCTAAAAATAAATATATTTATTAATTAAAAAAAAAAACTAAATACATTTTACTATATTTTGGTAAAAACATCAAAATTAATTGTATTTTTATTTGTATTTTTTCTGACTCCTTATTACATCCAGCCATAGAATTATACATTAAAATAAACATATTTGAAATAATCAATTTTAAATTATCATAATAATTCATTTAAAATGACCATATTTAATTATTAAAACAATTGCTTGTTTATCAACAACTTTAGCATTTTATTCATTACATTTTGAAGCTCTCAGAAGCCAAGTTATGTTATATTCCTTACGATTTATTTATGCAAGTTTGAAGTATCAATTATCCAAACACAGTTTTGTTTGCATATTTTCAGGATGTAGATATATATATATATATATATATATATATATATATATATATATATATATATATATATATATATATATATATGAAATACTTGACTTGGTGAATTCTAGCTGTAAATATACTCCTCCCCTCTTAACCACGCCCCCGCCCTACTCCCGACCACGCCCCCCACCCCCACCCCCCGAAATCGGAGGTCTCAAGGTTGGCAAGTATGGCGCATCCTGAAGCGACTGTCAGAAAGCGACTTGAAGATGGTCTGTAAAACATAATCTATGCAACATTTTGACCAAAGAACCACCATTACATGTTATGTAGACCACAAGGAAGTGTTTTCAATGTAGAAAAAAAATTAAATAATATGACTCCTTTAATGCGCCCTATAGCACCTTATATATGAAAAAAGCTCAAAACTAGACAATTCATCGGCAGTGCGCCTATGGCCCGGAAAATACGGTAATTCATTGAGCATTTTAAAGGCGTTTTAAAGAATAATATGATGAGGTTTCGTAATACCTCTATCCTTCCATGTTGTCCATTTGAGGATTTTGCTATTAAATAAAAAAAACAAGAGAAAGAAGCATACAGTGCTTAATTGCAACTTCAGTTCAAACAGAAGCACAGAGACAGTTTCTGGCTCGAGGTCATGTTTGCTGCTGACAAAGGCAGTTTTAAAATGCGTTGACAGGAACAACTAAAAGAGAAAAACAGTGGTGTATATCAATGTGAGCTAAATATTCTGAATCTCACATGATGTTTTGTATCCATCGGACATTGTACTAACTGCAAAGAAAAAGATATTGGCAAAAACAGCTTTTTTTTTCTATTTGTATACTCAACTTGTACACAGGTTAATTATTATTGGAAGCATTGCAGCATATCATGCATCGTCACGATTACTCCAACATTATACAGAAAATGTGTATAGAAGAAAACTATTGTCGAGTTAATCAATTAAGCAGCTTCATGTTGTAGTAAAGTTTTGCTTCATTGGCATCCGACCAGATTGCTTTGATATCGAGACAGTGTTACTTTGGATAAACACAACACTAAATTGTATACATTTTTAAGTTTTAAGTTTTGAAGCAACAAACATTTCTGCACTGAATTACACAGAATTTTTTCTGCTCTGAAATTGTTTTACACTGAATTTTAAAACCCTTTTTTGACAAACTGAATTCATAAACACGCACTTTGCTCACAAATTGGTATCCACTGTAATTGTTAGCATAATTTGATGTGAAATAAAAAATTCAGTTCACAAAAGTCGAACGCAAAAAATAAAAGCTTTCGTAAAAACGACACAATTCGGTTTTGTTGTGTTGGAGCATTCCTTTTGTCGTTGGGAATGAAGAGCTATCTCAGAACTGGAGTTGTGGGAATGGTTCTCAGCCAGATGGAGGGAGTTAGTTAGCCCAGTTGCAAACATCAAAACAACCTCAAAAGACACAGCAGCTTGGCACATATTCAGACACACCTTGGCAATGTATTGAGCTAAATTACTCCGTCAAAAAACAACAAATAAAACTGTGTAAAGTACACATTCGTTTTTTTATTCGATTAAAATTTGTATCGGCTAGCATGCAAGTAGCAATATATATTGTGGTGACTTGTATCTTAATAATAATTGTATCAATCATTTTTGCGTTGGGTGAGAATAAGGTGGGGAGTTAATCGTTTTGCAATGCAGTGTGCTGAAATTATGGAAAGCGCCACAGTACATAGCAACTGACGTTGTGGTCAAAGTTGGAATTGCCACAAAACAGTGTTACCATATCTGAGTTATTGTGCAGAAATAAGGGGAAATAACTACAAAAGTACACTTCATTCATTAACCGTGTTACAAAAAAGATCAGTTAGAATAATACATAATATTGTATAAAGAGAACATTCAAACCCTTTATTCATTGAATCGAAAATACTGAAATTCCACGACATAGTGAATTTGCAAACAGCTAAAATGATGCACAAAGCAAACTATAATCTGCTACCCAAGAATATACAACAATTCTTTTCAACAAAAGAGGAGAAATATAACCTTAGAGAAAAATGTAATTTAAAACGTGTACGCACGTACAACACATAAGACCTTCAGAATATCAGTATGTGGAATTAAATGATGGAATGGATTAAGCAAAGAAATCAAACATTGTACTAATATGATCCACTTCAAGAAACTCTTTAAACTTAAAGTGTTTACAAAGTACAAAGAAGAAGAACCATGATAACATTCTGAACATATTTCATCCATCCATTAATTTTGTAGATAATCTTATTTATCTCACCATATGAAATTAAACTTACTTCACTAATTTTAATGTCATTACTAATGGAGTATACTGTGAATAAATTGAGAACAGGACGTGTACAAATCTTTTAGCAACTGCTATGTAAAGGAAAAGGATTAAATAAGCTGTGCTTCTTCCAACTCCTTTTTGAACATGTTGAATAGAGCAACTGGAAATTGTGATGTATCATGTTGTATGCATGCATGTTCCAAATAAACACAAACTCAACTCAACTCAACTCAACTCAACTCAACTCAACTCAACTCAACTCAACTCAAAACAAAACACATTTTTAAATTGTAGCAGCTAAAATGGATAGTGCACCCTCCCTGCCCCAGTTTTGTCACGTTTCATGTGTCAGGTAAACCGCGGCGAATGGGGAGCATATGAATCCCCTTTCTATTGTATTTCAAATTGGGATGGCTCTAATAATGTTTAAAAAGCTTACTCAGAAGTTAATGGTTGGAATTGGGGGTGAAATCACCAAATGATTCCCGAGCGCGGCCACCGCTGCTGCTTACTGCTCCCCTCACCTCCCTGGGGGTGAACATGGGGATGGGTCAAATGCAGACGGCAAATTTCACCACACCCAGTGTGTGTGTGACAATCGTTAAGACTTAAACTTTAACTTTAATAAATAGTTTGTGGTCTAACTATGAAAATATTAGATTTAGTTACGATAATCCTCCTCTGCGGAATCAGTTTACCACGGTCAGTCCCGGAACCAATCGGCCGCGATAAACAAGAGACAACTATCGAGATAAATAAATATTAGGTTTTCAATCATATTTCAATCGAACGGGCTCACAGAAACAATTCCGTTCCAGAGAGGGTTCACGACAGAAAATAATTGAGAAGCATTGGTTCAGTGTGGAGAAGCACGGTGGAAGAGGGGCTAATGCGTCTGCCTCACAATTCGAAGGTCCTGGGTGCGATCCTGCGCTCAGGATCTTTCTGTGTGGAGTTTGCATGTTCTCCTTGTGACTGCGTGGGTTCCCTCCGGGTACTCTGGCTTCCTCCCACCTCCAAAGACATGCACCTGGGGATAAGTTGATTGGCAACACTAAAATTGGCCCTAGTGTGTGAATGTGAGTGTGAATGTTGTCTGTCTATCTGTGTTGGCCCTGTGATGAGGTGGCGACTTGTCCAGGGTGTACACCACCTTCCGCTCGAATGCAGCTGAGCTAGTCTCCAGCACCCCCCACAACCCCGTAAGAGACAAGCAGGAGAAAATGGATGGATGGATGGATGGTTTAGTGTGCTTTTTTTTTTTATTATGCAAATTTGTTTCATGCTATGCTATACTTCATGTCTGGTTCGCATTGCCGGTAATACGTCAGACATTATCTTTATCGACAGAATTTCTAGGCACAGTCAGGGTGTGGAGGTTTTCCAGTTTGGTGGCCAAAGGATCGCATCCCTGATTTTTGCAGATGATGTGGTCCTGTTGGCTTCATTGGGCTGGGACCTTCAGGGTTCACCGGGGCGGTTTGCAGCCGAGTGTGAAGCTGCTGGGATGAGGATCAGCACCTTCACATCTGGGGCCATGGTTCTCAGTCGGAAAAGGGTGGACTGCACCCCTCGGGTCGGGAATGAACTCCGCCTCAAGTGGAGGAGTTCAAGTATCTCTGGGTCTTGTTCACGAGTGAGGGAAGAACAGAACGCGAGATTGACAGACGGATTGGTGCGGCGTCTGCAGTGATGCAGTCACTGCACCGGTCTGTTGTGGTGAAAAATTTACAGGTCGGTCTACGTTCCTACCCTCACCTATGGCCATGAACTTTGGGTAATGATCGAAAGGACAAGGTCGCAAATACAAGCGGCAGAAATGAGTTTCCTTCGCAGGATGTCTGGGATCCCCCTCTGAAATAGGGTGAGGAGCTCGGTCATCTGGGAGAGACTCAGAGTAGAGCCGCTGCTCCTTCACGTCGAGAGGAGCCAGCTGAGATGGCTCGGAGATCTACGATGGATGTCTCCTGGACCCCTCCCTGGTGAGGTGCTTCGGGCATGTCCAGCCTCGGGGCAGACCTAGGACACATTGGAGGGACTATGTCTCACAACTGGCCTCGGAACGCTTCTGTATGCCCCCTGTAGAACTAGAAGAGGTGAGGTGAGGTTCGGAGGAGCTTGGCTGCCCTGATGGAACCATTGCTGCGGGGTACGTGAGAGACTCCTGGGATGAATGGAGAATCATGTGCCTCTCAGTCCTTTCCATCGAGGATGTGGAAGACATCTACCTATTTGGAACCGTGATCGCGGGGCACCTGCTGATTGGGCTGGGCATTGCTCTGGTGTATCGTCAAATTCGGAAGACGATGGCAGCCACTCAAGGAGCCCAAAGGCTTTTCGTCGCAATGGAAGGATTGGGCAGGGCTGTGGGAACACAGACTGCGGCGATTTCTGATCTGAATCGCAAGATGGATCACATCTTGGAGAAGTTTGCTGAGAAGGAGAATTGAATTGAATTTGAGAGAAAACCAGCATGGACAATAGGACAGGCAAGTCATTGTTTTCTGTCTGCTCGAAGAAAAACAACATCCTAATCTACGATTTGACTCCCTCGAATGGCCTTGACGCTGTGTTATCAGGAACAGGCTGCTCTGAAAAACACCCCCGAGGACACCTCAGCGATGGACGCTTTTGACCTCCCTTTTTCTCAACAAGCACCTGGTGTCGAACTTTGAGATCGGCCCCAGTCCACAAAAACACTTCAACATCACACCCAAGTTGATTGGGCATACATGCACGCACCCGCCCCTACCCCAACCACCGCCTTCACCACCCCTAGTTTGCTCCAACTCCCCCTCCCTTTGTTGCGACTAAATGTAACGTGATTATGTTTGCATTGCAAATGAGTTTTTTTCCCTTGGACTCAGTCTGGACCCCCTCTTGTGGATCCAGTCTTTGACTGATATTTTTTTACTCTCCCCTCTTTCCCAATATCACCTTTTTCTCACCTTTTTTTAAGGAGCGCCGTAAAAATGGCTGCCTCGTCGGCGGTCTTGTCTTGTCTCCCTGTAACGTACGTCTGCTCTTAGTGGGACTGTGCCGAAAATATACTTTTCAGTTCTTATGTGTCTTGTGCATGTTAAGAATTGACAATAAATCATCTTGAATCTTGAGGTGATGAGGGAAGTCTGGGCATCTCTCTTAAACTGCTGCCCCCGTGACCCGAACTCGAATAAGCGGTGGAAAATCGATGGATGTTTTATGCTATGCAAAAGTTTTTCCCAGTTTGTGTTATTGCTTTTGTACTTGCGGGCTGTTGTAAAAGCGACTGTACAAAGCTGACATCCTCAAGTGTTTTCTGAGCACGACAGTAGAACAGATTGAGTGTCGAGAAGAATGTCAGGGACACAAAAGGGCAGTTGGAAGTACATGGTTATGGAGCTGTGTGGGCGTGCATCATTATTGGCAACTTTCAAGTTTGTCTGTAACTCTGTGGCTAATTTAATCACAGGGGTGGGTTTATGGGTTGGAATGACACATTTTAAGCATGTTTCTTTTGCGTCCAAAGTAAACTTGTTAGCTTCTTCATGTCTAGACTATGATGTTAACAGGCAAGTCCATCCAAATCTCGATCTCACTGCCCCGATGACCCTTGCCTTGTGTCTTCTCCCATGCATCTTGCGCCCCCATTTTCCATCCTTCCCTGCCTTTGTGCGCCTCATGTCTTATCAACGTCACTTGTACCACGGGCCTCCGCTTTCCCAGCCCGCCTGCTTTTTTCCCCCCACATTTGCATCACGACTTCATCTATAGACTCTTTCTTAATATAGCTCGAGTTCCCTCCAGCAGGTTGTGGCTCCAGTCGGGTTCTGTTATTAAATGACAGCAATGAGACACATACACACACACACACACATACACACACAAACACACATAACTAGGAAGTACAAGAACCATGGCATGACTTTGCTTATAGGACAGTCAGAAATAGAGGTGCTCCGATCCAACATTCACCGATCAGTACCAGTCGATTTACGTGACAAATACATGACTGGCTGATGCTTACACTTTTTTTCCCACTCAGTTGATAAAGGCGACTAACTGCTAACTGTCTATGCCGACACAAAATATGGAGCCACCCCTCTAGCTTAATAATCATCATCTCCATTAAAGGGGAACATTATCACAATTTCAGAAGGGTTAAAAACATGAAAAATCAGTTCCCAGTGGCTTATTTTATTTTTCGAAGTTTTTTTCAAAATTTTACCCATCATGCAATATCCCTAAAAAAAGCTTCAAAGTGCCTGATTTTAACCATCGTTATATACACCCGTCCATTTTCCTGTGACGTCACACAGTGATGCCAATACAAACAAACATGGCGGATAGAACAGCAAGGTAATAGCGACATTAGCTCGGAACAAACGACTGACCATTTCGTCGGCTTTCCCCACAGCCTCGTATTTTGAACAAATTTCGTCCAATTTCTTGCCACTTTCGCATCTTTGGGCCACTGGTGCAACTTGAATCCGTCCCTGTTCGTGTTGTTACACCCTCCGACAACACACCGACGAAAGTGAGAAAATGGCGGATTGCTTCCCGATGTGACGTCAGCGAATAATAGAAAGGCGTTTAATTCGCCAAAATTCACCCATTTAGAGTTCGGAAATCGGTTAAAAAATATATATGGTCTTTTTTCTGCAACATCAAGGTATATATTGACGCTTACATAGGTCTGGTGATAATGTTCCCCTTTAAAGAAAATAAATGACATTTCTTAAAAGTACCGAAATTTTAGGAGAAAATAATTGTTTTCCATATATAAGCCGCACCGGACTATAAGCCACAGATATATACATTGTGAAATGAGTTATTTACAGATAAATATTTTGTAAATGTTTATCTACATACCTTAACTGACACCAAACGGTGTCTGTAACACGGCAGTAAAACGGAAGATAAAACATAACAGAAGTCCTTGTCATGGACCGACTAGCTACAGAACTCACCAATCAGCTAAACAGACTCAATAACTCCACTCTGACGTTTTGGTGATTTTATGAAATTGAAACAACACAAAAAGAATGCTATTGCAAGCTGATAATACAAAGACACTCCTAACCGTGTTAGCATATTAGCAAATGCTAACGACACTGGCGTTATCACATTGCGATAGCGTGTACAAATATGCATGAAAACACTCCTACAGACATCAGATGTCTTAGTAAGTAAGATTTGTTTTAGTTGTATTGTAAAACTTCCAAACATTGCTTGGAATGACGGATGAATAATTATTATTTTAGCGCTTTCATGGGGAGTTTACTGACAGATATAAGTAAGAACATTACACTACTTTATATTAGAAATAGCAACATAGAGAAAAAGAAGAAGCTTTGTAGGCGGACACGCGCAAATTTTCAGGACTTATGCAGATCCTAAATACAGATCAGCAGGTACCAGTAGGTAAGAAAAGTTTATTTTGCATAATATTGCGAAACAAAAAGCTAGATAATGTCTTACCTTATACACACGCCAAAACAATACTCGTATGTTAAAGCACAGTACAATCCATCACGCGGTGCAGCTTCCTAGCTTACCAAAGTCGTACTAAAACATTATGATAGATTGTTTTAGCGCTGTGTAATGTCCTATATTTTCAATGTAACATATAACATTTTGGTGTTGTTTACTTGAGTCATATTGCAGTCTACATGTATCTCTTATGTGTGACTGCCATCATATTGTAGTCTACACATATCTCTTATGTGTGACTGCCATCTACTGGTCACACTTATCATTTCACCATGTACCAAATAAAATAGATTCGAGGTCGGTAAGCACAACCAAATTTATTCCGCACATTAGCCGCACCGTGTTATAAGGTGCACTGTCTAGTTTTGAGAAAATTATAGGATTTTAAGTGTGCCGTATAGTCTGAAAAATATGGTAGCTATCCTATTTGAAAATATCTTCTTTAATATTGTGGTAAAAGTATAATAAGTATAATACCAGTGGTGGCCACTGTATGAGCAAACAAAAGTCCAAGTACTGGACTGTGTAACAAATCTGGTCTTTATGTTTTTTATCATTAAAACATGATTGTTTGCCATTTATCAACATTTAGAGCCATTTCCTGTAACTTAAATCTAATGATGATTGAATTTTGTGCCACATGTAAGGTTATTTAAACACATGGTTGTAGTTAATACCAAAGTGCGCCTGAGGCCTTCATCCAATTGAGAAAAGTGATGTGTAGATGTGTCTGCTAATGTCACTCCTAATTTGAACCGGAGGAGGCAATACCTATCAGGCAGTTTGACAGGATTATAGAAACTAAAACAAAGGCTCTTAAGAAGCAAACATTTCATTTTTAAAATCAAAGCATGATTCGAGAGATTATACTCTTCACCTGCGATTCTTTTCAAACAGCTCCTTGTACACTTTGACACAACCTTGCTACTTTTTGAACATTTGTGATACGCAGCTGTTCTTTGTCAAAACAATAATTACAGTGGTACCTCACCTTAAAAGTGTTTTGAGATAAGAATTGTCTCTCGGCTAATTGTTATGCTTTAAGTTGCAAGCAAAACATTGAGTTACAAACATTACATTACAATGTTACATTACAAACCATTAGTTAGTATAGAAAATATCACAGTGGAACCCGTAGGATCTGCCCAAAACATCCGGTCTTACTCGCTAGCATTAGCTTATAGCTAGATAACTTTTTTTTCCAAGCGTTCCAATTGTACTCGGAAGTCGGAATTTCCGAGTTCATAGTCGGAAGTTTCAACTAGAACGCCCCTCAAGGTCAGATTTGCTACTCGGAAAGTCGAAGCATTCTCACACGCGAAGTTGGCTTCAAAGATGGCAGCTTTGAATGTAAACAATAATATAAGCTTGCATAATGTCCGTTATTATCACTTTTGATTAGTTTTTGTCGCAGTAAATCAGCCATGTATGATGTATTGTTGGACGTTTACACACGGCAGTGCTTCTCAATTAATTTTCTGTTACGCATCCTCTAGGAAGAAGGTAATATTTTGCACCTTTCCATTCTTCACCAAGACTACAAATAGTATAATTTGTCTATAATTTGTGATAAGTACACCTCTGCTTAAAATTATATCCTTATTAACATGTAAGAAAACACATCTGTCTTTCCTCGTCTCCCACCGTGGTCACAGTAAAGCCAAGCGTTATATACACTTTGTCATATTCTAGTACGGCAAAATAAAAGCATGTTCATTGAGGTCATGGCATTGCACCCTGGCCCCCTGCCCCACTATTTGAGAAAGACTGATACATGGCAACGTTAGTGTAGTGTAAATGAATATTTTTTCATCCATCGCTAGCAATAATGTCTGTGTTTCCTCTTCATCCACCGTGGTTGAAGGTTGCAGAAAGCGTGCATATTTTTCCATGATTTGTTTATATTTAGAGGCAAGCGCAAGAATGGCTTTTGTGGATTTGGCCACCTTGATTTCTGACCTCCGAACTGGAACGGTCCCAATTCGACTGTGATGTCATTCCCAGCTTTGTCTTTCAACCAAAGACTGCGGACATTTATCCATGAAACTATGGAGAAGCTGCCAGTGGTGTGTTTGATAGAGAAGCAGCTGGAATGAGATATTGTAGAGGTCCTGTAAATCCTGTACATTAGTATTACAATACTTCATAAATATATTGTAGTTGTTTGTAATACATTCTATGGTTTTGTTTTTCATAAAATTTGTAGTATCTAAAAGTGAGTTTTTCTCTTTGAAATATATGTTGCATGTTATAATAGTGCCAATTGAATTGATTTGAATTTATTTCAATGGGAGAGTTTGATTTGAGTGTTTTGAATTAAGACCTTCGTCCTAGGACCAAATAAACTCCTAAATTGAGTTACTACTGCACAGGTGTTCTTTGCACACAGGCCTCTGTGTACTTCAACTGTGACTAGTTCTCGAGCCAATACAAGTGTTACTACAATTGATGTTTTAGTTAATTTGTTGAATCAAAATTGTAACCTCTGGTTATTCCCAAACAATAAAAATGTGTACAAAACGAATATAAAAAACAGACAATTAAAACTGAGTTTTAAATCAACAAATGTATAACTCAAACATTAAATGACGGCAATCAACAGAAAATCACAGCTTTTTAAATTGCTGGGTAAGTCAGTTAAGGAAAGTTAAACACTTTTTTTTTCAAAAGTTCCTGTATTTTTAGTTCTCTTTGGGAACATTTCTTAATAACCAGTTTATTTTGTCTTCTTTATGTCAAATAACTTTCCACGGTTCAGGGACAGCGACTAAAAAAATAAAAGAAACAGTCCCACCAGCTTAAATTCCACATCTCTCAAGAGTTGAACATTTCACACAAACAAATCTGACCTGTACATGCCAGAAAACACATCAATAGTTCACATTATTTTCGTATTCTATAATTCTTTATTCAAATCGATGTGGCAACAAAGATAATCACCCACGCTTCATAATCATGTTACAATTCATCAAATAGAAATAAATCGATCTACAAATAGGTGTAAACAAAACAAAAACATATCTCTCCAATGAGGCTCCGGGCACGACGCCAAACAATCAAACCCTCCCAGGGTTTGGCACGGATCTAGGCGCTAGAAATGCAATTATTACTGGTTTTATAATTATATGCATCTTACTGCTGAGTTGCGTTATCCGTAGCATGGATGATAGAGTAAAATCGCAGTTTTGTTTGCCGCTTGATAGGCCGTCTGCTGCCAGACCTAGCAGGAGCAGCTGATTGCCTCCACAGCCAATGCGGAGGTCGCTTGAAGCCAGCTGACTAATGTCATGTGACGTGGGTTACACGATAAAACATCATAACATCATAAACTGAGGACTACTGTGTAATTTCAAAAAAAAAAAATTTACAATAGGTTTTGTTTGAGAATCGGTATATGTTTTGTTTTGTCTTGATACACAGTACTACCTCAATTACTCACACTCGTTACTCAAACACATTCGTATCTCAAATTAGCCATCGGTCATTGAAATTAGTTGAAATCAATATAATCCGTGCCGATGAACCCTGGGGAGCAGACTCTCGTAGGTGTTTCCTACAGGCTGCTTCTCCGTCATGTAACAATAAGAACAAAGAAATAATTGTTTACGTTGCAAACGAGCATGCTTGAGTTACGGACCGGGATGATCAGAGTTGACAACAAGCGATATGCATGCCTGTGTACAAAGGTAATACTCGATCATCTAGTTTGTTGAGTTACAACTAGACAGAACAAACTGAAACACGTCAAACAAAGCATCGACAGATTTTTCATATTTTCATGGATAAATGTCCGTGGTTTGGACGTTTTAGGCCACATGTCGCAGAGGCTGGCTTCGGCTCGTGTGATGCGTACTGACATTGCTGCGGTCGGACTGACTTGTCGGGATATTTTTGTTTTTTCGATTCGGTCGTCGCTTTTTTCCATTGTACCAACTTTCTCAGTTCCGATGGTCAGAGGGAAGAGTTGTGTGGATCTCTGGCTGTGGACAATTATTTGAACTTTCGATGGTTAGGCCATCCATCCATCAATCTTCTTCCGCTTATCCGAGGTCGGGTCGCAGGGGAAGCAGCCTAAGCAGGGAAGCCCAGACTTCTCTCTCCCCAGCCACTTCGTCCAGGTCCTCCCGGGGGATCCCGAGGCGTTCCCAGGCCAGCCGGGAGACAGTCTTGCCAACGTGTCCTGAATCTTCCCTGTGGCCTCCTACCGGTCGAACGTGCCCTAAGCACCTCCGAGGCTCGTAACTCAAATTATTGCAACTTAAAGTATAACAAATAAATAAGAGAACGCTCATATCTTAAAATACCAGTAACTTGAGGTACCAATATATTCTCTTTGAAGCACATAAGTCTTGATCTTTTATTGACCAAACTACGGACTGGTGATGATGTTCCTTTAGTTGAATATTATTTTTCCAGTTAGCATCTAATATTACAAATATAAACTGTTGTTGTTTTATCTTTGTGAGTTTACGTCATCGTTTATCAAGCCATCTTCATATTCACACGTCAAACAAAGCATCGGCAGCTTCTCCATATTTTCATGGATAAATGTTCGTGGCTTGGACGTTTTTGGCTCCATGCTGCAGAGGCTGGCTTCGGCTTGTGTGATTTCGGCTTGTGTGATGCATACTGACAGTGCTGCAGTATGACTGACTCGTCGGGTCAGCCAACCTGCAGGATATATTTGTTTCTCTGATTCGGTCGTCCGCTTCTTTTCCTCCGTACAAACTTACTCAGTTGCGATGGTTGGAGGGCAGGATTGTGTTGATCTCTGTCTGTGGGCTGTGGACAATTACTACTTCACCCAGCGGTGGATAGGTTTGTAACTCAAATTATTGCAACTTAAACCATACAAAAAAAAACTGAGCGAACACTCATATTTTAAAAAGCCAGTAACTTGAGGTACCACAATATATACACAACAGGGCAAGAAAAAATTCAACCCAATTGGCACAATGAGAAACCTCGGAAGGGACTGCAGATGTGGGGATCCCCCTCTGGGCGACCGGTGCAATGGATGTCGAGTAGATAGAGTTAAAAACGTGAGAGTCCAGTCCATTGTGAAGCCAGCAGGGGATCATTTTGAGTGGAGACAAGTCAGCAGCGCAGAGACGTCCCCAACTGATGCACAGAGGAGTGGTCCACCCCGGGTCCCGACTTTGAACAGCTAGCAAAGCATCTGTGGTCACCAGATAATCTCTCCACGCAAGGAAGGGGGGCAGAGCAGAAAAGAGACGGCAGATCAACTGGTCTAAAAGGGGGGTCTATTTAAAGGCTAGAGTATACAAATGAGTTTTAAGATGGGACTTAAATGCTTCTACTGAGGTAGCATCTCTAACTGTTACCGGTAGGGCATTCTAGAGTACTGGAGCCCGAATAGAAAACACTTCATAGCCCGCAGACTTGTTTTGGGCTCAGGGAATCACTAGTAAGCCGGAGTTTTTAGAACAGAGATTTCTTGCCAGACAAATGGTACAATACAGTTTGGATGTTTTTTTTAAGGGCTTTGTAGGCAGAATTGCACGACTCCCATAAGCTCCATTGTAATAAAACTTTTCCATCCATCCATCCATTTTCTACCGCTTATTCCCTTCGGGGTCGCGGGGGGCGCTGGAGCCTGTCTCAGCTACAATCGGGCGGAAGGCGGGACTCAAACTTTTGATCGCATTTATTTAATATTTAGAACGCAAAAAAAAAAAAACATCCGTCATCGTTTCTTCCGTAATGATTGTGAACGAAAGGCAACATTCCAAAAAAAACGAAGTTACCCTTCAAGTGTGGAGTCAAAAGCTTTTTCCGAAAATAGATAAATACTCAAACAGCATACGTTTTCAAGTTGTATCTAACTCAATTAATACCATAAGTGTTGACCTATTCACTTTAAATATTTAGTGGGAAAAAGTATCCTTATTGAAATATCCCTGGTTGACCTTCAATGACTCTCTTAACCATGTTATGATCCGTTGCCTGGATCATGTTTTGTTCCGTTTTCAGCACCCCTAGATTTGTGTTTTAGGTTACCATGGGTGCTGACTAGTTTGACCTGCCTCTGATTAGTGTCCGGGATGCTCACCAGAGCGCTACTTATTCCCGTTTCTCGCCACAATCAGTCTGGCTTCCTTATTTGCTTTGATGCAACAGTTTACGTCGGTTACCATTTGGATTCCTGAGCTAAGCTTTGTCATAGCGTTTTTGTGTTTGCTATTCCGTTAAGTTCCCATGCTATCGACACGCTGATGCTCTTTTGTTCGACACGCTGATGCTCTTTTGTTTGTAGCCCGAATGATTTATGGACATTAAATAATTTACTTACCTGTACCTTGCCTCCGGAGTTTTTCGTCTGCATCCTGGGAGAACGACCACGCAGTAAAATACGTGACAAACCAAGGCCAAACCAAGGCCATATCAATACATATTGATTGACAATGTATGGAGGGAAACGACAATTGAACTGACTCGACAACAGAACAACAGAGTGCCGAGGAAAAGAAAACAACTATAATGGAGGTGTTTATACTAGATACACATACTGCAGAGTTGGACAATAGGATAATGAGGCAGCTGTCAAAATGGAAACGACAGATCAGATCACGATGGCCATACAAAAATGATGCAAACAAGACCACTAATCAAATACGGGAATTGCAGAAGGAGACCCCAAAAAGAGCTTCTCTGAGAGATGCAAGAATAATAAGAAACAAGAGGAAGAAAATAAGTGAAACAACATGTTGGACAGGAATGTAAAAACAACAAACACTGTGAAACGATAACAAAGATCTCAAGTCAGACATTGAAGCGATGGACCAAATCGTAGAGCAAATGAAGTGTAGAATGGATGAGACAGAACAAAGCACTTCCATGAATGATGTGCTTGTGACTAAGCTACACATTGCACCCAGGTTCCACTCCAGGGCAATTGAAGACAGAGGAGGAGAACCAGACAAATCGGGCCAACATTTTTAAATCAAATTGGGTAGATATGGATGTTAACAACATGGAGACACGCTTTACGATGCATGGAAGACAAGGCACAACAAAAAGGGGCAAGAAACACTTCAATACTGAATAGAAATTACACGTTCTGGACCAAGAATCACTCCATACTTACTCTCTCCTAGGAAAGTGTATGCTGCCGATTCTGATATTGATCATTCATGAGTGAGATATGCCGATACTGATCAGGTGTTAACTGTAAATGTTAATTGGTGAGTGCTATAATGTCAGCATCATTTTTAAACCAGGTCTTTATTTTATTACACACGATTGTTTGACCAAAATAGTCATTAGTACACAATAACGAAACACAAAAGTAAAAACTATCGTATTTTTCAGACTATAAAGCGCACAGGGATATAAGCCACACCCTCTAAATTTTAGAAGAAAATATTTTTCCATATATTATCTGCACCAAACTGTAAGCCGCAGTTATACACGTTGTGAAATTAGTTATTTACACAAAGATATTCTGTAAATGTTTATTTACATACCTTAATTGTTTCCAATCGGTGTCTATAACACGGTAGTAAAATGGCTGATCAAACAAAACAGAGGTCGTCATAATGGACCCACTAGCTAGCTCTCCAATCAGCTAAACAGACTCAATAACTCCATAGTGACATCTTGGTGAGTTTGCTGAGGAATGTGTTGAAACTGAAACAATACAAAAAGAATGCCATTGTAAGTTAATAATACTAACACAGACACTTGTAAATGTATTAGCATTTTAGCTCATGCTAACATCGCTAGCGTCGTTACATAACGATAACTCTTACACATGTGCATGAAAACACTCCTACAGTCATCACAAATGGGACGGTTTAGTCAGTATGAATAGTTTTAGCTATACTGTAAAACTTACAAACGTTGCCTGGAGTGATGAATGAAGAATCCATACGAGACGAAATGCTATGGACGGCTAAAAGACGAACACGGCACTGCCTGTAAATGGAAGGACACCTGCAGTGAGCAAAGTCGTCCATAAGATGCTGCAATAGCACAAATAATAAAACACATTCTAAGTGTATTTGTTTGTTTTTTTAAACAATTTTTATTATGGCTGTTATCGGAGAAAAATCCATAAATTAGCTCCACCGTCCTATTAGACGGGCGGTTCAAAGTGGTGGCTTATAGTCAGGAATTTACAGTACTATCTACTACTTATTTAAATTATTTATTAACCTCAAAGTCCTCTTGTGTCCGGGGAATTATTCCCTGAGTTTGTAAAGAATAACAAAAACGACCAAAAAAAGACTGAAAATGAATCGATCTCGCTCGTATCGATCATTTATCTACAAACTGTATACTACCCTTGGGATGGACACCACCGGTTTATGGATTGGACTCGTCCTCCTGGAATAATGACACTTAAGATACTAAGAAATATTGTTTTATTAATAGCTCCAAGCAGTGTCAACTAGAGAGCATCTTCTGCTTGAGTGATCGCATTGATAGCTTATCACATACTTTTTAACTAAAATCGGCTGATACTAACCGATGGCCGATTGAGTTGAGTTGAGTTCGAGTTTGAGTTTATTTGGAACATGAATGCATACAACATGATACATCACAATTTCCAGTTTCTCTATTCAACATGTTCAAAAAGGAGTAGGAAGAAACAGAGCTTATTTAGTCCTACCCCTTTTCTTTCACATAGCAGTTGCTAAAACTTTTGTTCACTTCCTGTTCTCAATTTGTTCACAATATACTCCATAAGTAATAACAATAAAAATAAATACATACATAAATAATACATGGTGAAGTAAGTTATATTTCATAAGAAAAAAAAATTAACAAGAGTCATGGGAGGGCGGAAGGGGGACATGGCGGTGGGTCGCCAGCCCAAGTGGCCCCGAATCCACCGAGGCAAAGTCAAGTGGCGGCGGCGAGTGGAACGCTGCTGCAGCAGGCGAGGCGGGCGCCCAGGGATTGGCCACATTCGTGGCCGACTGGGAGGTGGGCGCACTTGGCGTGGCGGGCGACCAGGTAGCGGCCATATCCGTAGCCGACGAGGAGGCAGGCGCGTCGTCATTGTGGCAGGCGTGGCTTGGCGTGGTGAGTCAGGCGGCAAAGCTCGGCGTGGCGCGTCAGGCGGCGAAGCTCGGCGTGGGTCTTGGTCTTGGTCTTGGCGTGGGTCTTGGTCTTGGTCTTGGCATGGCGGGTCTTGGTCTTGGCATGGCGGGTTTTGGTCTTGGCGTGGTGGGTCTTGGTCTTGGTCTTGGCATGGCGGGTCTTGGTCTTGGTCTTGGCATGGCGGGTCTTGGTCTTGGCGTGGCAGGTCTTGGTCTTGGTCTTGGTCTTGGTCTTGGCGTGGAGGGTCTTGGTCTTGGACTTGGCGTGGAGGGTCTTGGTCTTGGCGTGGAGGGTCTTGGTATTGGCGTGGAGGGTCTTGGTCTTGGACTTGGCGTGGAGGGTCTTGGTCTTGGCTTGGCAGTGCTTGGCGGCGTGGAGCTGGTACCGGAGCTTGGCATGATGCGGGTACTGGAGTCTGCCGTGGAACTTGGCGTGGTGGAGCTGGTGCTAGCCTTGGTGCGGCAACTGGTGCTAGCCTTGGTGCGGCAACTGGTGCTAGCCGTGGAGCTGCGACAGGTGCTAGCCATGGTGCGGCGACAGGTGCTAGCCGTGGAGCTGCGACAGGTGCTAGCCGTGGAGCTGCGACAGGTGCTAGCCGTGGAGCTGCGACAGGTGCTAGCCGTGGAGCTGCGACAGGTGCTAGCCGTGGAGCTAGCCTTGGAGCAGGTGGAGGTGGCCTAACTGGGGGTTGCGGCTTGGCAGGCCAAAAGACTGGTGGTGGTGGCCGAACCGGAGGTTGTGGCTTAACAGGCCGTAAGACCGGTGGCGGCGGCCGTGCTGGTGGCTGTGGCTTGGCTTGGTGATGCTGAGCCACCCCACCAACACAGCTCCCGACCCCAGCCCCCCCTCAAGGGGCGGATACCAGACGCGCTCTCTGCGGTCTGGAACTCTCTCTAGGGGTGGGCGGGGTGAGGTCAGGAGGGGGGCTGAAACTTCCCCTTTAAATTGTCCACAATGTTTTTATTTATCCCCCACCTGGGGGATAAAGAAAAAAGAAAAAAATTGTGACGGGGGCGGGACTTGAGTCTTGGGGGGCGGGGCATGAGTCTTGGGGAGCGGGGCATGAAATTTGGGACGTGGCTTGGACTGATTAGACCTGATTTTTAAAAACATGTTTTGATAATGTTTTATCAAAGACATGGCATTAGAGTCTTTTGCTGGAGGCGGGTGATCAAAAGAAAAAGAGTTGAAAAAAAAATCCTGGTCTGTGATGTCATCAGGGCGAACCCGGGTTGGCTGCTGCTGTTTGCTTCCGCCCGGAGGGGGAGGGGCTTGTGGGAGCGGCGTGTCCTGCCCGCTCGCGGAAGTCTTTCCTGGCGTCCTTCGCCTTTGGCGGCGCTTCCGTGGCTGAGGTGACGCACCGATCGGCACCAGCTTGCCTCCATTCCCCCACATCATCCCCCTGCGCTCCCTGGGGGAAAAGCGCAGCGTCTCGGCCTCCATGGCGCGCAGCAGCTCCGAAGAAGCCTCATCAAAACTGTCCAACTCGGCCAACTTACGTGCGGAAAAGCTATCTTGCTGACGACATACTGTCATGACTTGGTCCTGAGTGTTTGCTTTTCCGAGATGCAACGGAAAGTTGGCTCGGGCGAGACGGGAATGTGAGTAAATTTTTTATTTAAAGACTATAAATACAAAAAAAGGAAGTAAACAAAAGGCGCGCACAATGGCGGAGAACAAACTATGAAACCAAACACTTGCACAAAGGCAAAAACTATGAACAACAAAAAACACTAACTGTGGCAATAATAAACAAAACTTACTTGGCATGGACAAAAACGGCATGAAAAAGCGCAGCAAGGGTCATAAGTGTGTGGAGAGTATAAATGCGGGGGTGTCGTCAGAACGACAAACTGAAAAGAATGAACTTAAATACTATGGACATGATTAGTGAAAGCAGGTGCGTGACTCAAAACGTGAAACAGGTGCGTGACGTGACAGGTGAAAACTAATGGTTGCTATGGTGACAAAACAAAAGTGCACAAAAAGTCCAAAACCCAAAACGAACATGACCAAAACAAAAACATGATCACACAGACATGACACTAATCCAGTTTAAGACCAACCCTCTGATGCGATACCGTTGTAGTTTTTTGATTAAAATAGTGTGATTAATTGTGTCAAATGCTTTGGTTAGATCCATAAACAATGCTGCCACACATTTTTTAATGTCTATTGCATTGGTAATTTCTTCTGTAATTTCAATTAAAGCCATCAAAGTTGAAACATTAGCTTTGTATCCATATTGGTTCTCAGCGAGTATTCTATTTTTGTTTGTGAAACTCTCTAATCTGTTATTGAACAGTTTTTCAATGATTTTAGAAAATTGTGGAAGTAAAGAAACAGGTCTATAATTTGTAAATTGGTGTTTGTCTCCAGTCTTATAAATTTGTGCAACTTTAGCTATTTTCATTTTGTTTGGTAATTTACCCATTTGAAATGATAGGTTACTAATATACATTAATGGTCCTGAGATCTCTTCAGTAACCCTTTTTATCGTTTCCATATCAATTCCATTACAATCAGTTGAAGTCTTAGACTTGCATTTTTTCACAAATTTAACTATTTCCTCCTGTGTCACTTTATTGAGGAACATTGAGTTGGGATTTCTCTCTCTGGTATCATTATAGTCCTCAATTGAAACTGGGTTTGGAATTCTTTCCTCCAATTTTGGTCCAATATTTACAAAGTAATTATTGAAGCTTTCAACTTCTTCCTTTATGTTGTCATTATGTTTGTTTCCGTCTGAGAAGTATTGGGGGTAATCCCTCTTAGTGCCATATTTATTAATGCTATTGAGGATGCCCCATGTTGCTCTCATATTGTTTTTGTTCCTGTCTAATAATTGACCATAATATTCTTTTCTACATGTTTGTAGTATGTTAGTTAGCTTGTTTTTACACTTTTTGTACTTATTTTCTGCATCTGTAGTTCTTTGTGTTATACATGTTCTATATAATGTATTCTTCTTATTACAAGCATTGTTTAATAATTTTGTCATCCATGGTTGACTATTATTTCTTTGCTTTCTACTGAGTTGTTTCCATGGACAATGTTTATCATAAAGTATTATGAACTTGTTTAAGAAATGTTTATATGCTTCGTCAACCTCATTTTCATTGTACACATTGTCCCAATGTTTTGCTTTTCTAGCTCATTTTTGAAAGCAATCATCCTCTTCTCTGTGCAAAGTCTTCGATCTGCACATCCCTATTGTTCTCTTGTGTTACCAGGTGAATTCATGTGTGGAGATGTAACAAACATAAAATTACAAGCAACAACTATAGATAAATTAAGTGAGTGCAGGAAGCAAAAATACTGGAAGATATTGAAGAAGACTTATAAGAAGTGTGCTAAAATAAACAGATAAAAAAGTTTAACCTACTACAGTATAGATGGTTGATGAGAATGTGCACGACTCTGGTCATACGACATGTTGGCTAACATTCAAGCTCTAATTATGTTGGGAAAAAAACGCATTTAGAAGGTCGTAGACTGTCACGTTTTTGCATACCCCAAGCATGCAAAAAATGGCAGGCGATATGCAGATAAAAGTCAATTCAATAACTAAAAGCAAGTGCAGCTTGGGAGTGCACAAGACACCAAACTTCTAAGGGCATAAATACACACTGACTTAGCAGTGCAGCACTGACCAAGAACACTCAACAGAGAACAATAATCCAGCCCTGTGCATATAGGAACTTGATTGGCAACCGGGAATGGATGTGTCCAGGTTGCCAATCAGGAACAGGTGTGGGAGTCAAGGGAATAATAAACACACGTGTCCAAAAACTGTCACGGATGTCATGACAGTGAAAGTTGTTTTATGTTGTAACTATGGAAATACTTAATTTGTTAATATTAACATTACTTTGCGGGAATTTGTTTGCCACGTTTCGGCCTGTAACCAATTAAAACTACGATAAACAAGTGACGACTGTACTGAAAAATCGTGATTGTCATTATTAGAAGTCAGTAGAAAACTGGACTCCGAATGAAGAGAAATAACCGTTAATGTGCAGAGTTAAAATTTTAACCCCATGTTGCCTCCACTCAAGAACCTAGATTATTTGTATTTTTTTTTAAAGGGGAACATTATCACCAGACCTATGTAAGCGTCAATATATACCTTGATGTTGCAGAAAAAAGACCATATATTTTTTTAACCGATTTCCGAACTCTAAATGGGTGAATTTTGGCAAATTAAACGCCTTTCTATTATTCACTCTCGGGAAGCAATCCGCCATTTTCTCACTTTCGTCGGTGTGTTGTCGGAGGGTGTAACAACACGAACAGGGACGGATTCAAGTTGCACCAGTGGCCCAAAGATGCGAAAGTGGCAAGAAATTGGACGAAATTTGTTCAAAATACGAGGCTGTGGGGAAAGCCGACGAAATGGTCAGTCGTTTGTTCCGCACACTTTACCGACGAAAGCTATGCTACGACAGAGATGGCAAGAATGTGTGGATATCCTGCGACACTCAAAGCAGATGCTGACATCAACTCCAAAACTGGACAGATCAGCTTTCAGGAAAAGAGAGCGGATGAGGGTATGTCTACAGAATATATTAATTAATGAAAACTTTATTCATTACTCGCGGTTTTACGTAAATGATTATACATAAACTGTGTTTACCAATAATTTAGCTTAAAAACATTTATTTTTTTCAATCATTCGAGTACATTCGGGTAGTCTTGTGTAATGCAGTATTTAGTGTCTATTTAGGTATGGTTAACCCGAGTGCTGAAATCGTGGAAAAATATATGTTCTTAGCGCGCCTGAAATGGGCTGTCTGCACTCTCAAAGTGCATGTTGTTGCCAAATGTATTTCATATGCTGTAAACCTAGTTTATAGTTGTTAGTTTCCTTTAATGCCAAACAAACATACCAATCGTTGGTTAGAAGGCGATCGCCGAATTCGTCCTCGCTTTCTCCCGTGTCGCTGGCTGTCGTGTCGTTTTCGTCGGTTTCGCTTGCATACGGTTCAAACCGATATGGCTCAATAGCTTCAGTTTCTTCTTCAATTTCGTTTTCGCTACCTGCCTCCACACTACAACCATCCGCTTCACTACATGCGTAATCTGTTGAATCGCTTAAGCCGCTGAAATCCGAGTCTGAATCGGAGCTAATGTCGCTATACCTTGCTGTTCTATCCGCCATGTTTGTTTGTATTGGTATCACTGTGTGACGTCACAGGAAAATGGACGGGTGTATATAACGATGGTTAAAATCAGGCACTTTGAAGCTTTTTTAGGGATATTGCGTGATGGATAACATTTTGAAAAAGACTTCGAAAAATAAAATAAGCCACTGGGAACTGATTTTTAATGGTTTTAACCCTTCTGAAATTGTGATAATGTTCCCCTTTAAAGGTTGTATCAGACTAAAGCAACTGTGCAGGTCAGCCATCTGGTCCATTCTTTAAAGCGATTCAAAATATGTAGCTTCTCCCTTAAAACATAAAAAAGTGTAGATGCTAATTGCCTTTTTTCAGCCGTTGGTGGATCAGTGGTGTATTGCCTCTAAAAAGCCTGGGGTCATCAATGACTCTGGCTGTGCAGAATTTGATCGCCCCATCCCTCCTCTCTATTTCAAAGTCACATTGATCGGAAACTGCTGAGACAAATACAAGCCCCTGTGATGCTTTCATTCCTGTCTGTGCACCCCTGCCAACAGGTGGATGAGCCACTGAAAGAAGCCTGGTCACTGGTGTCAAACACTTATATTTAAGAACTGCAGACATTTCAGTCGAAAGACGAGCTTTGTCGCCAGCTGTGAACTTGACAAGAAAGGTAAACTAAATACATACATTGTCATGTTTTTCAGCAGGAGTCTTGGACTGACCACTAAATAAAACACAAGGCTTGAGAAACAGAACTTTAGATATGTGTGACTAATGAATCATAAAACACATAAAAGCTTAAAAATCTATTGAAGTTTGACTAAGGTCACACCCTCCTTTATTCTCTCTTCTAGTGTGTGAATGTGACCCCAAAAGGGACAAGCAGTAGAAAATGGATGGATGTACAAAGAACAGTTAGAGCATTGAAATGAGGAAAATACATGTATATATGTATTTTCTGACCAGTGCGTAAAGCAATAGTTTCTGCAGCTCAAGGTAACCTTTACATACTAACATTTAACTGTCATGATTCAGCAAACTATTTGTGTATTGCATTTTTTATTATATATAGTGTATATACATATATATATATATATATATATATATATATATATATATATATATATATATATATATATATATATATATATATATACTTTACCTGTAAACATATTATGTTAATCTTCAAAAAAGTTCAATAAAATTACAAAATTAGTGCTGGCCTTAAACCTCAGCAGAGTGTTGAATACTGTGTGTCTGTCAGTATTAAGGATGTAACAATAAAAGGTACTACCATATTTTCCGGACTATAAGGCACACTTAAAATCTTTTTTTTCCCCTCAAAACTCGACAGTGCACCTTGTAACCCGGTGCGCCTAATGTAAGGAATAACTTCGGTTGAGATTACCCACCTCGAAGCTATTTTATTTGGTACATGGTGTAATGATAAATGTGACCAGTAGATGGCAGTCAAACATAAGAGATATGTGTAGACTGCACTATGATGGGTCTCAAGTAAACAACACCAACATGTTATATGTTCCATTGAAAATATAGAACATTACACACGGCACTCAAAAATTGATCAAAATGTTTTAGTACAACTTTGGTAAGCTATGAAGCCGCACCGCTTGCTGGATTGTACTGTGCTTCAACATACAAGTATTATTATGGTGTGTGTGTATAAGGTAAGACATATTATCTGGCCTTTTGTTTCTCAATATTATGCAAAAGCAACTTTTCTTACCTTTTGGTACCTGCTGATGTGTACATGAGATCTGCGTGAATCCTGAAATTGACGCCATAGTCCTTGCACGCTACACCGCTACAACAACGATGACGGGGAGAAGACGCTGCCGAAGGTGAGCCACGTAAATAAGACCGCCCACAAAACGGCGCTTCCGGAAGCGACTGTCAGAAAGTGGCTTGAAGATGATCTGTAAAACATCATCTATGCAACATTTTGACCAAAGAACCACCTTCACATGTTATGTAGACCATAAGGAAGTGTTTTTAATTTAGAAAAATATATAATAATACGACTCCTTTAATGCGCCTAATATATGGAAAAAGATAAAAAATAGACCATTCATCGGCAGTGGGCCTATAATCCGGTGCACCCTACGGTCCGGAAAATACGGTATTAATAAAACGCGATAAAACTCTCGACGATTAGCATTACTGTTTTAAATGAAAATTCATGTAAAACCGAGTATAACAATGAACGAAAGAGACTGCTGTTCTAAATATGTCCACTGGATGTCACAATAGAAATTCTGGTAGGCAAGCAAACGGTTTATACCAGGGCCAAGCAAGAGGTACACAGTAAAGCGCCTCCTCTTCGACCCACATGAAACTTAAAAACTGCCGTTTTTTGTCTTCTGCTTCGAACACATCGTCATTCGGCACCCTCGTTGCCCCAACATGTCTCTGTCAAACACGAGAAAAGTGAACTTAACCCTTTTGAATAGTTTTTACCGCCGTTTATTACTGTTTGTTGAGTTAGCTCTGTATTGATAGGTGGACATGACAAAGGAGGTACTTGATACATAGAAGAGTTTACATGTTGTATTTTTGAAACGTCACCAATTTCCTCAGAATTTTCAACAAATTTGAAGAGTTTTGTCCATAAGATTATTTGTGATTTGTATGTTTTCAGAATGTGCTTGTTTTATTTTGGGCCAAAGTAAAACAAAGAAAACAACCTGAAGTCGTCTTTATTTTTAAGTTATCATGCAATGATTTTACCATTCCGGCCCACTTGGGACACCCCTGTATTACACGGAAATGTCTACACTGGGAAGTAAACTCGCATTCACACACCTTGAAATATTTGAGCATCAACAGCTCACGACTGGTGTGACTGAAGGTCTTGTAAAACGGCCTCTGATGTTTGTGGTGACTCGATGTGAAGGAATTATGGTGTGGGGTTGTTTTTCAGGAGTTGGGCTTGGCCCCTTAGTTCCGGCAGGCAAGAACTTGACAGGTACTTTTTTTTATCTGAAAACACAGTAACCGTCAAAAGCCTAAAAGACCAACAACACACTTCTGGCCTTCACAATAAAAGTGGTATGTGGTAAATCCCGTCTGACAAAATAAGGATCTAAGTGACATAGCTTAGGGACATTGCGTGATGGATACTAAACTAAAGTTCTTTAGTTCTGCTGATGTACCCCAGTTACCCCGTTGGCGACATGTGCGAGAACATTTTCTAACAATGCCTTCGGGTAACGCCCACCCAGGTGCTTGGATACTAAGTTTTAAACCTGTGTGTCCCAATCATCTCAAGGTCTAATCGCTATGGGGTGGTTAAGAAATAAATTCTGTACGTAAGCGTCCGAACTGTCTTGTGAAGTTTGAAATCTTGCAAGCCCAACAAACTGAACCTTCTTGTTTTAGAATAACCTAAAGGCAGACTGTTCAGAAGTAAACATTTCCTAACTGATGTGCACTACAAAGGGGAGACAGGTTTTTCTACAAGTAGCACATAGCTATAAGTCTCTGGGGTAATTAACAAATCGGTTTAGTCGAAATAGAGCGCGGCGTCTCCGCGGTAACATCCAAGAGAAGTCGTTCCACACATCAGAGGACAATACTACTCACAGTTGTGTCAAAGTCTCACTCTAGCTGGCATGTGTATCGCCTCTGCTGGCATTCAGCACCTGAAACAAAGGATTAAGTATAAAATAGAATTTGTCCATCATTCGTTTTAAGTTGATAAACGTATTTTAACATTAAAGCTTGCATAAAACGTTTGTTATACAATGGGACTACTGTAATTCACACTCGAGAAACGTTTAGTCGGATTTTCTTTTGCATTTTAGAAGGCAGTGGTGTGCCCTCAGTGCCAGCAAGGCTTTCTCTGCTGGCCGAACATAAATCATGATCATTTTATTTTTTATTTATGTAAAAGTATCCATCATATTCTCTTCATGTTATATTAGGCTCCAGTGTTTTTTCGTTAGACCTTTTATCAGAATTCAGCTCGCTGGTTGCCAGCGCTGCATGAATTCTGCATGAATCAACATTAGCAGGGGCTGTGCAGTGTAAACAAACGGACATACAATTGATAGACTGTTGTGATAGCCAATCAGATCACGAGTATCCCATCTAATTTTAATTAATAATAATTAGCTTTATTGTCTCCGAGGAGAAATTTGTCTTGGAAATCAAGACACAGCGTTTTACATACATACATACATACATACATACATACATACATACATACATACATACCAGTGACGTGCGGTGAGGTTCATGGCTGGTGAGGCACTGACTTCATCACAGTCAGATTTACAAACATATGAACCCTAAAGAGTATCTTATTCACCATTTGATTGGCAGCAGTTAACGGGTTATGTTTAAAAGCTCATACCAGCATTCTTCCCCGCTTGGCACTCAGCATCAAGGGTTGGAATTGGGGGTTAAATCACCAAAAATTATTCCCGGGCGCGGCGCCGCTGCTGCCCACTGCTCCCCTCACCTCCCAGGGGGTGATCAAGGGGATGGGTCAAATGCAGAGGACAAATTTCACCACACCTAGTGTGTGTGTGACAATCATTGGTACTTTAACTTAACTTTAACTTTACACATACAAACTGTAGCACACAAAAAAGCACATTTAATTTAAAAAAAATGTTATTATGGTCTTACCTTTACTTATAAATGAAGTCCATGCGCCGCTGTTGTGCTGGATTAATGCACCCCCTGGCGGGAGTGTTATATAAACTAAAGCCCTCACTTAAACTTTCCACGTGCAAGATTGAATCTATTTAAAAAAGTGTAACCGAGGGTTTATAAATGTCGCCTATACTGTATGAAACTACAAAATAACAAACATGGAAGCTCCAGTTTACACGAGGACCACTTTATTTACCTTCTTTCAAAAACCTCCGCTCCACTCCAACGTGTCATTACTTCCGCTCTTAGCGCCTTCAAAATAAGAGCTCAAGGAATATACTGTATAACAGCGCATAACAGGAACTTAACATCACAAAGAGGAAAGCCCATAAAAATAGGTTACAAAAGTTATTTAATAAGAAGCCAAAAAGTGCAAAAACAATAATGTTCGTGTTGGAGCAGTTGTGAATTAGGTACACCTGCAGTCTGCAGGTGTACCTAATGTTGTGGCCCTGCAGTCATTCACAACTCCTCCAACACGAACATTATTGTTTTTGCACTTTTTGGCTTCTTATGAAATAACTTTTTTAAATAGATTCAATCTTGCACGTGGAAAGTTTAAGTGTGGGCTTTAGTTGATACAACACTCCCGTCAGGGGGTGCATTCTACGGCGGGGGTGCAGGAGGCGGGATTACTGGAGCCTCAGCCAGTGCATCTTTTGCAGCCGTTTTATGATCGCTCAGCACAAGAAATACTTTACACACATACAGTTGTTGACAAAATACACTGTACATGATATACCTCAGCTAACTAAACTATGGAAATGTATAATATAATTCATATAGCAATACGGTCTCACTGCACAGCAGGCCAGCAGTTAGCCGAGTCCGCAATCCATGGTGAGGCACAACGCAGTGACGTGCCTCAACTGGCTGCTGATCACCGCACCGTCTCTTCTCAGTATTTGAACGGCAAATGTAAAAATTCAGCGATTTTAAATAAAAATAATCTAAAACTGGTGAAGTTAAATGGAAAATAACTTTATAGTATAATCACTGGATACATATAACAATTTAATGTTTTTTTTTTCTTTTTACATTTTTTTTCTTTCCATGATGGCAGGTGAGGCCCCGCCTCACCTGCCTCTAGTGACTGCACGTCACTGATACATACATACATACATACTTAAGTCACACATTACACTCCCCCCATATTGCACACCTCCCGTATTGCACTATCCCAATATTGCACTCATTATTGCATCCGGTTATTACAGTAGTTTGCTGTTGTTGAGTGCTTTGAGGTTGGGTAGCCTTACGTTAAAGGTGACAATTACAAATTGTGGTTTGGCACCGGAGCAGAGAAGTTTTAATTTAATACAATTTTAACCCACAAAGAAGGTTTGAAAAATTATATTCAAAGAGAAACTAGATCTTGTAAGCACCACTGGCTTATACGGCGTCGGATGGGTAGAAATTGCGAGTTCAAATATTTGATATCTGATTTTTTTCACGTTTAATGCGTTTTTTTTTCACAATTATTTTAATTTTGACAGTACCACGTAAGGTATGTTTAATGCAGGTTTATTGATTTTTCAATGCGCCGGAAAATTGCCCGTTTAGTACACTGTTGGGATGATTCAATGCCCGTTTGTGTATAGTATTTCTCCAGCCGTGGTCTTGTGGTGACATATATGATGGTATTTTGAGAGAAGTTTATTGAAGTCGGACTAAGTAGGGCATCACTGAAGGCCTAGGTGGGAAACGCACAGCCCGCAACTGTTAGAAGGTATATAAAGAGGAGTTGAATAATCATGCGTATCATTTTGCCACCATTCTACTCGGACTGGTTTATTGATTAACCATGGGGAAATTTACGATAGTTAATGGACAGTTACAGTATACATTTGGTCTGGTACCCTAAACCAATGTTTTTCAACCACTGTGCCGCAGCACACTAGTGTGCCGTGAGATACAGTCTGATGTGCCGTGGGAGATTATGTCCATCCATCCATCCATCCATCTTCTTCCGCTTATCCGAGGTCAAGTTGCGGGGGCAGTAGCCTAAGCAGAGAAGCCCAAACTTCCCTCTCCCCAGCCACTTCGTCCAGCTCTTCCTTATGAACTCCTCTATGCTGTCAAACCATAACTAATTGTGCTGTTTTTCATATTGTTTTCGTTCAAAATTAAATATTCATTGTTGTACTTTTTCATGGTTGTTATTCTTTAGTTAGGTTCCAGCGCCCCCCACCCCCCGACCTCGAGAGGGACAAGCGGTAGGACAATGGATGGATGGCGTTCATACACAGTATTTTTCTTTTGTTTTGGGTTTTGGATATATGCCCCGCGACCCCGAAGGGAATAAGCGGTAGAAAATGGATGGATGGATGGATACATACAAGCAAAGAATAATCAAAACAAGTAAAGAAACAGTACAAAACAGTGCCAGGGGGTTGTAAACTCAATAAAGCAACTAAAGTATATAATACTTTGTTTTTCAACCACCGTGAGATACAATCTGGTGTGCCGTGGGAGATTATGTAATTTCACCTATTTGGGTTAAAAATATTTTTGACAAACCAGTAATTATTATCTGCAAATGTGCCGTAGTTGAGTGTCTAGAGCTGGGCAGAGTAACCGTGTAATACTCTTCCATATCAGTAGGTGGCAGCCGGTAGCTAATTGCTTTGTAGATATCGGTAACATGGTTTGTCGTGATCACAATATGCAGACGACAGCGTGCAGGTAAAAAGGTACCTAACGTACCTAACATTGAAGCGTAGGGATGGCTATGCAAAACGAAACCAAAACTGAACTGGTTGCAAAGTAAACAAAAACAGAATGCTGGACGACAGCAAAGACTTACAGCGTGTGGAGCAGACAGCGTCCACAAAGTACATACGAACATGACATGACAATCAACAATGTCCACACAAAGAAGGATAGCGACAACTTAAATAGCCTTGATTGCTAAAACAAAGCAGGTGCGGGGAATAGCGCTCAAGGAAGACATGAAAATAGAGGAAAATACCAACAAAACAGGAAAAGCCATGAGTGCAAGACAAGAACTAAAACACTACATACAGGAAACACCAAATAACGCCAAATAAGTCACGGCGCGATGTGACAGGTGGTGACAGTACACCTACTTTGAGACAAGAGCTATGGTCATGCATGTTTGGTTATGGTTTCAATTCTTATCCAACACTTGCGAGAACAACTTTTTACTGTCAATATCAGCTGCTGAGTTTCATTTTTTAATGATTTCTGCTGGTGGTGTGCCTCCACATTTTTTCAATTAAAAAAATGTGCCTTGGCTCAAAAAAGGTTGAAAAACACTGCCCTAAACGAACATTAAAATAGGAACCAACTTTTTCTACGGATGGGATTTCAGCAAGACTCACTGCAACGCTGAGCATCCTCCAATGTAAAAAGATCAAAAAAGCCAAAGATGAAGATGAACAGAGCTGACGCTTCCTTTGCATGAATAAAACATGAATGAGCAGTGGTTTTTGGGCTTCTGTTCCCTACCCGGATTTAATGGTTAGGGAGGTTGGGTGCATAGTGATATGGTGGGACAGTTTCAGTTCAAGTCTCAGTTCATCTCACATCAGGGTTATTGTCGGGGGGGACCAAAAGTTCGCAACCTAGTCAATTTAAAAGCAGGAAAGCAACAATTTTATTTTGAGTAATTGTTGGTGATTGACAATTACATCATCCATGAAGGAACCTTAATCTTGCTAGTTCTCCACAAACACGGAATTTGTGTTTCACAGTGAACATTGGAGACTATGTTTTTTTTAGCTTTGCCATGTTCTGCGGCATTTGTTATCTCTGTGCACAGATGTAACACCACCCCCACGTTTTAGGCATTTGACTTTAGAAACGTGTGCAGTTCAAGTCTTGGCGCAGAATACTGAGTCTTTGGCACAAAATACCTTCAATTGTTGCAAGAAAGCTGAGATGTGTAGCCGACCTATAGAACATTGTTGAATTTGCCTGTTCTTCTAAAAATGCACAATTGAAACGACTTGAACGTCTCACTGCAGACACAATGGTAGATAAAAATTGGATGACGCTAACTGAGGCAATTAAAGATAATTGCGAGAAAATTGTGCTTGAACAGGACTGCACCTCAAATCAACTGAAAGCAGCTAAACTAAAAATCCTAATTACATGCATTGAAAGGGAGAAAACGTATAATCTATGTATTTAAGATGTGGAAACTGTGTCCAATTATATGTCAATTATGGCTGATTACATTTTGCTCACAGTATAGGAAGAAAAGTTTTACACTGTACTGCCAGTTATTTGGACTAAACTCATTTCAAAAGCTTAACTGACAGAAAAATACATCTTGAAGGTTTTATCACTGCATTGATCTGTCAGTCGGGATGAGTGCTGAATGATGTACTTTTATTGGTGCCGACCGAATTACGTCGATACTACTAGGTGCCGTTTCATGTAAAATCAGATGGGGCCATGTTTTGATATCTTTTATTGCATGGACGTCACTTACGGTTGCAGACTCAAGCACTTGGCGGCAAACAGGCGTATTAATCTGCCTCTAGGAGATGTTTAATTTTTCCATACCAACAAAGCAAGCATGCATGCCATGATAGAAAGCGCTCAAATCTTAGGGTCCACTTTCCAAATGATACTAGCTCGAAGCTCATTTACATTGGATTTGCCATAAATATGCTACTAATTAGCATTTGCGATTTACATGGCGATTTTCAAAACTAAAACTAGAATTCACGTAACAACAAGTACAAAACTTACAGTCATACTTGCCAACCCTCCCGGATTTTCCAGGAGACTCCCGAAATTCAGCGCTTCTCCCGAAAACCTCCCGGGACAAATTTTCTCCCGAAAATCTCCTGAAATTCAGGCGGACCTGAGTGAAGTGTCGACAGCCTGTTTTCACGTCCGCTTTCCCACAATTTAAACAGCGCGCCTGCCCAATCACGTTATAACTGTAGAATGATCGAGGGCGAGTTCTTAGTTTCTTATGTGGGTTTATTGTTAGGCAGTTTCATTAATGTCCTCCCAGTGCGGCAACACACAACAGAAGTCACGTTTTCGTCTACCGTAAAGCAGTTCGTCTGCCGTAAACAGCAATGTTGTGACACTCTTAAACAGGGCAATACTGCCATCTACTGTACATACATATGTGACATTAACATCTAGGGCTTTTAGAGAGTGCAGTGCACAACTGCGCACACAATAAGGAGATGAAGCAGAATGCATCATCAGAGAGGGTGTTCAGCATGGTTGAAAAAAATAGTGACAGAATAGAACAAGGATGGACAATTCAACCCTTAACTCAACAATGAGTAGATGAGTGTTATGTGTGTGTGTATGTGTAAATAAATGAACACTGAAATTCAAGTATTTCTTATATATATATATATATATATATATATATATATATATATATATATATATATATATATATATATATATATATATATATATATATATACATATATATACATATATATTTAATAAACATATATATTTAGCTAGAATTCACTGAAAGTCAAGTATTTCTTATATATATATATATATATATATATATATATATATATATATATATGAAATACTTGACTTGATGAATTCTAGCTGTAAATATATTCCTCCCCTCTTAACCACGCCCCCAACCACGCCCCCCCCGTCTCCCGAAATCGGAGGTCTCAAGGTTGGCAAGTATGCTTACAGTACAAACACTTTGTAGAACTCAACAAAAGACAAGACTGGCAGATTGAACTTTATAGCAAAGGCATCTTCCTGACTACGGCTCGGACAAATTGCAATGAAATCATACTTGCAAATTGTCATGATCTGTGGTTTGGATCATGTTTTGTTATTTTCTGTTTAAAGACTCCATAGTTCCTGGTTGCACTTCCTTGTTTGTTTGTTACCTTGACAACCATTTGTGTCACCTGTTTCACCTTGGACTCACGCACCTGTTGCTAATTATGTTCACCTGTCTCTGATTAGTGTTCGGCCGCTCACCTGCTACCCGAGCACTAATCAGAGGCATTATTTAAGTTTGCCTTTGACAGTCAGTCGGCATGGCGTCATTATTTGCTTCATGCAACCTGTTACGGAAGTTTCATGCCAAAGTTTTGTGAGTATTACTTGTCTCAAGTCCATGCTAAGTTTTGTGCTTTAGCTCCAAGTGCGATCACCGCGTTGGGCCTTCGCTTTGTGTTCCTTTTTTGTTTCTACTTCTTTGAGTTTTGGGTAATTAAATCATGTTTTTACCTGCACGCCTTGTACGGAGTAGTCCATTCTGCATCCCGGGAGAACAACCCGTAGTGAGCTGCGACCCCCATGACACAAATGAGACTTTAGAATTGTAAGAAGTCAGCTCACTGTTAATTGTTACATGAAAACACTCTAGATTTTATTATTAAACAAACTACCATGTATTACTGCGTCAAAAAACACAAAAAAGTAATGGAAATTGGTAGCACTGAGTACTGGTATAAATCTCAGATACCAGAAAGTAGTATAGTATCGGTTTAAATGTGAAATGTACCCATCCCTGCCTTGTTTGGAAGCCTTGCGGCTCAGTAATCGCACATATGCATCTTGTATTAATTACTAGTTTACCACATTCTATGTACCGTATTTTTCGGAGTATAAGTCGCACCTGCCGAAAATGCATAATAAAGAAGGAAAAAAACATATATAAATCGCACTGGAGCCCGGCCAAACTATGAAAAAAACTGCGACTTATAGTCCGAAAAATACGGTATCTATTATTTTACAGTAGGACCTTTGCAATCAATCATACTATTTGAGTACATGGAACACATTTTATCGTTCTGTACATTTCCAACATATGCCGCTAAAACTGGAAATCAACACAAAGTATTTGTTTCATCATGGTTTAAATGTTATAATGCAGTGATTCTCAAAATGTGGTACGGTACCCTGGCTCCACTTAGTGGTACGCCAAAGAAGTCTGTAAGTTAACACTGTATATGGAGTATCATTGCTGATTATGTTTGTGCATTGTGTGTAATGTTACAGTGGCCAAACACAATAAAAATCCATGTTAAATAAAATGTCTGCCTTGTTTTTAATTAATACTTGACCTACTGTGCTACTGTATTTAAATGTTGGTCATTATAGTGGTTCTTGGAGAGCCAAGTGTTTTCTGAGGTGGTATTTGGTTAAAAAAAAGCCACTGTTCTAATGTTTTCTAATGTCTGTTTTCTGATGTCTAAAATTTAAAAGGTCATGGTTAATGCGTGAGCAAATTGTTGAACAGTTTAAGAAAAACCTTTCTGTATTCTGCTATTGCAAGTAATTTAGGTATTTCACCATCTACGGTCCATAATATCATCAAAGGGTTCAGAGAAACTGGAGAAATCACTGCACGTAAGCAGCTAAGCCCGTGACCTCCGATCCCTCAGGCTGTACTGCATCAACAAGCGACATCAGTGTGTAAAGGATATCATCACATGGGCTCAGGAACACTTCAGAATACTACTGTCAGTAACTACAGTTGGTCTCTACATCTGTAAGTGCAAGTTAAAACTTTCCTATGCAAGGCGAAAACCGTTTATCAACAACACCCAGAAACGCCGGCTTCGCTGGGCCTGAGCTCATCTAAGATGGACTGATACAAAGTGGAAAAGTGTTCTGTGGTCTGATGAGTCCACATTTCAAATTGTTTTTGGAAACTGTTGTTATAGGCGCAAAGTTGAAAAGCGAGCATCTGGGATGGTATGGGGGTGTATTAGTGCCCAAGACAGGGGTAACTTACACATCTGTGAAGGCGCCATTAATGCTGAAAGGTACATACAGGTTTTGGAGCAACATATGTTGCCATCCAAGCAACGTTACCATGGACGCCCCTGCTTATTTCAGCAAGACAATGACACATCAACGTGGCTTCATAGTAAAAGAGTGCGGGTTCTAGACTGGCCTGCCTGTAGTCCAGACCTGTCTCCCATTGGAAATGTGTGGCGCATTATGAAGCCTAAAATACCACAACGGAGACCCCCGGACTGTTGAACAACTTAAGCTGTACATCAAGCAAGAATGGGAAAGAATTCCACCTGAGAAGCTTAAAAAATGTGTCTCCTCAGGTCCCAAACGTTTACTGAGTATTGTTAAAAGGAAAGGCCATGTAACACAGTGGTAAACATGCGCTTTCCCAACTACTTTGGCACGTGTTGCAACCATGAAATTCTAAGTTAATTATTATTTGCAAAAAAAAAATACGTTTATGAGTTTGAACTTTAAATATGTTGTCTTTGTAGTGCATTCCTTTGAATATGGGTTGAAAATGATTTGCAAATCATTGTATTCCGTTTATATTTACATCTAACACAATTTCCCAACTCATATGGAAACAGGGTTTGTATATATACACTATATTGCCAAAAGTATTTGGCCACCTATCCAAATGATCAGAATCAGGTGTCCTAATCACAGGTGTATAAAATCAAGCACTTAGGCATGGAGACTGTTTATACAAACATTTGTGAAACAATGGGCCGCTCTCAGGAGCTCAGTCATTTCCAGCATGGAACTGTCATAGGATGCCACCTAAGCAACAAATCCAGTCGTGAAATCTCCTCACTCCTAAATATTACAAAGTCAACTATTGGCTTCATTATAAGAAAATGGAAGAGTTTGGGAACAACAGTAACTCAGCCGCCAAGTGGTAGGCCACGTAAACTGACAGAGAGGGGTCAGCGGATGCTGAAGCGCATAGTGCAAAGAGGTCGTGGACTTTCTGCACAGTCAGTTGCGACAGAGCTTCATGTGACCTTCCAATTAGCCCACGTACAGTACGCAGAGAGCTTAATGGAATGGGTTTCCATGGCCGAGCAGCTGCATCTAAGCCATACATCACCAAGTCCAATGCAAAGCATGGATGCAGTGGTGTAAAGCACGTCGCCACTGGACTCTAGAGCAGTGGAGACGCCTTCTCTGGAGTGATGAATCACGCTTTTCCATCTGGCAATCTGATGGACGAGTCTGGAGAGATTTTTAAGAGGCATGGAGTGTTTTATCACTTTTATGCAGACGACTGCCAAATTTATATGCCTATTTTAAAAGGCCACGGCCCCCTGACACTCCTTCTCAACTGTCTATGCGACGTCAAGGCTTGGTTAGCCCAGAATTTTTTAATAATGAATGAGGGAAAAATGGAAATTTTAGTGTTTGGTCCGGCCCTCACTGACTTGGGACCATTGCAAAATTATGTGCGTCCCAAAGTCACCAGCCTTGGCGTCACTATAGACAGCGATTTTAAACTTGACAAACAAGTCAATGGCGTTTTAAAATCGTGTTTTTATCATCTTCGTCTTTTAGCAAAGGTAAAACCGTTTTTATCTTTTAACCTTTTTGAACAAGTCGTGCATGCTTTTATTTCAAGTCGCCTGGACTACTGCAATGCACTTTATGCTGGCATTAGCCAAAAAGCTCTCTCCCGGTTGCAGTTAGTCCAGAATGCGGCAGCACGACTTTTAACAGGGGCCAGGAGACGCCAGCATATAACCCCAATCCTTGAGAGTTTGCACTGGCTCCCTGTTCATTTTAGAATTGATTTTAAAACCTTGCTGTTTGTTTTTAAAGCTTTACATGGACTGGCACCTCAGTATATCTCGGACCTCATCCAAACTTACAATCCTGCGCGCGCTCTGAGGTCCGAGAGCCAGCTCCAGCTCGTGGTGTCCAAGACGAGACTTAAAACCAGGGGAGACAGGGCCTTCTCTGTGGTCGGCCCTAAGCTCTGGAACACTCTGCCCCTCCATGTTCGAACTGCTCCAACAGTGGAGTGTTTTAAGTCTCGTCTTAAGACCCACTTTTATTCTCTGGCTTTTAACACTACGTGAGTTGTGTGGTCCTCTGTTGTCCTCTGTGTTTTTAAAATTTTGCTTTTTGCTTTCTATTTACTGTTTTAATTGGTTTTACCCTTTGAAATTGTTTTTAATCACATTTATTTTATATTGTTTTTAATTGTGTTTAATATTGTTGTGCAGCACTTTGGAAACATTTTGTTGTTTAAATGTGCTATATAAATAAAGTGGATTGGATTGATTGGATTGGATTGGGTTTGGAGGTTGCCAGGAGAACGGTACATTTGGAATTGGGTTGGAATTGGGGGTTAAAAAATTATTCCCGGGTGCGGCCACCGCTACTGCCCACTGCTCCCCTGACCTCCCAGGGGGTGATCAAGGGTGATGGGTCAAATGCAGAGAATAATTTCGCCACACCTAATGTGTGTGTGTGACAATCATTAGTACTTTAATTAATTTAATTTCGGACTGCATTGTGCCGAGTGTGAAATTTGGTGGAGGAGGAATTATGGTGTGGGGTTGTTTTTCAGGAGTTGGGCTTGGCCCTTAGTTCCAGTGAAAGAAACGTTGAATGCTCCAGGATACCAAAACATTTTGGACAATTCCATGCTCCCAACCTCGTGGTAACAGTTTGGAGCGGGCCCCTTCCTCTTCCAACATGACTGTGCACCAGTGCACAAAGCAAGGTCCATAAAGACATGTATAACAAAGTCTGGTGTGGATGAACTTGACTGGCCTGCACAGAGTCCTGACCTGAACCCGACAGAACACCTTTGGGATGAATTAGAACGGAGACTGAGAGCCAGGCCTTCTCGACCAACATCAGTGTGTGATCTCACCAATGCGCTTTTGGAAGAATGGTCGAAAAATTCCTATAAAGACACTCCGCAACCTTGTGGACAGCCTTCCCAGAAGAGTTGAAGCTGTAATAGCTGCAAAAGGTGGACCCACATCAAATTGAACCCTATGGGTTTGGAATGGGATGGCACTTCAAGTTCATATGTGAGTCAAGGCAGGTGGCCAAATACTTTTGGCAATATAGTGTATATGTATGTGTAGCTGCGAACAGCGGCCTCGTCAGCTGATGCGCGAGCTCGCAACCGCGGCGGCTTGGCAACCCCACTTAATAAAATTATATTTTTATCGTAGAGCACATCCGCACCCATATTCACCTACGCAACCCCAGGAAAGGTGTTATAATTCGGTATTAGTTCAGCCGAATTAGAACACGCAGACTTCTATGATCAGAGCCGATCTATTTACGTTCACGCGCAGTTATAGCGCAGCGCGCTCCTGTCTCATCTGCTGGTGCCCGGTAATTAGACAGCTGTGTCAAATCAAGGAGTACAAAAGACGCCACCGCAGCGCAGAGTGGAAAAAGAACAGTTTAGTTCCTTTCAGAGAACCCAAAGTTGTGCCAAAAGTGTACCAAAAACAAAAGCTGAACGGACAGTCGGTTTTTCACCTAAAGACTGCTAAAAAGACTAAAAAGAAAAAAGAAGCCGTTTCTTCGTTTGGAGAAACTGTTGCAAACTAAAGGAAAATAAAAGGAAAAAAAATACCAACGGTCTGGTCTTTTGAGTGAAATCCAGAAGTCACATTCAGCATTGGTACATCCTTTCAAGTGTGGGATAAGCACAGCGAAAAAAGCAAAACACTTGACAGTATGTTTGTGTGTGTGTGTGCGTGTGTGTATATAGATGTATACATTTATTCATATCTATACAGTATATCCATATATATATATATATATATTAGAGATGCGCGGCTAGGCAATTTATTTCATCCGCAACCGCGGCAGAAAGTCGTCAACCATCCGCCATCCACCCGATGTAACGTTTGATCAGAACTGCATCCGCCCGCCATCCGCCCGTTGTTATATATCTAATATTAATAAAAAAAAAAAAAAAGGGTGAAAACTACGCGAATTGCACCTTGTGCAGACAAGATTTTTCGATCGGACACGGACGAATTAGTGATGTAAAAGACCACGTTGGGACAAAAAAACACAAGTCTAATGCCGTTGCTAGCGATACAAGTGGAAAACTTTCAACGTTTTTCGTCGCCCAAACAGATTCTTTGGATGTGATAAATGCCGAAGTTTTATTTACGGAGGCAATAATTGAGCATGGACTTCCAATCGCACTGGCTGATCACATGGGACAGTTAATAATGTAATGCAACCTTTAAAAATCATTACGCGGTGATCGCGATCCCAAAAATAAACTTTTCTTGCATGATAATGTCCAGAAAAATTCGCTTTATATTACTATAGAGTCCTTTTAACGAATGAGTTTGATGGTTTATCACAAACCTTAAATGAAAGAAGTCCTTTGTTCTCCTGCAGCATGGCCTTGCTTCGTGTTTGGTGCGCCATCCTGTCGGCTGTATTTCACAGCACGACATACTGTTAAAAGTGTTTATACTATTTATACTTTCAATTAACAAATTGAAGTCTTGTGAAAGGTTGACAGGATAACTGGCATTAACTGTCAAAATAATTTCAAACTATTGAAGTTAGCTTACAGAATAAACATGTCAATCAACCCATATGATTTTTGCTGTAATATTTTTGTTTTGAAAAGTCACTGTGACTGATAGAAAAGTGATGGTTTTAGCAACATTTTAACCTGTCTGAATGCTAATAATCATTTTGCGAGCAAGCAGGTAAGCTGCGCGGGCGGAGCGCGCGGAGTGACCCATGTTACGAGCCCCCGGCCACGGGGGTGGCGGGCAGGTAAGCTGCTTACCTGCTGCGCGTGACGCCGGCCGCGGCGAAAGCGGACGAGGCGGGGTGTCGGTGCAGTGGGCGCGGTAGTGACCCTGGACGTGCGTCGGGCCCTTCTCGCGGATCGCCTCAGCTACGGCTCCCGGTGGGGCCCTAGATCTCGGGGGAAGGGGCCTCGGTCCCGGACCCCGGCGAGGCGTCCCTTCTCCGCTCCGTAAAAGTGTCCATCTCTTTTTTTTTTTTTCTTCTGTTGTGGCATATGCTGCAGGTGCCTGCTCGTTTTTCGTATGTGGGTAACAACATTTAACTATGTATATATATTTCCCAATTGGTTTAACTGCCACCCGCAAAAAAAAAAAAAAAAAAAAAAAAAAAATCTAATTAATCCGCCCGACCCGACCCGCGAGCGGATAAAATCTTATTTTTTTAAATTTCATCCGCCCGATCCGCGGATAATCCGCGGACTCCGCGGTTGTGTCCGCAAACCGCGCATCTCTAATATATATATATATATATATATATATATATATATATATATATATATATATATTAGGGCTGTGAATCTTTGGGTGTCCCACGATTCGATTCAATATCGATTCTTGGGGTCACGATTCGATTCAAAATCGATTTTTTTTTTTCAATTCAAAACGATTCTCTATTCATTCAATACATAGGATTTCAGCAGGATCTACCCCAGTCTGCTGACATGCAAGCAGAGTAGTAGATTTTTGTAAAAAGCTTTTATAATTGTAAAGAACAATGTTGTATCAACTGATTACAATAATGTAAATTTGTTTTAACTATTAAATGAACCAACAATATGACTTATTTTATCTTTGTGAAAATATTGGACACAGTGTGTTGTCAAGCTTATGAGATGCGATGCAAGTGTAAGCCACTGTGACACTATTGTTCTTCTTCTTTTTTTTTTTTTATAAATGTCTAGTGATAATGTCAATGAGGGATTTTTAATCACTGCTATGTTGAAATTGTAACGAATATTGATACTGTTGTTGATAATATTCATTTTTGTTTCACTACGTTTGGTTTGTTCTGTGTCATGTTTGTGTGTCCTCTCAATTGCTCTGTTTATTGCAGTTCTGAGTGTTGCTGGGTCGGGTGTGGTTTTGGAATTGGATTGCATTGTTATGGTATTGCTGTGTATTGCTTTGTTGGATTGATTAATAAAAAAAAAAAAAAAATATATATATATTTTTTTTTTAAATAAATAAATAAAACAATAAAAAATAGATTTTTTTAAAAATGAGAATCAATTCTGAATCGCACAACGTGAGAATGGCGATTCGAATTCGAATCGATTTTTTCCCACACCCCTAATATATATATATATATATATATACTGTATATATTTGTTAAAGTACCAATGATTGTCACACACACTAGGTGTGGTGAACTTTGTCCTCTGCATTTGACCCATCCCCTTGTTCACCGCCTGGGAGGTGAGGGGAGCAGTGGGTAGCAGCGGTGCCGCGCCCCGGAATCATTTTTGGTGATTTAACCCCCAATTCCAACCCTTGATGTTGAGTGCCAATTAGGGAGAGAATGGGTCCCATTTTTATAGTCTTTGGTATGACTCGGCCGGGGTTTGAACTCACAACCTACCGATCTCGGGATATATATATATATATATATATATATATATATATATATATAAAAAATCACAAGACTATTTCATCTCGAGAGATGAAATAGTCTTGTGATTTTTTTTCCCCACACATACATATATTGCGCTCTACTACGGTATCGAGCACTATTTTTTGGATAACCTTATTAAGACATATATATATATATATATATATATATATATATATATAGTAGAGGTTTCTGTGGTTTATCCATTATACAGTGCTCAATACCGGGGTAGAGCGGAATATACGTTAGGTCAGGAAAAAACACAGAGACTATGTCATCCCTACAAGCCTGTTTCGCAGGTTTCCCTGGATTTTATTGAATATGAAATGTGCAGCTGTGGCCAAAGAGCCAACTAGTAACCCGAAATATAACAACCTTATTTGGCGCTGAAAAATGCTCCTTAAAAGAGTAACTGTTGCTCACACAGCTAAACCCGACCAAGTACATCTGTCTTTCCTCCTCTTCCACCATGTTAAGCCCTTCTTTTTTAATAGAATGCCTTTAATCCGGGGGCATGTTGTGGAAAAAAAAAAAAAAAGCGGTATGAAAATCACGTTTAGGAGATTAGCACTGGAATCCCTGTTCTCTCCAAAGCTTATCTTTTGAGGATTGTTTTCGGATGCCCACAACCGGCAGCGCCGCCTCAAATGTCCGTTCATCTCCGGAGACATTTATTGAATGGGTGCACCACTGAGCTGTTTAGGCTCAGGCTGTTTTGCAAAAGAGGACTTTGTATAATAGTTATGTTGCACACACAAATTACCACGACGGAGAAGTTATCCCAAAACGCTCACTGGGCATCGGCCGGGGGGGAGCTAATCTTCCCCACCAGCTGGTGGCGGTTGTTTGTGCTGGAGAAAACCATAGAAACATGACATAACTCATTGGTTCGGACCCTTTTCTCTCAGCGCTGTCATTTGTTGACAAGTAGGAGACATGTCCCTTTGAAAATACTGGAAATAGAATTAATCCATACCAGCATTCTTAGGCTTGATGACATTTCATATGTTCACTTTTATTTCCTGCATTGGGCTTTTATTTGCAATCCCCTGACATCATTACTCCCAGTGATGGGCGGGTAAGCGGGGCACACCTGTGGTCGCTTTGCAAATAGTGCTGCTTTATAGCACTGCAGCCGCGGCAGGGAGGCGCCGGGTCATCAATCTTCATTCCTCGTTGTTTCCTCAGCAGTCTCCACACGCCATTGCATCTCCACTTGCTGTCTCTCGTAGCCGGGTTGCGTCGTATTTGCTGTGTGTTTTTGCCACAACCTTCCACAGTCAGTTTGGCCTGCTTTTAGTGTGTCTCCCTGAAGTGTTTTGTGTTCCGTCAAGCTTCCCTTTTCTTGTCGGTAGTGGTCCCGCATTTTCAGTTACGCTAATTGCTTCGCTGTGCTTCCGTTAATCCCTTTTTTGCACAGTCGTCATTTTGTACAAATTCCTCCCTCTGCACCAAGACTAGACTAGACTAGACTTCCTTTTATTGTCATTCAAATTTGAACTTTACAGTACGGATAAGAACAACATTTCGTTGCATTAGCTCGCTGTAGTTCAGGATAAAAGAGCAAGCAATAAGGTGCAGATAAAAATAAATAGATTACGCAGGTCAAGTCCAAATTGTTTGGCTAGATGTGACCTGTATTTGGTTTTTAAGACTTACCCAGGCCTTATTAGTGTGTGTATATGGCCCCATTCGTCATGTTTTATCTGACACATGAAACGTGACAAATTCCAACTTTGTTGCTAGAGTGGCACTTTCCGTCATTTTCAGCAAACTGCATTGGAAAATTATTTACCCCACCGTCTTTCTCTCATGCGAGATCCAACCAGGAATGGGGCCATAGCAATCCTTTACCTACTGTATATTAATCAGATATGAATCAAATGTGACTGCAGTCTGAGCGATCAAGTCGTGTTTATCCGAACTATACATATGGGGTGGGTACCGTTCACATTTGAAGCGATACAGTTCCAATTCTCAGTACCTTGGTATCGATACCAGTACTCCACGGTACTTTGGGTTAATAAATAATAGTTTTTGATTACAAAATCAAAAAAATATATTTATCTGTACAGTAATCTATTTATATATATTTATATATATGTATTTATTTTATATATATATATATATATATTTATATATTATTTATATTTATATTTATTTATATATGCACCTTATTGCTTTTTTATCCTGCACTACCATGAGCTTATGTAACGAAATGTTGTTCTTATCTGTGCTGTAAAGTTCAAATTTGAATGACAATAAAAAGGAAGTCTAAGTCTAAGTCTAGGTTTTAATTGCAACATTTAAACATGGGCTGACTATGATAACTGGTGTCCAGATGCGTTATGACATTGTTGAGTGTCATTTGCAGGTATGACATTAAGTTGCAATTATAGTTGCAAGTCCAAAATCTTAGATTGCAGTAGTGTATGGTTTATGACACAGGTGTCAATCTTAAGCACCTTTGCATCATTTTTTGTGGCCTGCGAAAGCTTGTAAGAAATGTATCAATAAAATACCGTACATTCCATATCATAAGCCACTAATTTTTGCTAAAAAAAAACAATCACTGAGAATGTGTTTCATTGTTTGTGTTATGGCGCCATCTTTTGGACGAGTTTGCATACTGCAGGTGCATTTAACAGGAAGTAATTAATTAATTCTCATGGCTGTCCATAGCGTTTCTACTTGTACGGTTTCTCCATTCATTACTCTAAGCAATGATTTTAGGTTTAACAGTTTTACTAAAACTGTTCATACTTCTCTAAACCGTCCCATATGTGATGTCCGTAGGAGTGTTTTCATGCATATTTGTACCTGCTATCGTAATGTAATGACGCTAGCCTTGTTAGTATTAGCTAAAATGCTAACACGTTTACGAGTGTCTGTGCTGGTATTATTAACCTACAATGGCGTTCTTTTTGTGTTGTTTCAGTTTCACAAATTCCTCAGTAAATTCACCAGAACATCACCGTGGAGTTATTGGGTCTGTTTATTTGATTGGAGAGCTATCTTTGACAGTCCATGACGATGACTTCTGTTTTGTTTGATCAGCCATTTTACTGCCGTGTTACAGACACGGTATGGAAACAATTAAGGTATGTAAATAAACATTTTTAAAAAGTTAATGTGTAAATAACTCATTTCGCAAAGCTGTTTGGATGTTTTTCAGAGGGCACTGCATTGTTAGCCACACCGATTTATCCGGTAGAATCACAAATTTCAATGCCCCTCCTGATAAAATCTCCCGGGGCCACCATTCTTACAAATTCTTCCTGATTTCCACCCGGACAACAATATTGCTACCAACAGCAAACCTATGCCGCACACTAAATCAAATTCCATCAGAACTCTAAACAAAATTAACACGTAATTTATTCTGTATGATTTTGCAATTCAACTGTGAGTGACAGCTGTGATCGTCAACACTGTTCATTTATTGTAACATCTTTCGAGATGCTTTAAGGACATACTTGCCAACCCTCCCGGATTTTCCGGGAGACTCCCGAAATTCAGCGCCTCTCCCGAAAACCTCCCGGGAAACATTTTCTCCCGAAAATCTCCCGAAATTCAGGCAGACCTGGAGGCCACGCCCCCTCCAGCTCCATGCGGACCTGGAGGGTGTACATGGAGCAATGTTGTTGTAATATATTGAGTTGGAGGCAATAAACAGGCGAGGGGATGAAGTACTGTACGTCTCTTTACTGTAGACTTCAGAACAGACTCACACACTTGACGTCAGGTACGTAAATCGTTGGCCAACCAAAAAGTAACCCCAGTACGCTATAGCCAACATTCACCAGGAGATGGCAACAGACAAACATAGATCACTCAATTACATTCCTCCCCTTTTATAAATGTAGAAGTTACTCAAAAGAAATAAACAACCCAACCAAAAAATGCAGCAGCTCAATTAAAAAACTGTACTTAAGCCACATTCTCTTAACCCTCATTTGTAAACAATAACATGCTTATTATACGAACAGTATTTGTACATCTTTAACACAGATTTTTATACTGCCTTCAGAGATTCCGTTTTTTTGGTGGTACTCGAAACCTTTCTGGGTACCTGCGGATCACTGGTGGGGTTTTTGTTGTGGGTGATCTGGGTTCTGATGATGGCAACTCAGCAGCCCTTGAATCTGGTTCAATGATGAGACTAGTTTGTGTCTGACTCACTGATGGTCCTGATGATGGAACTGAAACAGCACTGTCCAGTTGTACTGATGGCACATTTTCTGCAAATATATATATTTTTTTTTTTTTTTTCTTCTTATAAATATGTATATATATATATATATATACATATTTATAAGAAAATACTTCACTTTCAGTGAATTCTAGCTATATATATCGGAGGTCTCAAGGTTGGCAAGTATGTTTAAGGAATTCCATTGACCACTTTATTAGGCAAAACTGATAATATTCGGCCAGAAACATTAGTAAAAACCTTATATCTGGCCAGTAATTTGTCATTTTATAGCAGCTGCTCGCTCTTTCTCACTTGCGCCAACACACGCACTCGTGGCCCTTGATGCGATTACGGCCACAAAAAAAGTCGGACAACTCCAACACCACACAAAAACAGTAAATTCCAGGTCTTTTCACTATGACTCCTCAATCAGATGTGTGCTTATTCGACTGTAAATTATTAAAATGTTAATACATGGTAATTAATCATGGAATGTTTTTACTAGATTACAGAAATAGTGATTAAAAAATGCATATTTTATTGACAGTGTGTTACAGGAATGTACACTTTACATCTCATTGTGCAACATGTGAATGTTTTAAGGTGAACTAAATGTGATCCCTGAAAAGGGTACACATTCTTTCCAAAGCAGGGCCCCACCCAAACACAATACATATAGCTCATGAAAAGTAAATTTCCTTTGTTATTTTCATTGTAAGTGGGCCAAATCACCTATATCAGAAAATAATCTAATGGAAATGACTGATATTATTTGATTATTATAATAAGACATAATAATAAGTTTTGGGACAGGTGCAGGTCGGATGTTGCTCACATGTGCTCCACTGAATGCTCAGGGAGTTTTTGCGTTTGCTCACACACGTGAAAAATTAGACGGAACTGTGTCCAGCCCTTTTGAACATCTAACTAATTCTGAGGTCTCAAGCTTGGCAAATATGCGTGGTAGCCGTTTTTCACTATCTACAACGCACAAAAAGAGAAAGACGTGTGTTCTTATCTTACATAGGGAGTGCAGATGATGGGCAAAAAAAAAAAAAAAAATCAGTTTCCTTTTATAATTGAATTCAAACTTAACGAGAAAAAGGCTGCCCTTACGTCTGTCATGATGTATGAAGGCAGCTCAAAGTTATCTGCATATTTCCAGGAAAAAACTAAAACTGGTACAAGCGAGGAACTGCACAACCTCAAGTTAGATGCTCATCTGTATTGGAAAAATATAAATGTGAAAAAAAAGTATGGTATAAAATGTGGAGGTGCACATGAGGAAATCCAATTGGAATCAGGCAAGTAAGGCATGGGCAGTGGAGGAGTGCCTGGTACTACATAGATTAGTACATTCTAAAGAACGGGATGGGATGTCAGCTGTGATTTAGTGGTAGTCATGGCAGAAAGTAGCTTGAATGGATGGTGGCATACATCCCAAATAATGAATGGTAGATGACACCTTAAGAGCTAAATGGTCGTGGATGGGGGACATTTTTGTATATGGAGACTGAGAAATTCCTCTGCCGCTAATCCCTCCTGAGGCTCTCCAGAGCGAATTTCAAGCACATGAGGTTTTGCTGCTAATCAAAGCATGCTTCACAATGGTTCAGTTTGATGCCATATTGGAGAAAAGCTGCCAAGATTAGTGGACTGAAGGGCGAGAGCATTTTTACAGTCCAGCTGTCCAATTTGCTGGGATTGAAGCGAGCCATCTCTACATATGCATCGCTCCAGGTGCTACGTTCTGAGGTTTTCTTTGCTAATAACTTGAAACAATGTGACATTTAAATCTCTTGGGATTTGGGGAGCACATCATGTGAAGGAAATGCAAATTCTCCAGTAAGGAATAATGAGCACGATACTGTAGTAACAGGGTGATCAAAATAATCTCAGTTTAGAGGACGGCGTTCCTTCACCCGATGGTTCAGAGGTCTGATCCCGGAGGGAAGTCACCACATCTTTAATACATGTCTCCATATTGTCTTAACTCATTAGTCGACAGTTTTCTCAGCAGATGCTAATTCATGCTGGCACAAAACTATCAGAAATGCAAATTAGAATGAAATGAAAGGAAAGACAAGGAAGAAAAAGGACAACCTGGGCATGAAACTAAACCAAAGGTCTCCAACTTTAGTATAAGAACTTTTTTGACAAAGTGAGCTATTTGCGTTTTATTAAAGACCTACTGAAACCCACTACTACCGACCACGCAGTCTGATAGTTTATACATCAATGATGAAATCTTAACATTGCAACACATGTCAATACGGCCGGGTTAGCTTACTAAAGTGCAATTTTAAATTTTACGCAAAATATCCTGCTGAAAACGTCTCGGTATGATGACGCCTGCGCGTGACGTCACGGATTGTAGAGGACATTTTGGGACAGCATGGTGGCCAGCTATTTAGTCGTCTGTTTTCATCGCAAAATTCCACAGTATTCTGGACATCTGTGTTGGTGAATCTTTTGCAATTTGTTCAATGAACAATGGAGACAGCAAAGAAGAAGGCTGTAGGTGGGAAGCGGTATATTGCGGCCGACTGCAGCAACACAAACACAGCCGGTGTTTCATTGTTTACATTCCTGGAAGATGAAAGTCAGGCTTTACCATTGGCCTGTGGAGAACTGGGACAACAGAGACTCTTACCAGGAGGACTTTGAGTCGGATGCGCAGACGCGGTACCGTGAGTACGCATGCAGCTGCGGCTTCCAAACATTTGAACGCTTGCCCGTACGTGCGTGCCACTATGTGCATGTCACGTACGTAACTTTGGTGACTTTGGGGAAATATATGTGCTGTATGAACTTTGGGGAGGTGAACGGTACTTTGGGCTGTGGGATTGAGTGTGTTGTGCAGGTGTTTGAGTTGTATTGGCGGGTTATGTAGACGGGAGGGGGGAGGTGTTTGTTATGTGGCATATTAAATATAAGCCTGGTTGTGTTGTGGCTAATAGAGTATATATACAGGTAAAAGCCAGTAAATTAGAATATTTTGAAAAACTTGATTTATTTCAGTAATTGCATTCAAAAGGTGTAACTTGTACATTATATTTATTCATTGCACACAGACTGATGCATTCAAATGTTTATTTCATTTAATTTTGATGATTTGAAGTGGCAACAAATGAAAATCCAAAATTCCGTGTGTCACAAAATTAGAATATTACTTAAGGCTAATACAAAAAAGGGATTTTTAGAAATGTTGGCCAACTGAAAAGTATGAAAATGAAAAATATGAGCATGTACAATACTCAATACTTGGTTGGAGCTCATTTTGCCTCAATTACTGCGTTAATGCGGCGTGGCATGGAGTCGATGAGTTTCTGGCACTGCTCAGGTGTTATGAGAGCCCAGGTTGCTCTGATAGTGGCCTTCAACTCTTCTGCGTTTTTGGGTCTGGCATTCTGCATCTTCCTTTTCACAATACCCCACAGATTTTCTATGGGGCTAAGGTCAGGGGAGTTGGCGGGCCAATTTAGAACAGAAATACCATGGTCCGTAAACCAGGCACGGGTAGATTTTGCGCTGTGTGCAGGGGCCAAGTCCTGTTGGAACTTGAAATCTCCATCTCCATAGAGCAGGTCAGCAGCAGGAAGCATGAAGTGCTCTAAAACTTGCTGGTAGACAGCTGCGTTGACCCTGGATCTCAGGAAACAGAGTGGACCGACACCAACAGATGACATGGCACCCCAAACCATCACCCAACCATGCAAATTTTGCATTTCCTTTGGAAATCGAGGTCCCAGAGTCTGGAGGAAGACAGGAGAGGCACAGGATCCACGTTGCCTGAAGTCTAGTGTAAAGTTTCCACCATCAGTGATGGTTTGGGGTGCCATGTCATCTGCTGGTGTCGGTCCACTCTGTTTCCTGAGATCCAGGGTCAACGCAGCCGTCTACCAGCAAGTTTTAGAGCACTTCATGCTTCCTGCTGCTGACCTGCTCTATGGAGATGGAGATTTCAAGTTCCAACAGGACTTGGCGCCTGCACACAGCGCAAAATCTACCCGTGCCTGGTTTACGGACCATGGTATTTCTGTTCTAAATTGGCCCGCCAACTCCCCTGACCTTAGCCCCATAGAAAATCTGTGGGGTATTGTGAAAAGGAAGATGCAGAATGCCAGACCCAAAAACGCAGAAGAGTTGAAGGCCACTATCAGAGCAACCTGGGCTCTCATAACACCTGAGCAGTGCCAGAAACTCATCGACTCCATGCCACGCCGCATTAACGCAGTAATTGAGGCAAAAGGAGCTCCAACCAAGTATTGAGTATTGTACATGCTCATATTTTTCATTTTCATACTTTTCAGTTGGCCAACATTTCTAAAAATCCCTTTTTTGTATTAGCCTTAAGTAATATTCTAATTTTGTGACACACGGAATTTTGGATTTACATTTGTTGCCACTTCAAATCATCAAAATTAAATGAAATAAACATTTGAATGCATCAGTCTGTGTGCAATGAATAAATATAATGTACAAGTTACACCTTTTGAATGCAATTACTGAAATAAATCAAGTTTTTCAAAATATTCTAATTTACTGGCTTTTACCTGTATGTCTTGTGTTTATTTACTGTTTTAGTCATTCCCAGCTGAATATCAGGTCCCACCCACCTCTCACAGCATCTTCCCTATCTGAATCGCTCCCACTGCCCTCTAGTCATTCACTCTCACTTTCCTCATCCACAAATCTTTCATCCTCGCTCAAATTAATGGGGAAATCATCGCCTTATCGGTCCGAATCGCTCTCGCTGCTGGTGGCTATGATTGTAAACAATGTGCAGATGTGAGGAGCTCCACAACCTGTGACGTCACGCTACTCGTCTGCTACTTCCGGTAGAGGCAAGGCTTTTTTATCAGCGACCAAAAGTTGCGAACTTTATCGTCGATGTTCTCTACTAAATCCTTTCAGCAAAAATATGGCAATATCGCGAAATGATCAAGTATGACACATAGAATAGACCTGCTATCCCCGTTTAAATAAGAAAATCGCATTTCAGTAGGCCTTTAATATACCTAGCAATTAGAGATTTTCCATTAACATTTTTGGCCTCTGATCTGAACCAACACTTTGACAATATAATATTGAACCAAAAATATTGTATATCGAGTAACTAAAGTAAACCCACGATCCGTCGACCCGCGCGAATGAAGTGAATTAATTAACTCATATTATGTTCTACACATGGTGAATGTTCATATTCACCTTGGAGAAAGCAAACCTTAGTTTGATATTCGCAGGTGGATTGGATCACTTCTTGTAAGAAAAAAGGCCCTCATTGGGACTTCAGAATGCAAAAGTGAAAACCATATCCTTGAGAAGAGACTACCTGTCTAGCTCAACGCCAACATTTAAGTTATGACTTAAAGCAGTTGTTTTCCAGACACTTACACATGAACATCTCCTTTTATGGTGAGGATGTGCTCTCCTGACCCAGCGCACACACACAGACAGGAGGTAGGAATATAAGACTGATGGTTTGGCTTTTCCAGTTTAGGAGTCCTTAAATGTTTTGACCTAGATTCCTCCGGGTACTGCAGACCTGTATGATGCTCGCTTGTAATAAAGCAACTTTTGGTTCAGTAAAGCGTCTCTTTTGATCCAGCCACACTGCCGTGACATCCTTCTGTCTAGACGAGGATCACAAAACCAGAAATACTGAAACCGGAATGCTAAAGTTGCCATGCTAACAGTTAAAAGTGTCACATGCAGAGTTATTTGACTCTGTGATGAACGGTTGCAAAATGAGCTCAGCACGTTAGCACGCTAATCTTAGCATGGTAGCACTTGAGTAACAACAGCAAGAAGTATTTTGCCTTTCGAACTGTTCAAATCAGTTGAGAAATGTGGTGTATGTATAAGTTTGTATATTGCCTATTCATTTACAATGGGGATAAATTCCTGGAATTTGGGGTAATTCGGGAATTTTTAGATCCAGGCTGGCTTGAATGTCCAGGGTGAGTGGAGTGTGTGGATGTTGGAACGGTTGGAATCGGTTGAGAAATGTGGGCTATATAGAAAGGTTTGTATATTGCCGTTTCATTTTCAATGGGGAAGATTCCTGGTAGTTCCAGGAAAAAACCCAAGAAATTTGGATTACTTTGTATTTGTTAGCTTCAATGTCCTGACAAAGACAGAAGTTTTATAGTAGAATGGTTGAAGTCTGATGAAAAATGTGGGAGTAGTCGAAATATAAAATATTGGACATACTGCAATTGAAAAGTGGGAATTCCTGGTAATATGGGAATTTTCAGAACCGGTAAACATGTTGGCTTGAATGTCCAGAGATGTGTGAGGATGTTGGTACGGTTGCAATCAGATAAAATATGTGAGATATGAAGAGGTTTGTAATTGCCCACTTACTTTCAATGGGGAAAAGTTCCTGGTAATGCCGAGAAAACCGGGAATTTTTGTTTTTTGGAACCAGGGTGAGTGGAGTGTGTGGATAGTGGAATCGGGTGAGAAATGTAGGAGTTGTGCAAGTTTTAAAAATGGCCCATTTATTTCCAACGGAAAAAATGCCTTAGAAAATCTGGAATTCCTGGTAATCTGGGATACTTAGGTAGAAGAAAAATATTAGCAACGGTGTCCCAGCTGAGCCGACCGTTATAATACTGGAACGGTTCCGATACGATTAAAAACTGTGGGAGAAGAAGGGCGTCAAAATTTGACTCACTTCCTGAATCAGAGTAATATACTGTATATGCCTTGTGGCAACACATTTGTATGTTTTTTTATCGTATTAAGTTATTGTTATACATGTATTAAAAGTAAGTTATTTAATGCTACATGCATTTTTTTAACAAAATAAAGTGTCTAGTACACGATAACGAAATTAAAACAAAACACACTGTTGACTCTCATTTAAATAATTTGGGTTTTGCCCTCAAAGCCTCCCTGTATCAAGAGACCCATTCTCTGACTTTGTAAACAATAACAAAAACAATCCAAACAAACACAGTATGTTGTAATAATAACAACAAGAAAAATAGTACCCTAATAATCGCTTTAGTGTCCTTTATATACAGATACCATATTTGGTAGCGATAGTATCGTATGTTTCGGACTACAAGGCGCACTGTCGATTTTTGAAAAAAATTAAAAGATTTCATAGCAAAAATGCATTTAGTTCAGATAATAATGAGTCATATATTGGAATATGGGATCCATTGTTTCAATTTGTTTTATCTATTAAATGAACCTAAAATATGACTTATTTTATCGTTGTGGAAAATATTGGACACAGTGTGTTGTCAAGCTTATGAGATGCGATTCAAATGTAAGCCACTGTGACACTATTGTTAATTTTTTTAATGTTAATTTTTTATAAATGGCTGTGATGACAATATAAATGGGGGATTTCTATTGATACTGTAGTTGATATTTGTTTTTGTTTAACTACTTTTGGATTGTTTTGTGTCATGTTTGTGTGTCCTCTCACTTGCTCTGTTGATTGATATTTTGAATGTTGCTGGGCCGGGTTTGGTTTTGGAATTGGAATTGTATTGTTATTGTATTATTGTGTATTATTTTGTTGGAATGATTAATAATTAAAAATAAATAAATAAATACAAACATTTATGTGAAAATAAAAAATTTCAAAACATATATCTGTGGCTTATAGTCCTGTGCGGCTAATATACAGAATATATATATTTTCCTTCCAAAATTGAATGGGGGTAGGTTATATACTGGTGCGCTCAAAGTATTTGGACACCTGCCTCGACTCACATATGAACTTGAAATGCCATCCCATTCCTAACCCATAGGGTTCAATATGATGTCGGTCCACTTTTTGCAGCTATTACAGCTTCAACTCTTCTGGGAAGGCTGTCCACAAGGTTGAGAGAATGTGTTTATAGGAATTTTCCACCATTCTTCCAAAAGCGCATTGGTGAGGTCACACACTGACATTGGTCGAGAAGGCCTGGCTCTCAGTCTCCATTCTAATTCATCCCAAAGGTGTTCTATCGGGTTCAGGTCAGGACTCTGTGCAGGCCAGTCAAGTTCATCCACACCAGACTCTGTCATCCATGTCTTTATTGTCTTTGCTTTGTGCACTGGTGCACAGTCATGTTGGAATAGGAAGGGGCCCGCTCCAAACTGTTCCCACAACGTTGGGAGCATGGAATTGTTCAAAATGTTTTGGTATCCTGGAGCATTCAAAGTTCCTTTCACTGGAACTAAGGGGCTAAGCCCAACTCCTGAAAAACAACCCCACACCACAATTCTTCCTCCACCAAATTTCACACTCGGCACAATGTAGTCCGAAATGTACCGTTCTCCTGGCAACCTCCAAACCCAGACTAGTCCATCAGATTGCCAGATGGAAAAGCGTGATTCATCACTCCAGAGAAGGTGTCTCCACTGCTCTAGAGTCCAGCTTTGCATTGGACTTGGTGATGTATGGCTTAGATGACAGCTGCTCGGCCATGGAAAACCCTTCCAAGAAGCTATCTGCGTACTGTACGTGGGCTAATTGGAAGGTCACATGAAGTTTGGAGCTCTGTCGCAACTGACTGTGCAGAAAGTCAGTTTGTGTGGTCTATCACTTTGTGGCTGAGTTGCTGTTGTTCCCAAACTCTTTCAATTTATTATAATAAAGCCGACAGTTGACTTTGGAATATTTAGGAGCGAGGAAATTTCACGACTGGATTTGTTGCACAGGTGGCATCCTATGACAGTTCCACGCTGGAAATCACTGAGCTCCTGAGAGCGGCCCATTCTTTCACAAATGTTTGTAGAAACAGTTTCCATGCCTAAGTGCTTGATTTTATACACATGTGGCCGGGCCAAGTAATTAGGACACCTGATTCTGATCATTTGGATGGTTGTCCAAATACTTTTGGCAATATAGTGTATGTTTAGAGGAGAATATGGCCATTTTTTTTCTGAAAGCAACACTGATGCATATTTAGGCACATGTCACCACTGAAAGAGTGGTTCCAATGCAGTCAATTTCAGGAGCTGTTTATCAGCCAGAATATCAAATTATTTCCCCACCATAGAAAAAAAAAAATGAATGCTCATGTTTACACAATGAAAGCAAACTTCTCTGCTGTAGAAGTTTTTTGTTTTTTTTTGTGAAGCGAGACAAATGAAAAGATTCATGACCGACCACGGACTGCTTGAATAGTATCTTTCATGACAGTGAACAGAGGAACCGAACACTGAGTGTCATGCCAGGCTTGCTCAAATCACTCACAAGTCTTGGAGTTGAACACTTTAAAAAAAAAAAAAAAAAAAAAAAACACCCTCAGGCTGTCTGGCAACCGTGTGCAAGCAGTGATGAGGCACAAGTGTGTTTGGAGCCACAGCTGGGAGAAGACACCCAGTCTTTCCCAACGAACACACAAAAAAACCCACAAAGGGTTTTAGAAGTGTCTCCTTATAGTTGCTTCCTTATAAATGTGCCATGCACTTTTTTGTAGCTCCAATTCTTGAGTAAAGTAAAAAAATATATATTTATATAGACATTTATTATTTATACATATTATGGCTCTCTTTTCAGCATGTTGAAATGTGAAACTAAATATGAGATGTTTCGATGCATGTTTCAAAATTACAGATGACCCGATCCCGATTATGAAATGGGGTCGGGGGCTGATATTTGCCTTTTTTAACTGTTTGGCGATCAGCTGATTTTTTACCACAGCTGTGTGGTAGTGTTTACATGGTTAAAGACACAAACACATTTCGGGATTCTTCTTCACACACATGCAAAAGTTGCATGAACTTCAGAAGGGTGTGCGTCTCGCCTGAACATCAGCTCCAATTTGGTAGTGAAGTGAATTAATTAACTCATATTATGTTCTCCATATGGTGAATGTTTATCTTAACGTCAACCTACAAGTTATGGTATGCATGTGATGGGAGACAAGTAGGGGAGGAAGGAAGCGCGAGGGAAGGAAGCGCAAGGGAAGGAAGCGCGAGGGAAGGAAGCGCGACGGAAGGAGGAGGAAGCGACCGGAGAGTATCGACGGGCTTTGCCAAGAGCGTCCGGGTGGACGCCCGCAGGCTGGGAAGGAATCCAGCAGACCCCGCAAGCTACGGAGTGAACCCCAAGAAGCCCACAACACGCAGGGGCAGAGAAAACTCTGCCTCCGAAGAGCGATCGTGACCCAGAGACCTGCGTTGACTCCCGGGAGCGACCAAGAGGCGTAGCGAGACGGGACGGGTACGGCCACGTAGGTCCCGCGAGTGACCGGCGACTGGCGAGGAGAGTGGGCGTACTCAATACTTCGACGCGGAACTACAGCAGGGGCAGGGTTTCCTTGCGTGTAAGTGTGGCGTCAGCCCAGAGAGCGTCTCCGTAGTTTTAGAAGATTTCATCCCCGTGGCCTGCCTTTGTTTTAATTCTGTGTGCAGGAGGACGCCGTGGAAGTGGGTGGAGCCAGGTCGCTGACCCACTACGCCTGTCGCGGCTGTACCCTCACTATAATATAGGTTTACAATTGGTATTTTTAGTATTGACAACTGGACGGTTTTAATCTATATTGTTATAAATTGTCAATCAGCATCATTATCTTTCCTTATTTTGGGACGGTTGCTCTCACTGCATTGGGTTCTTAATATTTATATTGGTTTTTAACAAAATTGTATTAGATTTTAATATCCCACCACTCGGGTCCATCACATACATATGTTGTCTTCCCAGTCACTTACACAGGAATACCTCCTTACACTCCTTGTACTCCCCTGAATTAACACACACCCAGACAGACAAAGAAGGAATATAAGACTGGGGTTCGGCTCCTCCAAGTTAGGAGTGCCTCATTTTTTTGACTTGACCTCCTCCAGGTACTGCAGTCCTCTATAATGACACTCGCTTGTAATAAAGCAACTTTTTGTCCAGCGAAGCGTCTCCGACGTCTCTTTTGATCCAGCTGCACAGCCGTGTTGCCTTTCTGTCCGTAAGGGGGTAACAAGACCAAAAATACACATCAGTAGCAAGCTGCAACAAACATGTTGTCTATCCACGGTGTGAAGCCGCTTCTAAGACACTAGTGCTTACCACCATGTCGGGAAATAAACAAAGTATTTTCCAAGTGTTATCATCACTGGCGGACTAGAGGAAAATAAATGGCTAAGCATGCTACACAAGAAGCTAACCGCTAGAACTTCAATGTAAAAAAAGGGTGACCGATCCAGATGTCAATACCATGTTTTTAGGGAGCCTCGGATTAAAAGGTGCACCGCTAATGAGCAGGTCTGTTTTCGTAGAAAAGGCGCACCAGCTTAAAGGGCGCATTAACGGGGTCATATTATGATTCCTTGTGGTCTACATAACATGTAATGATGGTTCTTTGGTCAAAATGTTGCATAGATTATGTTTTACTTTCTGACTGTTTCTGCAGGATGCAACCATTTGTGGGCGGTCTTATTTACCACGGGTTTCCACTGAAAGCAAAAGACCCCGGCACACCCACAGCGGCGTACTCTTTCCGTTTTTGTTGAAGTCTATGTGTCCGTTTCCATTGCTCGCGGAACGTCACCAACCTGCCGTTGACATCCCGCATTCCAGGGCTAGATATGCGCAAAACTTCTAGTTTTTCAATTTAGCTCAGATCTGCTAGTGTTGGACAGGATGTGGTTTACTTTGAAAATAAATACTCTGTCTTCAAGGCGGATCACATTTTACAATTTGAAAGGTTCTAATACAGTGGTTCTTAACCTGGGTTCGATCGAACCCTAGAGGTTCGGCGAGTCGGTCTCAGGGGTTCGGCGGAGGTCAAAACACACCCGACTCATCGTGTAAATACAAACTTCTCCCAATCGGCGTATTACGGATACGGCAACAGCAGAAGTCACACTGATTTGCAGGTGTGTAATTTGTTGTGAGTTCATGTGTTGGTTTTGTTCTTTGAACAAGGTGATGTTCATGCACGGTTCATTTTGTGCACCAGTAAAAACAACATGGTAACACTTTAGTATGGGGAACATATTCACCATTAATTAGTTGCTTATTAACATGCAAATTAGTAACATACTGGCTCTTAACTAGTCATTATTAAGTACTTATTAATGCCTTATTCTGCATGGCCTTATTATAACCCTAACCCTCTAACCCTGACCCTAACCCATACTTGCCAACCCTCCCGATTTTCCGGGGAGAAACCCAAATTTCAGTGCCCCTCCCGTAAATCTCCCGGGGCAACCATTCTCCCGATTTCCACCCGGACAAAAATATTGGGGGGCGTGCCTTAAAGGCACTGCCTTTAGCGTCTTCTACAACCTGACTTCACGTCCGCTGTTCCTCCAAACAAACAGCGTGCCGGCCTAGTCACAATATTTGCGGCTTTTACACACACTTAAGTGAATGCCAGGCATACTTGGACAACAGTCATACAGGTCACACTGAGGGTGGCCGTATAAACAACTTTAACACTGTTACAAATATGCGCCACACTGTGAACCCACACCAAACAAGAATGACGAACACATTTCGGGAGAACATCCGCACCGTAACACAACATAAACACAACAGAACAAATACCCAGAACACCTTGCAGCACTAACTTTTCCGGGACGCTACAATATACACCCCCAGCTACCACCAAACCCCGCCCACCTCAACCCCCCCCCGCTCCCTCCCACCCCACTCCCCCATCTCCCGAATTCGGAGGTCTCAAGGTTGGCAAGTATGCCCTAACCCTAACCAAATAACTCTAAATTAAGTCTTTATTACTTAGAATATGTTCCCCTACTGTCCAAATAACTCTAAATTAAGTCTTTATTACTTAGAATATGTTCCCCATACTAAAATGTTACCAAAAACATATAACTTTGTCTTGAATTTGAAAAAAAAAACATTTTATTTTTCACTAAAGAAGGGTTCGGTGAATGCGCATATGAAACTGGTGGGGTTCGGTACCTCCAACAAGGTTAAGAACCACTGTTCTAATATTAGCATGCTAACTTTTTTAGCTCGATTTGCAACTGTTCACCCCAGAGTCATACAACGCATTTTAACTGTTAGCATGACAACATTAGCATTGACATGATGTCAACATGTCAAATGTTTTCAGACTTAAATGCATGTTGTTGACACAAATGGATCAAGACATGCTGATTCTGGAGGTCCAAAATTAATTTACAGGCATATCCTAGGCAGCTAAATGGGGCCTGAGTGTGGGGGCCTGTTTCAAATATCAGCTGATACAGAGAGCGGGAAAGCTGAAGATTGGTTTTGTGACATCCTCGCCAGGGATGATGTTCCCTGCAAAAAATACAGTGGTTCATGAAGGCAGGACCGGGTTTATTTTTTATGAATTCCCCACAACAAGAGGAAAGAGAAATAGAAGGCGCTTATGGACTACGACGCGGACTACAATGGTGAAATTATGGAGATTCCAAAATGCAGTACAACCCGATATTAAGAGAAGTTGGTTTTGCATAATATTGCGAAATGAAACGACAAATAATGTCTCCTAATAGGTGCCATTTTGGGTTCCTTATACACACTCCATAATAATACCCGTATGTTGTTCACAGGGCGTCTGACAGACTTTTGTGTTAGTATACTAACTGATGCTAACGACGCTAGCTTCATTACATTACGATAGCACGTACAAATATGCATGAAAACACTCCGACAGACATCACACATGGGACGGTTAAGTAAGTAAGAATTGTTTTAGCCATATAGTAAAACCTACGAACGTTGCTTGGAGTGATGAATGAAGAATCCATACAAGTTGAAACGCTCTTTGGGGACGCATTGCTGCGCTGGTAGCGTTCCTTCCAATACAGAAGACAAGCAGGAGTAGCGTGGAGGTAAGATGAAGTATTTTAATAAATTAAACGCAGGACAAAAATACAAAACTGAGGACGCTAGCAAGCGTGGAGCCAAACAAAACCAAAATGTCACCAAGGGTGAAAAAACGAGGAAAGCTAGTAGGTACAAAAATCACTAGAGTGAGGAGAAAAACCAGGAGAACGTAACTGTTGCCAATTGCAAACATTGACCCAGCAACTACTGCTGGGTGACAGGAAACTATAAAGGGGAGTGATAAACCAAAACACCTGGTTGGAACACTAATTGCTAAACTAAGACAGGTGAGGAGAATCAGTGCCCATGGAAACCAACAGTAAACAGGGAAAGAGGGTGCACCCAGGAAACAGATTAACACAGAAACATTACCAAAACATATATCATGCCATTATCCGGGTAACGGATCATGACAATTGGAAGACGAAACAAAGCTTTAAACGGCAGTGGTCACCAACCTTTTCGAGCCCAGGATCCCTGGTCTCAGGCAAAAAACATAGCAGGTTCTACCTCTGCGTCAACTATGTTATATATATATATATATATATATATATATATATATATATATATATATATATATATATATATATATATACACCTTCTCATTTTAATGTTTTCTTTATTTTCATGACTATTTACCTTGAAGATTGTCACTGAAGGCATCAAAACTATGACACCAGTGAAGTGAAAACCATTTCAGGTGACTACCTCTTGAAGCTCATCGAGAGAATACCAAGAGTGTGCAAAGCAGTAATCAGAGCAAAGGGTGGTTATTTTGAAGAAACGAGAATATAAAACATGTTTTCAGTTATTTTACCTTTTTTTGTTAAGCACATCACTTCGCATAGTTTTGATGCCTTCAGTGACAATCTACAATGTAAATAGTCATGAACATAAAGAAAACACATTGAATGAGAAGGTGTGTCCAAACTTTTGGCCTGTACTGTATATATACACATATATATATATATATATATATATATATATATATATATATATATATATATATATATATATATATATATATATATATATATATATATATATATCAGTGACGTGCAGTCACTAGAGGCGGGGCCTCACCTGCCATCATGGAAAGAAAAAAAATGTAAAAAGAAAAAAAAATAATTAAATTGTTATATGTATCCAGTGATTATACTATAAAGTTATTTTCCATTTAACTTCACCAGTTTTAGATTATTTTTATTCAAAATCGCTGAATTTTCACATTTGCCGTTCAAATACTGAGAAGAGACGTTGCGGTGAACAGCAGCCAGTTGAGGCACGTCACTCAGTGCCTCAACATGGATTCCGGACTCGGCTAACTGCTGGCCTGCTGTGCAGTGAGACTGTATTGCTAGTTGAATTATATTATACATTTCCATAGTTTAGTTAGCTGAGGTATATAATGTACAGTGTATTTTGTCAACAACTGTATGTGTGTAACGTATTTCTTGTGCTGAGCGATTATAAAACGGCTGCAAAAGATGCACTGGCTGAGGCGCCAGTAATCCCGCCTCCTGCACCCCCGCCGTAGAATTGTTATATCAACTAAAGCCCACACTTATACTTTCCACGTGCAAGATTGAATCTATTTAAAAAAGTTATTTCATAAGAAGCCAAAAAGTGCAAAAACAATAATGTTCGTGTTGGAGGAGTTGTGAATGACTGCAGGGACACAACATTATATACACCTGCAGACTGCAGGTGTACCTAATTCACAACTCCTCCAACACGAACATTATTGTTTTTGCACTTTTTGGCTTCTTATTAAATAACTTTTGTAACCTATTTTCATGGGCTTTCCTCTTTGTGATGTTAAGTTCCTGTTATGCGCTGTTATACAGTATATGCCTTGAGCTCTTATTTTGAAGGCGCTAAGAGCGGAAGTGATGACACGGAGTGGAGCGGAGGTTTTTGAAAGAAAGTAAATAAAGTGGTCCTCGTGTAAACTGGAGCCTCCGTGTTTGTTATTTTGTAGTTTCATACAGTATAGGTGACATTTATAAACACTCGGTTACACTTTTTTAAATAGATTCAATCTTGCACGTGGAAAGTTTAAGTGAGGGCTTTAGTTGCAGCATGGACTTCATTTATAAGTAAAGGTAAGACCATAATAACGTTTTTTTTATTAAATGTGCTTTTTTTGTGTGCTACAGTTTGTATGTGTAAAGTTAAAGTTAAGTTAAAGTACCAATGATTGTCACACACACACTAGGTGTGGTGAAATTTGTCGTCTGCATTTGACCCATCCCCTTGTTCACCCCCTGGGAGGTGAGGGGAGCAGTGGGCAGCAGTGGCGCCGTGCCCGGGAATCATTTTTGGTGATTTAACCCCCAATTCCAACCCTTGATGCTGAGTGCCAAGCAGGGAAGAATGCTGGTTTGAGCTTTTAAACATAACCCGTTAACTGCTGCCAATCAAATGGTGAATAAGATACTCTTTAGGGTTCATATGTTTGTAAATCTGACTGTGATGAAGTCAGTGCCTCACCAGCCATGAACCTCACCGCACGTCACTGATATATATATATATATATATATATATATATATATATATATATATATATATATATATATATATATTTGTTAGTATACTTATATAATTCGGTTTTGCATTTCAAAATAAAATTATCGCATGTTTATGTTAGCTTTTACAACGGTTGTGTCTGATTGGAAATTAGGGGCAAGTGCGCAATAAACCAGGAGCAGGTGAGGGGACCAGTACTCAGATCGGAGGTGAAGTGGCAGACAATGGAAGCAATACAGGAAGTGGAAACAGGAAAGTAAGAGTGAACGGAAAAATTCCAAACACAGGAATCTAATAAGCGCATCTGAACTGTCATGAAGGTGCTGGTGTTTCCTCACTTGCCAAGGACTCTATATGATGGTGTTTTGTCACTCTATCTTTTGTGCTAACCAATTTTCTTCTGATGAATTCACAGTGAGGGCTGAGGAATACGATTTGTAGTTTTTGCTTTGTATTTCATTAGTCCTCTCGACCTGGGTTGAAGTCACACGCCAGTCACAGATAGACCTGGCAAGCCCATGCCCAACTGCTCAAAGAGAATATGTACTGAGGACATTTGGGAGAGTTTCCCATCCCTTGGATCATGAATGATTGCCTCCAGCAGAATTGTTACTAGTGAGCGATATTTTAATCTGAATGGACTGTTTTCCGTCCAACTGCTCAGACTTATAATGAGCTATGGCCACAACGTAGAGGCTGAATGTTGCTCACCCTTCCAACCTGATGATGGACAAAAAAGGCAAAAGGGAACTGTCACGCATGACACAGAGTCCAACTGATCTTGGCTACTGTAGCTTAAGGGACTTTGGAGGCAGCTGGCCCAGGGGCGTGCTGCTTCTATGATGGCTGATGGCAGAATCTTGGCATATGCCATAGAGCACCACTCTCAGTGAGCCCGGAAGAGGTTCTGGCAAACCGTTTAGAATGTGGTACTCCCACAGAGGCCTGATGACTAAAACTAAGGAGTTAGGAGCCATACAGAAAAATGTGTATTTACACTGGCAGAGATAAAGCCAGTTGGACCCTACCAAGGCTGCCATGGTCACCATCTTCATGTTTTGAGCACATTCAAGACATAGATGGTGTCCAGCTGAGTCTAGTGGTATTTGATTTAGCACAGTGTGGGTTGCACCCTTTAAAGTTGTAAGCGGCGTGGCGAAGTTGGGAGAGTGGCCGTGCCAGCAATCTGAGGGTTACTGGTTCAATCCCCACCTTCTACCATCCTAGTCACGTCCGTTGTGTCCTTGAGCAAGACACTTCACCTCTGCTCCTGCTGGGCCTGGTTAGCGCCGTGCATGGCAGCTCCCGCCATCAGTGTGTGACTAAGAAAGGAGAGAGCATCCACCAAACAGGCCCATCCCAAACCCACCACAACTACATTCCCTTGTCCACATTGCCCCAGAATAATCGGGTCCAGAATCGGCCTCCACGCCCACCTGAAGACCCACAAGGACCAGGAAAGAGGACAGTCATACTCGACCACGAGTGACCGCCGATGATGATGATGAATGGGTGGATGTGGAAAATAGTGTCTAAGCGCTTTGAGTTCCTTAAAAAGGTAGAAAAGCGCTATACAAGTACGACCCATTTACCATTTAAGCAAAGTCCTACCTCAGTGTTTACCTATCTTGTTGGCATGTGAGTGACCAATGGATGATAAGGTTGCTGGATTTTGTGATGGTGGGGAGAGCTGAGCCAAAAAGCAACACTGTATTTATTGGTCAATTTACCTTCTCGCCCTCACTTATGGTCATAGTCTTTGGGTCGTGACTGAAATGTCAAGATCACACAAACTACGCGGCATGTCCAGGCTCTGCCTTTGAGATAGGGTTACTTACAATAGGCTAAGAGTAGAGTTGTTCCTTCTCCAAATCGAGCAAGTTGATGTGGTTCTAGCCTCTTAACCTACAGATTTCCACATCTAGTTTAGATGTTGTTAGTGCCATAAGTATTTGACTTCCAGTCATTTAACAAGGCCTCTATATGTGTTCTTGGATTTTTGAAACGTCGTCACCTCGGATCACCCACTGCAAATGTTATTCATGCAGTGCTGAGCATATGTATGGATGGGAAAAGGTTAAATAAAACACCTTCAGCAAAAGCCCCACCTGACTTGATCGAATGTTTCCTGTGAATGCACAGGGACATGAGACAAGAGGAAGAGAATATCAAACCTTTACAATCCAGGAGACGCATTCTGACTGTGAATTAAGTCTGAATGAATTGGTCTGAGCTCCGCGGCCACACATTAAGCAACATGGTGTAGATTTGAAACGGGCTTACATACTTACCGTCACACACAATTCAAGCCTCATTTTCACCTTGCTCAAAGTCTAGAAACATTCGTGCAAAATATTAGATTTTTGATACTATTGAGTTCACTGGAAGCCTCCAATGCACTGATTCCAATTATCTGGATTGTGTGAGCAACAGTCATTGTCAAGGCGTGATAGAAAATTTACATGTATATTTGAGTTCAAAATTGGGAGGTTTCTCTGGTTTACCATGCTACATATTAGCCTGAAGGTTCATGTTTATTGTGGGTGAGAGTTTTGCAATTGCAGATATTATTCTCAGACAAAATCCTGCTCAGAGTGGAGACAAACCTCCCCGGTGTTGACTTTGTCAGGTAGGCCTCCTTGGTCCTAACGCAGCAAGTTCTGTAATTACATTGCATCCAGGAGCTAATTAGAAAAGGGGAAAATGATGCGGTAATACCAGATGCTGTATGCTTGAGGCTGGAGCAGAAAGGTTGCTGGTACAAATAGTCGTCTGCCTGTGTGGCTTACATATGAGCTCCCTTTCATAAAATAAACATTCAACATTGACTCTTTTTTGATCAGTCGTTCGGAAAAGAACGACGTGTGAGATTGCCCTCGTTCCTTGCCTGGCTACTGGTATCCAATTGGAATCAACACCAAAAGACCTCCCCCATTAATCATTGCAACGGCAGGCGCACAACAGTGCACAAAACCACTGAAAAATGAAAAGAAAACTTGAATAAATGAGTGCCTGCACGGTCAATGAAGAAGGAAAACATGAAATCGTACTCTTAGCAAGGTTAAGATAATACACACAATCTAGTGGTGTGTTGTTAACATGAGGATCAACTCTGTCATTCAGTAGAAAAGCCAAATAGGTGTACTATTTAAAATCATAACGATCTTAATACCATACCACCTTTAGATCATAAACACATGATAAAATGACCACAAAGCACGGGCTGAACTGGCAAAATGGGTTGTCTATTTCTCGCAGGGAGCCAAGACAATGAAAACAAAGAGAAACCAATGAGGATGTAGACCTATGAATATTGTCACTAAGTATGTGTCAATGCACTAAATTAGTCTGATTTCTCAAATTGTTCGGCTCTAAATAAGCCTCCAACAACCCATGGAAACACCTTAATCCGATCGTGTTAGGTTTTTGAAAAATCGGACTAACACACCTCGATTATGCGATTGGAAACCAGATCTCTCGAGGGGGTGTGTGCGGCCGGGGAGGACCCTTCGTATCGCGCCTGCGCCAGTCTCAACGGGCGTTCCTGTTCTGTCTCCCTGTAATGTATGTCTGCTCTTGAATAGGATTGTGCTGAAAATCTGAATTTCCCTTCGAGGACTAATACAGTATATGATTGGTGATTGGCAGGGTCCTTGAGGATGCATGGGAGTTTGCCCAACCAATGCGCTTTGTGAACTTGGAGAAGGCATTCGACCGTGTCCCCCAGGAAGTCCTATGGGGACTGCTCAGAGAGTATGGGGTATCGGACTGTCTAACTGTGGTGGTCCGCTCCCTGTATGATCAGTGTCAGAGCTTGGTCCGCATTTCCGGCAGTAAGTCGGACCCGTTTCCAGTGAGGGTTGGACTCCGCCAAGACTGCCTCTATCACCGATTCTGTTCATAACTTTTATGGACATAATTTTGAATTTTAATTCGGACTCCCGAACGAAATACTAACGAGATGACAGATAATGAGGCAGGTATATTAATGGTGAATAATAAAGCGTACACAAACCTTCACGCTGCATTTGTGCAAGCCAACTGAATAACTTTCCGCACAACAGGCAAGATAGTCCAGAACAGTAGAAACCTTCCTCTCGATATCAGTCGGGGCACCTTCGGATTTAAAAATCCTTCCATCAATCCACAGAGCCTTTTCAATGAACTATGAGACAAGTTTTGTTTCCATAGTTTTCATCTGAAAATTCCTTTGAAAAAACTCTTCTGCCACCTTTCTCTGCATCCGAGCCGAGACATTCTTGGTAGTAGTGTCATGTCCATAGCGCAATCCAAGATTATTTCTTGATGCGGTCTGCTATTTAACATCGGCATAGCCATTAGAGATGTAATATTTGTAATATGTGCCAATATTACAGCGGACATCAGTTAAAACAAGTTGTAAGGAGTCACAGAGACTAGGTCATAGGTCATACGTCATAGGTCAACCTGAAAATAAATACATGTATCCGCACTAAAATGAAATAAACGCCCCCTTTAGCATATTGAGAGTATGCATGGACACTTGGAAAATCTCCAAAAAACAAAACTATTTGAGGAATCAGACTAATTTAGTGCATGGAAACGTAGTGATTGTTGTCATTGTATTTCTACGTCTTTGAATGGATTGCAACAGGACTCTTCAGATAGTCTTAGGATACATTTCGTATTTCATCCGAGCAGGATACATTGTTCATACTCGGACTTAGATTGGACAGATCTAGTCTGAGCACTTGGTGCCCAAGTATTTAAGACCTACAAAGGGGACTTTCACCAAAAAGAATGGTTGCACTCTACAGGTGCGCAAAAGAACACTGTTAAAATGCAAAGAAGAGACTTCTGCCAGAACAACAGCAATGAGGATGTAATCACCCTTGTTAGCGTTGCAGTATTGTGGTATAAAAACAACAGCTGTTAAGATGCGAATTAGAGAGACCTCTGCCAGCACAACAACGGTTGTTTGGATGGAATCCCACTCGTTAGTCTTCCATTCAGTTCCTTAAACATTTTTTTCTGAATGGACTGGGTGATGTATATCAAATTGGAGCATTTAACTAGGACTAATAAATGGCTGGCACGTAAAATAATAAAAATATTTGTTTATATTGAAACTCATCAGCTCCTAACCTTAAGTGAATGCACAAGTGGCTTTTGTGGGTCTTTCAGGACGCTCGTTTGAATGGGCTTAATAGGAAACATGTTGCAGTTGTACACCAAACAGATTGGGGGCCATTACTTGTTACTGATATAAACCCCGGGGAGAGATAGACTGGGGGAAATTAGATTTACAGGGTTCTACCAAAGAAGAATTGTCCTTGAACATCAGTGGCTCCCCCAAGACGGACTTGGCCTGACAAGGCTTCCTTTTAAGGTCCATGGTTTCACCCAAACAGAACATATTCCACAAGGGCCTGAAGACCCCACAAGGTCCGACATGTGCCCTAAGAGTACAGGGGATGGGTCTTTTGGGGTTCACCTGAGATCTACTGGTAGTTTAGACTTCTTAGTACTTTGCCTGACCGGATTAGGGTTAGACTTGGTGTAAATAAAATGACATCCCAGCGAGCCATGATCAAATATTTTACGATCATGTTTGTGAAGCTACTTGCATTACAGCAATATGAAGGTAAGCTGTTTTTAAATTCCTTTAGAGTAATTAAAGATATGAATACATTCAAGATGGGAGCATATTATAAGCATGCACGGGTGTATGCTTAAGAAAGCTTTACTACCTGTTCAGTGCCAGCTTATTCCCATGCATACCTTAGAGAAATACACATTAAAGTTTAAGACAGAAGTCTGGTCTGTAGTTCCGGAATTAAGAGTTCCTAATACTCTGTTTATATGTTTTGTAACAAAAGATATCTGTGCCTGAGGTTTCATCTGCTGAAAACAGCCTTGCTACAGGACATGTACATTGATCCATGTTAATATTTGTGGCCGGTTGTGGTCATTACTGCCACATGAATGCAGCCATTTATTAACCCAGGGTGCTCATTGCGGAGATGCAAATAAGCAGATTTATTATTGTAAGTGGTGCCAATAAGCCAACCTTTGTCTCTTGTGTTAAGCATAATGGAAGCACACGCTTGATTTAGCAGTGTTTCCGCCTAGATAATTCCTGCAGGGTCTGCCTTTGTTGTTTGCACCACTGATTTGGCCTCTGAGATTGATTAATCATAAGGTCCCCTTTTTAATGGAGAGATAAAACTATTTGGTCATTACAGAATACTGTAAAAACAAACAAAATTCTTCGGTCTTGCACAGCGGTCGCAGATGTGCACCAAGTAGGCGCTAAAATTGCCTGTTGTGTTGATGTGGACAGGCCTGTGAGCGCTTGTGCTCTTTAATAAAGACTGATTAATTGTGGGGCCGTGCCCCCCATGTTTGCAGAGTTCCGCCCCGTGAAATAATTTAACAAGTCCATATGCAAATAATTGCTTGTTGTGAAATGCAATAAATAAATGAGATTAATACCGGAGCACCAGTTAAATATGAAGCAGTGATATTATTACATCCGATGTGTGGGAGGACTTCATGGATGCAGAATAAGACACGCTAACCATATGCTGCCTCAGAGGGGGAAAGAGCATGTTTTATATACCAGAATGAGGTACAGACAATTTGCATTTTAAGCACAGAGACTGAAGGATGCAAAGTGTGCTTGCATGGGAGGGAGTGCTCATCGAGAACAGAACCGGCCAGACTTGGATCAAAAAGCGGGATCAGCCGAGTTGATCTCCGTTCCGCTGTTTTCATATTCTGTTTCATCCTTCGCCTTTTTCCTCTTTCCCAAACCCCGCTCCTTGTCTCTGATCTGACGACCGCGGCCATGGGAGCTCGCCGGGGCGCTTTGATCCGTCTTTTGTTCATTTCAGGAGCACGAGCAGTGGAGAGATTAACGTCAGACGGGTGTAGCGGGAAACCGACTACGGGGTTTTGATCAATACGTTTACGTGAAGTTTGTTGGATCACTTCTGTCGTCAGAGAACGCCGCAATGGCACAATCGCTTAGCTGTTACTGGCGGTGTAGCCGTGGGAAAAGACCGGTTCTAAACCGATTGCATATACTCTTCGAGAGTTTAACCTGCCTGCTTGTCAGGAACCACTGGTACGTAATAATTAGTTTGGATATTGTAACCATATAAGTTGATTGGTAACATGTACTGATTGGACCTTGCCCTGCTGTGTCAGGTATGTCATAGGCATTGAGTGTATCCTTGACGGAGGACCTAACTTTCTAAAATGGTAAAAATCATAATTTAAAGCAGTTTTTCAACCTTTTTTGAGCCAAGGCACTTTTTTTTCATTGAAAATATTTGGAGGCACACCACCTGTCTGCCCTGCAGGATGAATTTGAGGACCAGTCATAGACAATTTAGAGTAAAAAGCAATTTCTTTTTTCATTCGCATACAAACAATTCTAACTGTCCTTCGAGACTCTCCCAAAGCACGGTGCGGCGAAGACACAACAAACTCCCTTCTTTTCTCTTGGGACACACACCTGTTGTTGTTTACTTTGGACTGACTGGCGGCTGCAATCACACCAAGGCCGCGGAACAAAGACACGCGGCAGGCTTACACACACATGCATCCACAAAATATCCAACGCTCTCGAGGCTTGAATCTCTTAGGGGTGAGGGATGGCTGCCCAGCGCCTGAAGAGCTGCAGCCTTCCACCGTAGCCCCCACTCCCTCCCCTCTGTTGCAAGTCTTGAGTTGTATGTTGCAATATGTATATGTGCTTTGCTATGGAGTTTTTTCCCCACTCCAGACTGAGCCCTCTTAGGACCCCAGTCTAGATTGTATTCTGTTGTACTCATCCTCCCCCAGCGTTGACCTTTTTCCCATCATTGACGGGGCGCCTTTGGCGACCCATCAGCGTTCCTGTTCTGTAACCTTGTACACTGTTTGTTTGTCAAATCTTAAGTTTTGCTGTACTTGTGCAATGACAATAAAGACCTACCTACCTACTTACCTACCTACCTACCTACCTACCTACCAGCAGAAACCATTAAAAAATTAAACTCAACAGCCGATATTGACAATAAAAAGTCCTTCTCACAACTGTTGGATATGAATTCAAACCATAACCAACCATGCATCACTATAGCTCTTGTCTCAAAGTAGGTCTACTGTCACAACCTGTCACATCACGCAGTGACTTATTTTGAGTTTTTTGGTGTTTTCCTGTGTTTTAGTTCTTGTCTTGCGCCCCTATTTTGGTGGATTTTTCTTTTTTGTTGGTATTTACCGCTAGCAGTTTAATGTCTTCCTTTGAGCGCTATTCCCCGCACGTGCTTTGTTTTAGCAATCAAGTCTATTTAAGTTGTGCAGACGCTATCCTTCTTTGTGGGGACATTGTTGATTGTCATGTCATGTTCAGATGTGCGTTGTGGACGGCGTCTCTGCTCCACACGCTGTAAGTCTTTGCTGTCGTCCAGCATTTTGTTTTTGTTTACTTTGCAGGCAGTTCAGTTTTAGTTTCGTTTTGCATAGCTTTCCCTAAGCTTCATTTAGGCATTAGATACCATTGGACCTGCACGCTGCCTCCCGCTTTCATCTACATAGTGTGACCATGACAAACCATGTTCTCGACATCTACAAAGCAATTAGCCACTTGCTGCCACCTACTGATATGGAAGAGTATAACACGGTTACTCTGCCGAGCTCTAGACAGCACCGACAACGGCACATTATTTGCAAATTATAATTACTGGTTTGCAAAAAATATTTTTAACCCAAATAGGTGAAATTACATAATATCCCACGGCACACCAGACTTTATCTCACTCTGATTTAAAGCACCATTATCTGCATCGATTATGTACCTGCAAAGTGTATCTTTAACCGATCTTATCTTAAACATATCGGCTGTCCTCACGTTATAAGGTTTGTGGTTATGACGTACTCCAAAAAATGAATACTGTACAAAAAAACAGGAACTATTTACGAGACAATGACCGTGTGATTGAAGTGTAGACTTTTGAGCTTAATTCAAGAGGGTTCACAAAAATATGCCATTTACCATTACAGATTTTTAATGCAGAGTACCTCCAAATTCTGTCATGTCTGTGTGATCATGGTTTGTTTTGGTTATGTTCAAGTTTGGTTTTTGGACTCTTTGTGCACTCTTTTTTGTTTTGTCACCATAGCGACCATTAGTTTTCACCTGTCCTCATGTCACGCATCTGATTTATTTGAACTCACACACCTGTCCCTAATCTTGCCACTGTTATTTAAACCTGTCTTTTTCTGTTGATCGTCCTGGTGACATTATCCTTACTACCTCTGCTACCCATGAGATTCCTGTTTACTATAGTTCATGCTTCATGCCATGCCACAGTAAGTGTTTTTGTCTCATGTCCATAGTTAATTGCCTTTGTGCTAGTCTTTTGTTTCATTAGCCAAGTTGTTGTACTTCCGCCTTGTGCACGCTTTTCGTTTGTTCTTTTTGTTAGTGTAAAAATAAACATGTCCTTACCTTCACGCCTTGCCCGTGCCATCTTTCTTTTGCATTCCAGGAAAACACAACACCCCAAGGTCCACGTTTTGACAAATTCAGGGGCTCAATAGAATCTTAACAACTGATAGAATTGCAAATACAACCATAATTTAAGTTCATATTAATTATTATATCCTATTAAATACACAGTGGTACTGCCACTTGCAAGTTTTTCAGGAATTGTCTAATTGGTATGCGCTAAGTTGCAAATAAAAATTGGGTTGATCCGTAAAATGCGACAAAAATATGCTTTATCTTACTCGTTAGCATTAGTTTATAGCTAGAGATCGACATACCGTCGGCCGTGCCGAGAGCAATAAAAGGAAGATATTCAAAGAATTAAAGAAATAAATAATCCAAAAACTTGACCGAGCTTGCAGTCGACTTGGTAGAGCGGTTCCAGTGGAGCACTGCTAGTCTGCACCATACTGAACAGAATAAGTCGATAACGCCTGCCAAGTACATAAAAATAATATCGAAAAGGTGGGCATTCATTCATAAAAATATGGAGAAGCTGCTGATGGTGTGTTTGATGGGGAAGCAGCTCGAAGGATATATCGTAGAAATCCACTTTTCAAGGTACATGCTGTACATTTTATTGTATTGTTTATTTATCCAATAATGTGTTTTTTATTTTTAAAAGGCATGTTACGTGGTGTGCCATCTCCGGGTTGGGGAGGAGACCCTGCCCCAAGTGGAGGAGTTCAAGTACCTCGGAGTCTTGTTCACGAGTGAGGGAAGAGTGGATCGTGAGATCGACAGGCGGATCGGTGCGGCGTCTTTAGTAATGCGGACGCTGTATCGATCCGTTGTGGTGAAGAGGGAGCTGAGCCGGAAGGCAAAACTCTCAATTTACTGGTCGATCTATGTTCCCATCCTCACCTATGGTCATGAGCTTTGGGTTATGACCGAAAGGACAAGATCACGGGTACAAGCGGCCGAAATGAGTTTCCTCCGCCGGGTGGCGGGGCTCTCCCCTAGAGATAGGGTGAGAAGCTCTGCTATCCGGGGGGAGCTCAAAGTAAAGCCGCTGCTCCTCCACATTGAGAGTAGCCAGATGAGATGGTTCGGGCATCTGGTCAGGATGCCACCCGAACGCCTCCCTTGGGAGGTGTTTAGGGCACGTCCGACCGGTAGGAGGCCACGGGGAAGACTCAGGACACGTTGGGAAGACTATGTCTCCCGGCTGGCCTGGGAACGCCTCGGGATCCCCCGGGAAGAGCTGGAAGAAGTGGCTGGGGAGAGGGAAGTCTGGGCTTCCCTGCTTAGGCTGCTGCCCCCGCGACCCGACCTCGGATAAGCGGAAGAAGATGGATGGATGGATGGATGGATACGTGGTAAAATTGTCGTGTTCGGAGGGGTGCAAGCACTGATTAAATTGGTTTAACTTAATTTTAATGGATGAAACTGTTTTTCAGGGCACAAACTGCATCACAGACGCAATTGAACTCATATCCCAAGGTACAACTGTACAGTCGTATTGTTTGACAGAAACCCCAAATTTGATGGATTTGTCAGAAGCTTTATTTTTTGGAAAATACTATCTGATACGTTATTATGTCTGCCTGCATTCCTGCCTGCAAACTGTCCATTTTTATCTGTCCACAGATTTTTCTCAATGGATGTTTTTTTTATATATAAAACACTTCTTGGGCTGATTCCCATCTATTTGGGTTTTCATACTGTATGTGTAGAGATTCCAGTCTTTATAGTTTACAGTCACAGGACATTCTTCGGATGTTGGTTCCTAGAGCCAAAACAAATCTTGGTACAAAACATTTAATACAATTTAAGCCCTTAGATATGCTGTTCCCTGGTCATGGAATGACTTACAGAAGGAGCTGAGGTTACCGATCACTCTGGGGGAATTTCAGTAGTGATGTGCAATACCACTGATTTTTCTTTCCGATGGTATCTGCGGTTCCGATCCGATAGCGATACTTTGTGCCAATTATCCTAATGTGTCTGGTAAAATGTAAAAAAGTAGTGTATAAGTGTTGCTGCTTGGGGAATCATCTTCAATCGATATAAAATCACAGGGCGAAAAAAATGATGGCGTTATTCCGCACTGAATCATTATTCATTTCTGTAAGTGGTGTCTCCAAATAGCCTGCAATAAAAAAAGATACATACACTTGCCGTGTGACTCATTGTAATTGCCAATCATGTTCTTGCTTGCACATCAATTACTGACCTGTGCAGAAAAAAAGTAGTTCCCACCGTTTCATTCAACCAAGATCACAATGATTTAGTTACTTTACACTGTTACGGATGATTATATACATACACATGATCTCAAATAATCGTTTTTTTTTTTGTTTTGTTTTTTTGTCCTGTCCAGCCACTCAGGCACATCATTTTGTTGATGTAGAAGCCCATATCTGCTGTACAGATTAGGCCATGTTTACACTAAGTCATTTAACTCCTTAAACAAATAATTGTTTAGCCTAAGCCCCGTTTCGGCCACACTAAACCAGCGTTTAAAGGCCTACTGAAATTAAATGTTTTTATTTAAACGGGGATAACAGATCCATTCTATGTGTCATACTTGATCATTTCACGATACTGCCATATTTTTGCTGAAAGGATTTAGTATAGAACAACGACGATAAAGTTGGCAACTTTTGGTCGCTGATAAAAAAAAGCCTTGTATGTACCGGAAGTAGCGTGACGTCACAAGTTGAAGGTCTCCTCACATTTCCCCATTGTTTACACCAGCAGCGAGAGCGATTCGGACCGAGAAAGTGACGATTACCCCATTAATTTGAGCGAGGATGGAAGATTTGTGGATGAAAAAAACGTGAGAGTGAAGGACTAGAGTGCAGTGCAGGATGTATCTTTTTTTCGCTCTGACCGTAACTTAGGTACAAGGGCTCATTGGATTCCACACTCTCTCCTTTTTCTATTGTGGATCACGGATTTGTATTTTAAACCACCTCGGATACTTTATCCTCTTGAAAATGAGAGTCGAGAACGCGAAATGGACATTCACAGTGACTTTTATCTCCACGACAATACATCGGCGAAGCACTTTAGCTACGGAGCTAACGTGATAGCATCGTGCTTAACTGCAGATAGAAACAAAAGAAATAAGCCCTTGACTGGAAGGATAGACAGAATATCAACAATACTACCAAACTCTGGACCTGTAACCACACGGTTAATGCTGTACCGCCTGACGAAGCCTAGCAATGCTGTTGCTAACGACGCCATTGAAGCTAACTTAGCTACGGGACCTCGATAGAGCTATGCTAAAAACATTAGCTCTCCACCTACGCCAGCTCTCATCTGCTCATCAACACCCATGCTCAACTGCGTTCCAGCGATCGACGGAGCGACGAAGGACTTCACCCGATCATCGATGCGGTCGGCGGCTAGCGTCGGATAGCTATCCAAGCTGCTATAGCTGCTATCCAAGTCAAAGTCCTCCTGGTTGTGTTGCTGTAGCCAGAAGCTAATACACCGATCACACCTACAGCTTTCTTCTTTGCAGTCTCCATTGTTCATTAAACAAATTGCAAAAGATTCACCAACACAGATGTCCAGAATACTGTGGAATTTAGCGATGAAAAAAGACAATTTAAGCTGGCGACCGACCTATTCCAAAATGTCTGATTCAACTATTGACGTCACGTGCATACGTCATCATACATAGACGTTTTCAACCGGAAGTTTCCCGGTAAATTTAAAATTGCACTTTATAAGCTAACCCGGTCGTATTGGCATGTGTTGCAATGTTAAGATTTCATCATTGATATATAAACTATCAGACTGCGTGGTTGGTAGTAGTGGGTTTCAGTAGCGCTTTAAGGTCCCCCTCTTGGACAAATTTTTATGCGGCTAAGTGCGCCGTGTATTTCTTGAATCTACGGCACTTAGCTTTGTATGGACCATACTTGCCAACCCTCCCGAATTTTCCAGGAGACTCCCGAAATTCAGCGCCTCTCCCGAAAACCTCCCGAGACAAATATTCTCCCGAAAATCTCCCGATTTTCAGCCGGAGCTGGAGGCCACGCCCCCTCCAGCTCCATGAGGACCTGAGTGAGGACAGCCTTTTTTCACGACGGAGGACAACAGGGTGGCAAGAACTAAATCATCCAGACTAGAGACAAATTGTATTATTATGTTTATCTTACCTAAAAATAAATATATATATATATATATTTTTTTAAATAACTAAATACATTTTTACTATATTTTGCTAAAAACATAACAATTAATTGTATTTTTATTTGTATTTTTTCTGACTCCTTATTACATCCAGCCATAGAATTATACATTAAAATAAACATATTTGAAATAATTAATTATAAATTATCATAATAATTCACTTAAAATGACCATATTAATTATTAAAATAATTGCTTGTTTATCAACAACTTTAGCATTTTATTCATTACATTTTGAAGCTCTCAGAAGCCAAGTTATGTTATATTCCTTAATATTTATTTATGCATGTTTGAAGTATCAATTATCTAAACACAGCTTTGTTTGCATATTTTCAGGATGTATGTATATATATATATATATATATATATACAGTATATATATATATATGTGTGTGTATTAAATACTTGACTTGGTGAATTCTAGCTGTCAATACACCCCTCCCCTCTTAACCACGCCCCCAACCACGCCGCGCCCCACCCCCGACCACACCCCCCACCTTCCGAAATCGGAGGTCTCAAGGTTGGCAAGTATGGTATGGACTCATTGATTGGTTACAAACTGAGTTCGGAGAGGAAGTGACATCAGAAAGAACGCGCCACAGCCAGCTTCATAATAAAGCGGTTTCGTAACTCGGAGCTAACCACTTAAAAGATGGAGGCTAGTCATCCAGACATGCCCGTCTTCCTCCTTCCGTCTGTACAGACGCTTGTGGAAATCACACATGAATACCTTCAGAGAAAGCAATTGCAGCTATTTGGGATACAACACTTCTCAGATGGCAAGAGAACTTTCAAATGTTCAGGTCAGCTGTGATTCTACTTACCGGAAAACTTTGTCCATTTGTCGAAGGAGAGACAACGAGAATGCGGGCTCCCGTGGATGTGATTAAAACGGTAGGGTGTGCTTTGTATTACCTGGCTATCGAGGGAAGACTACGGAAAACAATGAATGGTTTTGGACTGGCAAAGCAGACTGTATCAGTTTTTGTCCGCCATGTATGTCGCGGACTCAACGTCTAGGTCCAGAGTATATAAAGTCACCAAAAAAGAATGGACAATTAAGGTGAAGGCTAAAGAATGAGGAGTGTCCTGACCAGATATCTAGATCCCTAGATTGATTGATGTAAAATGTTCTTTATCACATTGTTTACGTGTCTAATAAAGATTTGATTAATTTATGATGTCTCAGGTGTGATTCACTACAATAGGGCCCCACAGCACACTGGATTCCAGTTAATTGAAATACCACAACACTGGATATTGTTCAGATAAGTTAAATCTAAGAACTTGCACACAAAGCAACACGAGGTGACTATGACGTGCGCATTTTCCGCGCATGCGTACTAGGTCGCGTTGCGCCGGCAGACGGAGGGGGGCGAGGGGGTCTTAAACGATGGCATTGTTGTGTGTGGACAAGGATAAGGTTAGGTGGGATTTATCCTGGATAACCTTATCCGGCTTATTGTAAACGGGGCCTTACTTTACAAAAAAGAAGTGTGAGATACTTCTCTTGTTGCCTTATTTGTATTTGACTTTATTAAATGGATTTGTTTAATGTGTGGCGCAGCAGGAGGGGATAGAAAGAAGAAAAACAAGCAAGACGGAGGGGGAAATTGCGGAGACAAGAAGGTGACAAGACAGAGAGATAACAACAACAACAACAGAACAGCATCAGCAAATACGATATGTACAAAGATAGCCAGCCAACGCCAGTCGGTCCCCACAATTCCATCAACGCACGGCCCCCAGTATCGATATTTGTGATTTAAGAATCGATATTAGAGCATAAAGATCTGGTATGGACAATATTGATATTTCAGTTTCGATCCGCACATCACTAAGTTTCAGTCCATTTTAAAGAATCGAGAAACCAATTGAATTGGGCATTGTTTTTAAGTTGTCCTTTATTGAAACGTTTTATATTATTTTCACCTATCGCCTGTTCTTGCGTTAATGTTGTAACTCATTTGCATTCCGAACATTAGTGTATTGCTGTAGCTTTGTTTTTGCTGCCAGGCCGCGCTTGAAAAATAGATTTTAATCTCCTTTTTTTTTTTTTTTTTTACCTGGTTGAATAAAGGATATTGATTAATATAGAAATAATAATAATGGACAGTCTTATGACCAAAGCAATAATACGGTCTCTGTTGTTGATGCCATCCATTTTACACATACTTGCCAACCCTCCCGGATTTTCCGGGAGACTACCGAAATTCAGCGCCTCTCCCGAAAACCTCCCGGGACAAATTTTCTCCCGAAATTCAGGCGGAGCTGGAAGCCACGCCCCCTCCAGCTCCATGCGGATCTGAGTGACGTGTCGACAGCCTGTATTCACGTCCGCTTTCCCACAATATAAACAGCATGCCTGCCCAAACACGTTATAACTGTAGAATGATCGAGGGCGAGTTCTTGGTTTCTTATGTGTGTTTATTGTTAGGCAGTTTCATTAACGTCCTCCCAGCGCGGTAACAACACACAACAACAGCAGTCATGTTGTATTCTACCGTAAAGCAGTTCGTCTGCCGTAAACAGCAATGTTGTTGTAATATATTGAGTTGGAGGCAATAACCAGGCGAGGTGATGAAGTACGTCTCTTTACTGTAGACTTCAGAACAGACTCACACACTTGACGTCAGGTGCGCAACACCACGTAAATCGTTGGCCAACCAAAAAGTAACCCGGGTACGCTATAGCCAACATTCACCAGGAGATGGCAACAGACAAACATAGATCACTCTATTACATTACTCCCGTTTTAGAAATGTAGAAGTTACTGAAAATAGATAAACAACCTAACCAAAAAATGCAGCAGCTCAATTACAAAACTGTTCTTAAACCACATTCTTTTTTCTTTTTTTTAGTACTGAACTCTTAACCCTCATTTGTAAACAATAACATGCTTATTATACAAACAGTATTTGTACACCTTTAACACAGATTTTTATACTGTCTTCAGAGATTCAGTTTTTTTGGTGGTACTCGAAACCTTTCTGGGTACCTGCGAAAGGGTGTTCAGCATGGTTAGAAAAATAGTGACAGAGAATAGAACAAGGATGGACAATTCAACTCTTAACTCAACAATGAGTAGATGAGTGTTATGTGTGTGTATATGTGTAAATAAATGAACACTGAAATTCAAGTATTTCTTTTATATATATATATATATATATATATATATATATATATATATATATATATATATATAATACAATACATATATATATAGCTAGAATTCACTGAAAGTCAAGTATTTCTTATATATATATATATATATATATATATATATATATATATATATATATATATATATACATATACATATACATATATATATATATATATATATATATATATATATATATATATATATGTGAAATACTTGACTTGGTGAATTCTAGCTGTAAATATACTCCTCCCCTCTTAGCCACACCCCTAACCACGTCCCCGCCCCACCCCGACAACGCCCCCGCCCCACCCCCCACTTCCCGAAATCGGAGGTCTCAAGGTTGGCAAGTATGATTTTACAACCACTTATACCGGGGGTCGGCAACCCGCGGCTCTCTTTAGCACCTCCCTAGTGGCTCCCTGGAGCTTTTTCAAAAATGTGTGAAAATGGAAAAAGATGGAGGAAAAGTATATTTTTTGTTTTAATATGGTGTCTTTAGGACAAACATGACACAAACCTTCCTAATTGTTAGAAATCCCACTGTTTATGTCATACATACATCAGGGATGAGAGTATTTGGCGAGCGCCGTTTTGTCCTACTAATTTCAGCGGTCCTTGTACTCACCGTAGTTTGTTTACATGTACAACTTTCTCCAACACTGCCACAGAAAAACGTGTTTAATGCCACTCCGTCTTTGTCTCAATTTGTCCACCAAACGTGTTATGCTGTTCGTGAAGGCATAAAGGTAAGCTTCGTTGATGTTATTGACTTGTTGGAGTGCATGACTGCAAGCTAATCGATGCTAACATGCTATTTAGGCTAGCTATAGGTACACATTGCATCATTTTGCCTTGTTTGTAGGTATATTTGAGCTCATTTAATTTCCCTGACTTATGTCCACCAGTGTATTTAATTAATATTTGCATGTCTCATGACACATTATCTGTATGTAATATTGGCTGCATTGCTGATGTGGTTTGTGTGCCATTTTGTTCCAGACCACAGCAAACGTTACTCAGCTTGCAAAGACTGTAATAAATGTTTCCTTTAACTTGTTCTTTTTCAGTTTAAGTTTATTTCGAACATGCATACAATACAATGTAATTCATCACATATCTCCAGTTGTTTCATTACAGCACGTCCGAAAAGGAGTACGAAGAAGCTGAGCTTATTTAATCCTACCCTTTTTCATACTTTAGCAATGTTATCCTATTTCCTTGTTCTCTGTAACATAGACTTAGAGACTTAGACTTAGACTTCCTTTATTGTCATTCAAATTTGAACTTTAAAGTACAGATAACTACGGAATCGTGTTGCATTAGCTTGTTGTAGTGCAGGATAAAAGAGCAATAAGGTGCAGATACAAATAAATAGATTACTGTACAGATAAATTATATTGCACTTTTGCAGATGCATCCACGTTTATGGATGTATGTTATATTGTCTTTATATTCCAGCGAGTTATATTCCAACATAACAGTGAACAAATAAATAATAAATACATAATATACCATAATAGGTAATAATAATCTTTGTCTCAATAAAAAAAAGAAAAAAAAAAAGGGTTCAAGACTTGGACACACACATCTATACCTTTGGCTTTCCTAAGCCAGTAATTTCCAGGAGTTATCTCACCTTCTGAGGAGCCTCCGTTTTACTAATGTTGTAAAAAGGTGTAGAATAAAAATTAAATCTCAGCATTTCTGTCAACCAAGATTTGCGTCAGCCTGCGACACATAGTCATTTTGATAGTAGGCTATATAGCTGATATAGACACTTACATCACTTATATAAGGTTTTAAATTTGTTTGTGGCTCCAGACAAATTTATTTTGTTGTATTTTTGGTCCAACATTTTGGGTTGCCGACCCCTGACTTACTGAAGCCTATCCAATTTGATTTGGGGTGAAAGGCAGTCTAGTGTTACGGTACAGGGAGAAGAAGACAGCACATAATGCAGGATGTCGTTTAGCTCTATATTTATTATATAAATATATAATATTATGGAGTGTGAAACTAATCCAAATGTGTATGCGTGCGACTATGTGTAGGGATTCAATGTTGAGTGTTACCGGGAGTGTTCAGCGAGGTGCGGAAGTCCAAGAGGGGCAAGGCAGGCTCGAAGGTCCAGAGACAGGCAGGAAGTCTGGGGCAATAACGAGGCGTCAAAAGTCTGTGTCGAGGCGAGAGATCGAGATCCAAGCTGCTCAGTGGCCTTGTGGTTAGAGTGGCCGCCCTGAGATCGGTAGGTCGTGAGTTCAAACCCCGGTCGAGTCATACCAAAGACTATAAAAATGGGACCCATTACCTTGCTTGACACTCAGCATCAAGGGTTGGAATTGGGGGTTGAATCACCAAAAATGATTATCGGGCGTGGCCACCTCTGCTGCTCACTGCTCCCCTCACCACCCAGGGGGTGATCAAGGGTGATGGGTCAAATGCAGAGAATAATTTCACCACACCTAGTGTGTGTGTGACAATCATTGCTACTTTAACTTTAAGAGGCAGCCAGGGAACCAGAGGGAATACAGGGAGACGAGACACACTGTTCATGACGCGGGAACGGAGGAATGCTGCTGGAAGGCGACAAGGGGACACGAGACAAATGAACACGGAGGGGGAGAAACACAGAGAGAGAGAGCGTGTGGATAGAGCTTATTAAGTTGGCTTACTGTACTGGAACAGGTCGCTACGTTCTGGTCCGGAACGCAGGTTTGCACTGGCTTAAGAAGGCAGGTCTCTCATCAGTTTCAGGTGTGCAGATTGCTGATTGAAAGCAGCTGCCTGCTGTAGCCGGAGTGGCGCGCTTGGACTGAACGCACGCTGCACGGAAGTCAGGCGAGGCAAAAACTCCGCCTCAGTGACTCGTGTTATTGACCATAAAAGAGACATAATATAAACATGATGTACATTTTATCATCGCTTCTCTTACACACCAATCAATCAATTAAATAATGCTGTTTATAGGCACTTAGTAGGGGATGTGTCATCCACTTGTTCTTGTCAGCCACATTGTGTGTGTGCGTGGGTGTGTGTGTGTCTCGAAGTTAGGGTGTGGGGGTCATTTGGGGTTGTTCTCTAATTGGGTGTCAAGAGGATTCTATGTATTTCCCACCCACACTGTCGACACATGCCCACACGCAAATACATTCGGGCCTAATTGGTTGTATTGGCTTTCCTGTCCCGGTGCAAAGGCACCAACACACACACACACACACACACACACACACACACACACACACACACACACACACACACACACACACACACACACACACACTCACACACACACACACACACACACACACACACACACACACACACACACACACACACACACACACAAGCTGTGGTGATGTATACCAGAGCCTCTAATAAGGGGTTGTCTGCTTTTAGAAGGACTCCAGAAAGAAAAAGAAAAAACTTGCCCAAAGTCTCACTCCACTGACTATGCCCTCATAAAAATGTACAAGGTGTTAAAAGATTTGTGAGACAGGTTTCTAAGTTTCTGTAAAAGCAGCAGATGTGTGATGGATTATTCATTGTGGACGTGCCACACACGGAATAGGGCAAAATACACCATTTGGACCCAAGTATTGGGTGGCACTTCTTTATTTATGAATTAGTCAGGGCTTGTGCTAAATCCTTTTAGTCCCCTATGAGTCTCAATTCCTCATCTGGTCAAGATGTTACTTAAATACGGGAAATAAAAGGCTTTCAGGGAAAAGTTTCCGGAAGGAGGGGAGTGTAAGTACATGATTGGGCAATTTCGGGTGGATACATTTTTTTTTTGTAAATAATTGTGAACTCCAGTCATCTATTTTTTATGTTACAGTACTTGTCCTCATAGGGCTACAGGTGGGTGACACCGTATGTGCAGGGTAATGTAGAAATGATCTGATTATCATTAGTGGATGATAACAATAGCCATAATAATACAAAATTATTGTGTGAATGCTTTGGAGCATTCACACATATGGTTTTCTTTCTTCTTCTTCTTCTTCTTCTTCTTCTTCTCCAGATTTTGGCGCGCTCTACCGTCCACATTTTTCATCCGATTCAAACCGTTCCAGACTCAAACTGTTCAGCCTATCCGGGAATCGCGGGCTTTCCCTTGACGAATTCCACAAATTCCCAGATTTTCCTGAATTGGAGGTTTTCCGGGACATTTTTCCCATTCAAAATGTGTAAGTGTTCATATTTTGCTTAATATTTATTCATTTACTTGTTTTTTTTTGTCTGGTTTTGTATTTGATTTCTATCATCCCGAGAGGTGTATATTACTTTTTTTGTTCGGTTTGTACTTCATGAAGTTTGTTTTCATTATGTTTGGATATATTTGTCTGGCTTGTGTGATATCCATTGAATAAGCCTATGTATTATGTTGAAGGGGGGAGGAAAATATACAAACCCCGTTTCCATATGAGTTGGGAAATTGTGTTAGATGTAAATATAAACGGAATACAATGATTTGCAAATCCTTTTCAACCCATATTCAATTGAATGCACTACAAATACAAGATATTTGATGTTCAAAATCATAAACTTAATATTTTTTGCAAATATTTATTAACTTAGAATTTCATGGCTGCAACACATGCCAAAGTAGTTGGGAAAGGGCATGTTCACCACTGTGTTACATCACCTTTTCTTTTAACAACACTCAGTAAACGATTGGGAACTGAGGAAACTAATTGTTGAAGCTTTGAAAGTGGAATTTTTTCCCATTCTAGTTTTATGTAGAGCTTCAGTCGTTCAACAGTCCGGGGTCTCCGCTGTCGTATTTTACGCTTCATAATGCGCCACACATTTTCGATGGGAGACAGGTCTGGACTGCAGGCGGGCCAGGAAAGTACCCGCACTCTTTTTTTACGAAGCCACGCTGTTGTAACACGTGCTGAATGTGGCTTGGCATTGTCTTGCTGAAATAAGCAGGGGCGTCCATGAAAAAAACGGCGCTTAGATGGCAGCATATGTTGTTCCAAAACCTGTATGTACCTTTCAGCATTAATGGTGCCTTCACAGATGTGTAAGTTACCCATGCCTTGGCCACTAATGCACCCCCATACCATCACACATGCTGGCTTTTCAACTTTGGGTCGATAACAGTCTGGATGGTTCTTTTCCTCTTTGGTCCGGATGACACGATGTCGAATATTTCCAAAAACAATTTGAAATGTGGACTCGTCAGACCACAGAACACTTTTCCACTTTGCATGAGTCCATCTTAGATGATCTCGGGCACAGAGAAGCCGGCGGCGTTTCTGGATGTTGTTGATAAATGGCTTTCGTTTTGCATAGTAGAGCTTTAACTTGCACTTACAGATGTAGCGACGAACTGTATTTAGTGACAGTGGTTTTCTGAAGTGTTCCTGAGCCCATGTGGTGATATCCTTTAGAGATTGATGTGGGTTTTTGATACAGTGCAATCTGAGGGATCGAAGGTCACGGTCATTCAATGTTGGTTTCCGGCCATGCCGCTTACGTGGAGTGATTTCTCCAGATTCTCTGAACCTTTTGATGATATTATGGACCGTAGATGTTGAAATCCCTAAATTTCTTGCAATTGCACTTTGAGAAACGTTGTTCTTAAACTGTTTGACTATTTGCTCACGCAGTTGTGGACAAAGGGGTGTACCTTGCCCCATCCTTTCTTGTGAAAGACTGAGAATTTTTTGGGAAGCTGTTTTTATACCCAATCATGGCACCCACCTGTTCCCAATTAGCCTGCACACCTGTGGGATGTTCCAAATAAGTGTTTGATGAGCATTCCTCAACTTTATCAGTATTTATTGCCACCTTTCCCAACTTCTTTGTCACGTGTTGCTGGCATCAAATTCTAAAGTTAATGATTATTTGCAAAAAATAAATGTTTATCAGTTTAAACATCAAATATGTTGTCTTTGTAGCATATTCAACTGAATATGGGTTGAAAATGATTTGCAAATCATTGTATTCCATTTATATTTACATCTAACACAATTTCCCAACTCATATGGAAACGGGGTTTGTAAGATATTTCTTCATCCTCCTCCTTCTCAGGCATTGGTGTGTAAATGTGTGTTTAGTTTCTGATGTTTAATTGTCTATCGATCAAAGGTGCACATCAATGAAAGAGATAAATAAAAAAATGAAATGAAATTGGCCATTTTTCATTTTTCGACCAATTCAAACCATTCTACCTTCAACACGTTGCACTCATCTTGCACATTTAAACTATAATTTTTTCAAGTTAAAAAAAATTCCAGGAAATCCCAGAATTCCCTTTTTTTCTGGCGACTACTCCTCCCACATTTTTCAACCCACTTTAACCGTTCCACCGTCCAATCATTTCTCCTAATCAGGACAAAAAAACAAAGTAGTTTTTTGAACTGGAAAAATTCCCGGTTTTCCCAAAATTCCTGTAATTCCTTAATACCATTTCTCAAATAAAAATATTACTACTTCAACATTTCTCGACCGATTTGAAAAATTCAAGTCTTTTAATAATTTTCCAAAAAATTCCCGCTTTTACCGAAATTCCCAAATATCCATGAAATTCCTATTGAAATCAATGGGACATTTTTCAAAGTTCCACAATTCCGAAATGTTTTCATCCGATTCAAACTGTTCCAACTCCAAAATATTCAGCCTGTTCAAAATTGTGTGCTCTCTTTCAACAATTTTTTTTAAATTCCCGGATTTCCAAGAATTCCCAGTTTTCAGGGATATTTTCCCCATTCAAAATGAATTGTCCTATTTTTAAACTTCCACAATTTGCACATTTTTCAACCTAATCAAAGCCATTTCAACATCAACACATTCCACTCATCCGACTAACACTTTCCCAAGTTCCAAACCAAATTTAGTTTTCCAGGAAATTCAAACTCTTCAACATTCAAACCATTTCAACATTCAAACTATTTTTACATTCATACTACTTTCTGTCAGCATTTCAGTTCAACTCCAGCATTGGAGCATTCACACGCAATTCCTTCAGGAATTGCCCCATCTAGTTATACTTATTATTGTTATTGCATCTACGAAGACTAAAGCGTCCCTTGTCTTTAAAACTTTAATCAAGGTTCCTTGAATGCACCACAGACACAAAAGTGAAACGTAAACATATCGTTGTCTCATGCTGCCACAAATACAGTAGGGAAAGGGATTCATATGGCCCCATTCCTGGGTGGATCCCCCGTGAGAGCAAGAGGGGTGGGGTTAATCAATTTGCAATGCAGTCTGCTGAAAAGGATGGAAAGCGCCATTCGACATAGCATGTGGTCAAAGTTGGAATTGCCACAAAAACACATTTTAAGACATTTAGTACTGTGTCTGAAGTGGACAGTGCACCCTCCCAAATTGTTATGTTTCGTGTGTGTTATGTACAGCCGGGGAAGGAAGCGACACAAAAGCAAGAATTAGTTCAATAGGTTTATTGAACTTTTTGATGAGTGTGTGGGATGTGTATGCTACTCTAAGTGTTTGGTGCAAAATAATGTGTAGAGTTAACAATGTAAATATTACCAGAGTTTGTTGTATATGCGTGTTGGACGAATCTTTCGCCAGACCAAAGGGGGCAAGGCAAGAAGGCAGTCTGTGGGCAAGCAAGCGGTCGGTGGCTGGAGAGAAGCAACGAGGACCGTGTCCAAGCAAGGGGTCGAGGATCGAGGGAGGCAGTCCAAAGTCCAAAGGGGAATCGAGGCACACAGCTCGATCACAGGAGACACGGGAAGACACAAAGGACATAAGACATGGGAACTGGGAAGACACAGAGAGTATGCAATCAAGTACGCAGGAGGGCAGCCATAGACGGGAGTGAACTATGTTCCGGCACAGGCTCTTCGGGTCAGTTGGTCTTTATGTTGCTTGTCATCATTATTCCCAGGTGAGGGGATTGCTGATTGCCTGCAGCTTTGCCGGCGCGTGACCGCGATGCGGCCAGAGCGAGCAGGGAAAGGTCCTGGCGCGCTTCCAACGAAGGCGCCGGCAGAGCTTGCCGCAGATGACATTCGGGATTGTGCCCGCTCCGTGACAGTGTGTCAGATAAACCGTGACGAATGATGCCATATAAATCTCCTTGACACAGTAGATTTAATCTATTTTTTACCTTTCTGGTTCCCATATGTTGATGCTTTGTAGGAATAAATAAAGTTGAGCTTTGAAGACGGTATGTTGTCTACGTTGAGTGAACAGTGAAGTGTTCGTTGCTTACCACTACCAGTAGGAATGAACAATTTACCATTTGTTGCTTGGGGGTGTATAGTTAGTGTTACACTTTCCTAATTTGATTCAAACAACCTTGTCATTGAACTTTGACAACAACATAGGGTTGCACGGTATACCGGTATTAGTATAGTACCGCCATACTAATCATATTTGGTACTATACCGCCTCTGAAAAGTACCGGTCCGGTACCCTCCCCCAATTGGTGGATTAGTGGATCTACACCTAACATCCACTTTAATGATACCAAGTACAACAGCGTATCTAGTTGATAGTACTATGATTACGTTGATATTTTTGCCATCACAACATATTTTGTTTAAAAAAAATGTATATTATGTTTATAAACTCAGAAAATATGTCCCGGACACATGAGGACTTTGAATATGACCAATGTATGATCCTATAACGACTTGGTATCGGATTGATACCCAAATTTGTGGTATCATCCAAAACTAATGTAAAGCATCCAAACAACAGAAAAATTAATAATTATTACATTTTAACAGAAGTGTAGATAGAACATGTTAAAAGAGAAAGTAAGCAGATATTAACAGTAAATGAACAAGGAGATTAATAATGAATTTTCTACCACTTGTACTTACTTAATAATGTTGACAACATAATAGAATGATAAATGACACAATATGTTACTGCATATGTCAGCAGACTAATTAGGAGCCTTTGTTTGCTTACTTACTAATAAAAGACAAGTTGTCTTCAATGTTCCCTCTAAGGTGCGCGCCTGTGCAATTGTGCACTGCTCAAGCGTCCTCTGCGCACGGCAAATCTATGCCACGCACAAAATCAAATAAAAAAATAAGCGCATAACAATTTTCGACACGACACGGACACGACAGAGAAAACAGTTTTCGTCATCATTGTTCAAATATTGTAACGTCTGTCGAGACGCGTTGAGGACATGAATTCCATTGATCACTTTACTGAGCAAAACTCTTTATTGTCGGCCATAAACACATCACCAAAACATTAGTAAAAAAAATTATATCTAGCAAAACTGGTCATTTCAAACCAGACCAAAGGCAACTTTGTTATATCAACAGCAGCCGCTCGCTCTTTCTCACTTGCACCAACACATGCACATATGGCACTTAGCCAGTGATGCGTTTACAGCCACACAAAAAGTCGGACAACTCCAACACCACACATAAAAAGTAATTCCAGGTCGTTACACTATGATTTACCAATCAAATGTGTGCTTATTCTAGTGTCTTAATCTTAATATATAAATATTAATCATGAAATGCTGTTAGTATATTAAATAAATACTAATAAAAATATATTTTTGCAAACAGGAAGTTGCAGGAATGTAAACATGATCCCCTGCTTACATCTCATTGTGCAACATGTGAATGTTTTAATGGGAACTAAATGCAATGTTTGAAAGGGGTAGAAATTATTTCCAAAGCAGGACCTCCACCCAGACAAACAATACAAGTACACAGTTCATGAAAAACAATATTTTTTGTTATTGTCATTGTAAGTGGGCCTAAACACTTATATTAGAAAATAACCTCATGGAAATGACTGCTGTCATTTGATTATAATAATAAGAGAATGTTGTCTGTCTATCTGTGTTGGCCCTGCGGTGAGGTGGGGACTTGTCCAGGGTGTACCCCGCCTTCCGCCAGAATGCAGCTGAGATAGGCTCCAGCACCCCCCGCGACCCCGAAAGGGACAAGCGATAGAAAATGGATGGATGGATGGATGGAGATTTAACTTGTTATTTAGTCAGGTTTGGGACAGGTGTGCTGCTGGTGTAGCCACAGTGTGCACGTCTGATGCTGCTCACATGGGCTCCACTGAATGCTCAGGGAGTTTTTGCGTTTGCTCACACACATGAAAAATTAGAGGGAACATTGGTTATCTTGTATGTTCACTATTTTATTTAAGGACAAACTTGCAATAAGAAACATATGTTTAATGTACTGTAAGATATTTTGTTAAAATTAAGCCAATAATGCAATTTTTTTTGGTCCCCTTTATTTAGAAAAGTATCGAAAAGTACCATACCGTATCGAAATAATTTCGGTACCGGTACCAAAATATTGGTATCGGGACATCACTACAACAACATTGATTCTATGATTTTAATTTATTTCATTTGTATATGAACTTTTATGACGGTACACTGACTGATTTAAATGAAAGAAAAACATCTTCAAACTTTACAAAAGCCCAGGCCATGGTTAAGTGCCCCCCTAGTGGTCGTAGCCCTGAACAACCGAACGTATAGAGTGTTTATGCAACAAGAGAGAGAACCCTAGTTTACTGTTAGCCCAGTTCTTCTCACGGCCCTCTGGGGGCACCTGAACCAAGGAACTTCCAGTATTACAGGGGTTTTTTTTAAATTCTTGAACAATACATGAGCCTCCAGGTAGGTGGCAGCACTGCTCATATTAATGAACAGGCTCAACCAGGAACTATGATCAAGAATAGATGCATAATCTTTCAGTTTACCTTTAATGAGCATATAAATAAATACAAATATTTATTGTCAAGTTCTCATTAGGATTTCAATTCAGGGGATGTGTGATACTGTTTTTGTCCCCAAAGGGTGTGACAGAACATAATTGAGAACTACTGATCTACGCGAAAGACATGTAGTACACAGACTTTGAGCATGCACTTGAGTGATTGAAGGTAGATTATATTTACACAGACATCCCAAAAAGTAATTTTAATCATTAGACCAGTACTTCCTATATTGTCGGCAAGGCATGATAAAATGTCAGGGGAGGGTGTGAGAAAACAATACACACATTGTAGAGGGAGATGTTGCCAGCGCTGCCTGCAGGAGCAAAGGTCACCGCCTCTGTCTATGGTGCTGAGGACAGAGCACCATCAGACGGGGGCGTGGCAGTGCTGACGGCGAGACACAGCTGGCAGGTGATTAAATTTCACAGGTGGTACGTGTTAATCTAATCATCTGTTGTCTTTAACAGTAAGCGGCCGGGATCAGGAAGGGAGAGAGGATACGGACGTGACTGAAAAGTCACTTTCTGCTGGGAGAAGCTTTGGACTCAAATATATACACATTAAAAACTTTGTTAAACCTGCACGCTTGGCTCTTGTGCTGTGTCTACAGTGGAGCTGCTAGGACACAACTTCCACACACATCTTCAGCTATGTGGCGCGTAAGAGTGGTTTGTACATATAAATGAATAAATATTATCAGGTTCTCAATCGGATGTTACTAATAGTGTGGGGGCGGGGATCATGAAAAAAATTATGTCTCCAAGGGGCATCATGTACAAATAAAATTGAGAAGCACTAAGTTAGCCTCACGTGAATGTTTTTGGAATATGGTAGTGATAGTAGGGCAATTTTTTGGACAATGAATAAGCAGACTACAAAATGGAATAACTTTACCAGCCAACTTTTATATCGAGCTCGAATCATTCCTGAGCTATAAAAACACATTAGTTGGTCCAATATAAACAGTCATAGTGAGCGGAACAGGTAGCGGTCAAAGTTGACTGATGTCTCAAAATTGACTTTAGGCGGTGGTTATGTGTGTCTTGCCCATATATGGCAGTCGGTGTGTTCTTATTCTGCCATGTGTGTTGTGTTGTTCCTATATAGTTTCCCCGGTGTTTGCGCAATCTTTAGCAAATATTACAGTTAGATAGAAATCCTGCCTTTAGGTTAGGTAACCCGAGTACCCATAGAGAACCCATGCATGCTCAGGGAGAACATGCAATTACAAAAAACAAAGAGAGATGTATTGTATCAGTGGAGAGTTGAACCCAGATCTCCCGGCTGTGACGCAGACGTGGTGAGTGTGCTGCTATTCAATACCGGTGATGCATCATTCAACTTGACTTGAACTAAATAAGCCTTAAACTAAGTCAACTAAGTTTTTTATCTTTTTTTTTTACTGACACTACGACATGTCCTTCTGTTGTTTTGTCAGCTAAATATTTTTAACAATATATTTGTTTTACTATTTATTCTAAAATGAAACAATATACAACGGTACCTCAACTTGTATGGTATCCAGTCAAACACACTGTGGAGGGGGGCGTGGCCTGCAGACCTGCAGTGAAGCGGGGTGTGCCAGGACCGGCTTAGAGATCATCGACAGGTGCGTAGATGGCCCACCTGGGCGTGTTTATCTAATCACCTGTCGCTCTGTTAAAGGCAGCAGCCGGGAAGGAGAATGGAGTTGATGGTGGAGCACGAGCACAAGCCGAGCGAGAGCGAGACTGAGGAAACAAAGACAATTGCTGAAAAGCAGAAAGACAATTTATTACAAAATAAAACATTGTTGTAACCCTGGAGGAGTTTGGCATATCGGTCATTGGTGGTTCGATGAACCCGGAAGCGCAAGTCTTCCACACACACCATCAGCAGCTTCTCCATATTTTCAATTATAAATGTCCACCGTTAGTATATTATTATTTTACCATCCTTGCCTGGCGTTCTCGACTCATTCTGGAACTGCTTCGCCAGAACAGCTACAAGTGCGGTCATGTCATTTGATGATTTATTTCTTTAATTTTATGAAAATAATCCGCTTCTTCTTCTCAACACTGTCCTTCACACTCACTTTCTTCGTTCCTATGGTTGGAAAAATAAATGTATGTATATCTTTAGCTAACAGCTAACGCTAGCTAGTAAGACCAGATGTTTGGTCGAATCTTACGGGGTTAGCTGTGGCATTCACTACGCTAACTATCGATGAGAAGGGTGGTAGCCAAAATCTTTGCTCACTAACTAAATCATAACAATTAGCCGATAGACAACTCTTAAAAAGGGGCACTCGTACCCCAACGTACCACTGTTTATTAAATAAATTGGGATATATACAGGTGAAACTCAAAACATTTGAATATTGTGTAAAAGTCCATTCATTACAGCAATTCAACTTCAAATGTGAAACTAATATGTGATATAAGCTCATTACATACAAAGTGAAATATGTCAAGCTTTTGTTATAATTTCCAAAATCATGGGTTGCAGTTTTAATAAGCCACATTTTTCAAATTTTTTTAATTTCAGGTTCACATAAATTGTACGCCAAGGTTAACCAAGAGCCCAAGGACTCAGGGGCCACACACAAAATGTCCGGCCCCTGTCACAGCCACTGTGACACTATTGTTAATTTTTTTAATGTTTTTATTTTATTTTTTTTATAAATGGCTGTGATGATAATGTAAATGAGGGATTTCAGAATCAGAATCAGAAAAACTTTATAATCCCCGAGGGGAAATGAAGATTTTCAACACAATCCCATTCAAGAGCAGACAAACATTACAGGGAGACAGAACAGGATCGCTGACAGGTCTGCCAACTTCCGGCACCCCTTACAAAAAAGGTGAGAAACAGGTAAACGCTGGGGAGAGGGAGGGATGAGGGGGGGGGGAAAATAGTCTAAGCCTGGGCCCCTGGGGTCCAGACTGAGGCCAAGGGAAACAATCTTATAGCCATAGCACACATAAGCATGTGTATAAGAGGGAAATATCTATGGAGATAATGATTTCATTTTCCAGCATGATCTGGCACCTGCCCACAGTGCCAAACACACCAGTAACTAGTGTACTGACCATGGTCCTCGATTGGCCTGCCAACTCCCCTGACCTGAACCCCATAGAGAATTTGTGGGGTATTGTGAAGAAGAAGCTGAAAGACACCAGACCCAATAATGCAAATGAACTAAAGGCCGCTATTGAAGCATCCTGGTCATCCATAACACCTCAGCAATGCCACAGGCTGATTGCCTCCATGCCACGCCACATTGATGCAGTAATCCGTGCAAAAGGATTACCAACCAAGTACTGAGTGCATTAATTGACATTTTCAAATGTTAGATTTTGTTTTGCTGTTATAAATATTTTTTTTTTACTTGGTCTGAGGAAATATTCAAATTTTTTGAGATAGGATTTTTGAGTTTTCTTTGAGCTGTATGCCATAATCAGCAATATTAAAATAATAAAATGCTTGCAATATTTCAGTTGATGTGTAATGAATCCAGAATGTATAACATTTTTGTTTTTTTAATTGCATTACCGAAAATAAAGAACTTTATCGCAATATTCTAATTTTCTGAGACAGTCCTGTACACTGTGGTGGCCTCTGCGGTGTTCTACACCATCGTCTGCTGGGGTGGGGGGAGCATGGCAAGAGATAGGAGCAAACCCAACAAAGCAACCAACCTCGGCCACTCGGATTTCTAATCACTACTATGATGGAATTCTTATTAATATTGATACTGTTGTTGATATTATTAATTTTTGTTTGACTACTTTTGGATTGTTTTGTGTCATGTTTGTGTGTCCTCTCAATTGCTCTGTTGATTAGTATTCTGAATGTTGCTGAGCCGGGTTTGGTTTTGAATTGGAATTGTATTATTATGGTATTTGTGTGTATTATTTTGTTGCACTGATTAATAAAAATTCAAAAAAATTATGAAAATAAAAATAAATGTGGATGGTTCATCAGAAAGTGCCTTTGCAGGTTATATTCATTTGAGACTGTGTTTACTTAATTACAATGGAAACACATCGACTTTCAAACTGCACTGCTAATAAATTCATTATTCTGCCCTCGCAACCCACTTCCAGCGTGTGCAGCTGGTTAACAGCATGAAGAAACAGAAGCTTCAGACGTTTTGTTGAGGACTGATGTTCCTTCTTTTGAATTATTTTCCTTCCTCAGTTTTATTTTTTTTACACTTCTTCCTTCATTTAAATTTGTAAGACTAAAAATATAAACATAAAATAAATATTACAAATGTATTACATCAATTGTGGATTTTACATACAGAATGTTCATTGTGTATTTTACATAATTAAAATAGAAGGTTAAGTGTTAATATATCCACACAATAAACTACAGATGTTTACACATAGAAATTACACAACACCCACATCAAACATTGCACACAATGAATGTGGCAAAACTAAATTAAGGTGTAGTGTTAGCGCCCTCTACTGGTCAAATTTAGCGCTATGTGCATTCAACGGGCTTTGATCGTCAGAGTTACTATCAGACAAAAAATAACACAACGACAAATGCAAAAGACATCACAAAGTCAGCAATTTCAATAAAAAACAAACTAAATATCTTCATGCACAAATTATATCTACTTACAAAGATTTCACCAAATTTCGTAATGAAGCCTACACTTGTGGATTTCTACCATTTTTGCTTCTAGTTTTTTTTATTTTCCTGAGGGAACTCTCCTGAAGGAATCAATAAAGCACTATCTATCTATCTAGTCTGGAAAAATGTGTCCGTAGATTAAAAGGTCCGACAGGAAACAATGATTCTAGCACTTGCTGGGTTCAGAACATTCATACTTTGTTGTCCAGTCGTTGTTAAAAGTCTGATTTTCGCAATTTATTTCGCTTTTTTTCAGGGTTGAATGTGTAGTCTTCTTCTACTCACCCCACTGCTGCTTCACTGTGACACATATGCCTCACCGTTCCCCCCTGCGGGGTGGCGGGAGTACTGCATGCATGACCAACCCGAGTTTTAATGGTTTCATCGAACCTTTTTGAAGTGATGTTTGGCGGCTGTCAGTTAAATGAGGCTAATGCAAGCCATCCATCCCATCCATCCACTTTCTACCCCTTATTCCTTCCAGGGTAGCGGGGGGTGCTGGAGCCTATCTCAGCTACAATCGGGCGGAAGGCAGGGTACACCCTGGACAAGTCGCCACTCATAGCAGGGCCATCAAAGATAGACATAATCAACAAAATGATATCAAGATTGGTCTTGAAATATCTTGAGTGTTTGAGGAGGTGGCGCTGAGCGCCGGGACAGACAAGCTTCACAGTGTCTTGGCTGAATGAGCGTGCATCGGACACCTCGGTCTCCTTGGACGCATCCTCGCTCCTCCATCCGGACTGGACACTGGCCGAGAGTTGGATGGAGGGTGGAGTCGGCTCTCTAGGTTGCTTTGTTGGGTCTGCTCCTGTCTCTGGCTATGCACCCCCCACCCCAGCAGACGATGGCGTGGAACACCGCAGAGGCCACCACAGTGTATATGTTTTTGATTTTTGTTGTTTTTGTTTTACTTTTGTGGCTGTGTGTAGAAGTGGCTGGTTTAATGTCTTTAATGTCCTTTGATGTTTCCCTCTTACACACATGTTTATGTGTGCTATGGCTATGAGGTTTTTTTTTCTCCTTTGGCCTTAGTCTGGAGCCCCTCGCCCCCTGTTTCTCACCTTTTTAGTAAGGGGCGCCGGAAGTTGGCAGACCCGTCAGCGATCCTGTTCTGTCTCCCTGTAATGTATTGTTTGACTGATCTTGAATGGGATTGTACTGAAAATCTTAATTTCCCCTCAGGGATTAATAAAGTATTTCTGATTCTGATTGAGTTGCATGTTATGAGCCTATGTCAGTCTAGTTTTTTTTTTTAAATCAACATAGAAAAAACACAAGATAAACTTTCAACTAGTGCATCGACCCAAAAAAACCTCCCTCCCCCATTCACACTCATCCACACCCACTCACACAAAATGGGTTGTTTCTTTCTGCTACCAATATTCTGGTTCCCACAACAAGGACAACACTTTTGCAAGGGACACAGTCCCTGAAGCACACATGATTGTATGTGCTGCTGGTCCACTAACATTTTCATTAATTGCTTCTTTTTTTTTAATGTAATTATTTTTATATTGTTTTACTTTCTTTTTTATCCAAGAAAATGTTTATTTATTTATCTTATTTTTATTTATGTCTATGTCTATGCCTATGCCATAGTTTAACCATGTTGTTCTAATGCAGACCTGGGCATTCTGCGGCCCGTGGGCCACAGAATTAACAGTCGCTGCTGGGCCACATCATTAGGTACACCTGCAGACTGCAGCATGGATTTCATATTTCATTCATTCACAACTCCTCCAACACGAACATTATTGTTTTTGTACTTTTGGCTTCTTATTAAAAAACTTTTTTAAATAGATTCAATCTTGCACGTGGAAACTTTAAGTGTGGGCTTTAGTTGATATAACACTCCCGTCAGGGGGTGCATTCTACGGCGGGGGTGCATTATCCGGCACAACACCTGAAACTTGGAGCTTCAGCTAAAGAACAGGACGGTCGACATTTTTACTGTTTTTCGCTGGCTTTTGATGAGAGCTGCGATGTACGTAACACCGCCCAGCTGCTCATCTTCTTACGTGGGATAACTGCTGACTTTCAAATCACGGAGGAGCTGGCAGCCATGCAGTCAATTAAAGTGACTAACACAGGTATTGACTTGTTCACATAGGTAAATGCGTGTTTGGACATGTTAGGACTGAAATGGGACAAGCTGGCAGGTGTGACAACAGATGGTTGTCCAAATCTGACGGGGAAAAATGTTGGACTTTTAAAGAGGATGCAGGATAAACTTTAAATTAACCCTGTGCAGAAATGGACATTTTTGGATTGTATTGTACATCAGGAAGTGTAGTGTAAGACAGTGTTAAAAATAAAACCATCAAAAGCAATCTGCTTTTGTAAACGTTAAGTTAGGTTAAATGAAAGTATTATTATTATTATTAATTATTATTATTATTATTATTTATTTTACGGTATATAAAACATAATATTGAGCAAAATTTAATTGAAATATTGTCAATGTGGCCCTCCAGCAGTGCTCGGGTTGCTCATGCGGCCCCCGGTAAAAATTAATTGCCCACCCCTGTTCTAATGGCTCACATAAATGAACTTTTGCAAAACACTGTAATTTTTTTTAATTTGACCTGTATTTGTTTTTGATGTTTTGCTATTTCTGAAACCCAGAGATCAAATGGTTAAAATCAAGCAAGGTACAGTACAGCTTTGACCTGAGGCATGGAGGGGCTTGGAGGCACAACAAGGCTCTCGCATCATGATCTGAACTCATCGACTTCTCCAAAATTGCCTCCCGCCTCTGAAATTAATGACAGGCATTTGCGCAGTGACAGGCAGCGCCCGATACAACTGTAATCTCTCTCAGACGCCGTCGCAACACTTTGGGAGGACATAAGGAAAACAAATGGCTGTCGTCTTGTCGAGTGCTCAAGGACAATGGAGGTTTTTTTTTTTTGGTGGGGACAATGTTTTGCATGGATTTATTCATTTTTAAATGATTTTATGGATGATTTTGTATTTGCAGATGGAAATTTGAAGGTGAACCTGAGTGCTCACTAAAGCACATCTCTCTATGTTTTGAAGAATACGAGTCATGGGGAGATATGTAGCAAGTGTTAAATCAGACAGAAGAGGTATTAAGATGAATCAGATTTTAGTACAAGGTTTAACGTTTTAAACCTTTAACATCTTCTATGAATTCGGCAACTTTGTGAGCAAAAAAATGGACACTTTTATGCGAGTCGAGGGGGTTACGGCCTCACGAAATGCACGGTTTATGTTCACAGTTCATAGCAAAACAGTATGCATTCAGTTTAGCATATAAAGTGTGTCGTCAAAATCATTGTGAAAAAGTAAAAGGGAAAGTAACTTAACTTTGGCATGCTTTGAATGTTGAAGCAAGATGCTTTATTTTTCATTGCACTTAAAAAGTACAACAAAATGCGTTTAGAGTCAACACATCCAAGAAATAGAAACACAATATTGCAGGGGTAGAAATGACCGGAAGGCTGATAAAAAATACAATAAAAAAATGGGAAAAGGAAGAATGAGAGGAAGGAGGAGGGAGAACATGCATGGGAAGGGGTATTGTTCCATCGCAGTTCCATGGTCCGACGTACTGCACTATGGGGGTGAAGCGGCGAAGGCGTGGGGTGTGTGTGTGTGTGTGCGTGTTCTTGTATTTCTACTCTTCTTGAGAAATAAACAAGGAAAAGTACCTTCCAAGTGAGAAGCGGTGAACAAGTTAGGACTGAAATCATGGTCCCAATACAGAAAACTATTGCATTTAATAGAGAGCCAAATACTAGAGTCCGTGAACATTGCTCCAAAGTCAGGATTTTTTGTTGTTTTAATGTGCATACCAAAAGTAAACATTGACAAGTGCAAAGGCAGCAATATATGATAAAACAAGATGGTAGCTAAAGAAGAACTTCCCTATTCATCCCCGAAAAAAAAACCCAGGTTAACACCGGATTTTATGACTTCCAGTGCTGGCTTAAAAAGTACAACAAAATGTATTTAGAGTCAACACATCCAAGAAATAGAAACACAATATTTCAGGGGTAGACATGACCGGAAGGCTGATAAACAATAAAATTAAAAATGGGAAAAGGGAAAATAAGAGGAGGGAGGAGGGAGAAAAAATAATGTCCGACATACTGCACTATGGGGGTGAAGCGGCGAAGGCGTGGGATGTGTGTGTGTGTGTGTGTGTGTGTGTGTGCGCGTGTGTGTGCGTGTTTTTTATTTCTACCATTCTTGAGACATCAACAAGGAAAAGTACCTTCCATATGAGGACCGGTAAACAAGTTAGGACATACATCATAGTCCCAATACAGAAAACCATTGTATCTAATAGAGTGCCAAATACTAGAGTCCGTGAACATTGCTCCAAAGTCAGGATTTTTTGTTGATTTAATGTGCATACCAAAGTAAACATTGCCAGGTGCAAAGGCAGCAATATATGATAAAACAAGACGGTAGCTAAAGAAGGACTTCCTTACTCATCCCCGAAAAAACCCGCCAGGTTGACACCTGATTTTATGACTTCCAGTGCTGGCTTAAAAAGTACAACAAAATGTATTTAGAGCCAACACATTAGAGAAATAGAAACACAATAGTGCAGGAGGAGACATGACTGGAAGGCTGATAAAAATAAAAATAAAAAAAATGGGAAAAGGGAAAAGGGAAAAGGAATAATAAGAGGGAGGAGGGAGAAAAAATAGTCAATCCAAAACTATGAACCTGTAGGGGGCACAGAGTGGGACTAGAAAAAAAACCCTCAGCAAACATAAGCACATATAATTCAGTCATTATAACAAAATCAAAACTTGCATTGGAAGGGGTATTGTTCCATCGCAGCTCCATGGTCCGACGTACTGCACTATGGGGGTGAAGCGGCGAAGGCGTGGGGTGTGTGTGTGTGTGTTTTCTTGTATATCTACTCTTCTTGAGAAATCAACAAGGAAAAGTGCCTTCCAAATGAGGAGCGGTCAACAAGTTAGGACTGAAATCATGGTCCCAATACAGAAAACTATTGCATCTAATAGAGAGCCAAATACTAGAGTCCGTGAACATTGCTCCAAAGTCAGGATTTTTTGTTGTTTTAATGTGCATACCAAAAGTAAACATTGACTGGTGCAAAGGCAGCAATATATGATAAAACAAGACTGTAGCTAAAGAAGGACTTCCCTATTCATCCCCGAAAAAAACCGCCAGGTGAACAGGTGATTTTACGACTTCCGGTGACTTAAAAAGTACAACAAAATGCAACAAATTGCATTTAGAGTCAACACATCTAAGAAATAGAAACACAATATTCCAGGGGTAGACATGACTGGAAGGGTGATAAACAATAAAATTAAAAATGGGAAAAGGAAAACTAAGAGGAGGGAGGAGGGAGAAAATGTCCGACTATGGGGGTGAAGCAGCGAAGGATGTGTGTGTGTGTGTGTGTGTGTGTGTGTGCATTAGTGCATGTGTGTGTGTGTGTTCTTTTATTTATACCCTTCTTGAGACATCAACAAGGAAAAGTACCTTCCAAATGAGGACCGGTGAACAAGTTAGGACCGAAATCATGGTCCCAATACAGAAAACTATTGCATCTAATAGAGAGCCAAATACTAGAGTCCGTGAACATTGCTCCAAAGTCAAGATTTTTAATGTGCATACCAAAAGTAAACATTGACAGGTGCAATGGCAGCAATATATGATAAAACAAGACAGTAGCTAAAGAAGGACTTCCCTATTCATCCCCGAAAAAACCCGTCGGGCGAACAGCTGATATTACGACTCTCGGTGCTGACGTAAGACAACCCGCATCCCATATGTGACTATAGGATGAACAAATACACTACGGCAGTGGTCCCCAACCACCGGGTCACAGCCCGGTACCGGTCCGTGGACCGATTGGTACCGGGCCGCACAAGAAATAAAAAAACAAAACAAAAAAAACAACATTTTTTTAAATTTTTTTTATTAAACATAAAAAACACAATATATACATTATATATCAATATAGATCAATACAGTCTGCAGGGATACAGTCCGTAAGCACACATGATTGTATTTCTTTATGACAAAAACAATTAAAATAAATAAAAACATACCCCCCCCCCCCACCCCCCGGTCCGTGGGACACATTTTCAAGCGTTGACCGGTCCGCAGCTACAAAAAAGTTGGGGACCACTGCACTACGGTACTAAGACTATAGTGGCCATTAACAGTTAACTTCTACAGCTGGGTTGCCCAAAGTGCAGCACAGGGGCCATCTGTGGTCCGTGACTCGTTTGTCATCGGCCTTAGCACATTGCAAAAAACAAAAACTAGAGATCTCATTTGCACCCCTGGTGGTGAAATCTATCAAAATTAGGGAGGTCCAAAAAGGAAGGGATTTTTCTAATTGGTTGTGTGTCGGTTTTAAAAGTGCTCCCCCTCTGGTCAACATATGAAATAACAAGTGTGTGTAAAAATTTGAAATGCTCCCCCTCCGGCCAACATATGTAATAACAAGTGTGTGTAAGAAATTGAAATGCGCCCCCTTTGACCAAAATTAATGAATAAAACGAATGTATATAGAGACATACTGTAATAACTTGAAGTAAATAATGAAGATTAAAAACCAATCACAAACCAAAAAAAAAAAAAAAACTTTGCTAAAAGCAGTCTTTTTCTCACAATGTTTTTATAAAATTGGGAACAATTTCTCATATTCTTTCTGTTTCTGTAATATTGCAATATGTTCTCGTAAAATAATAACTTTTTTATGTAAAATTATAATTTTTTTATGCAAAATGGAGGCATTTGTCATATAGAATTCTGACTTTTGTCACATTATTGCAAATCTTTTTGTTGTTCTTGTAAAATAGTGACATTTTTCGAGTAAAATTATGACTTTTGTCATAATTTTGCCAAGTAAATTTCCGATTGTTATTATAATATTGCCAACATTTTTAAGTTTTCTTATAAAATTGTGACTTTTGTTGAGTAAAATTACGACTCTTTAAATAAAACTGCCAAAATGTTAAGCTTTTCTTGTAAGATTGCGACTGTTATTCAGTGAAATTCCAACTTTTGTCATAATATTGCACAAATGTTCAGTTTTTTCTGTAAAATTTTGACTTGTGTGACTCGTGTGTGTGTGTGTGTGTGTGTCTGTATAGTAGTATCCATGGATGCGTGTGTGGACATAAGCCGGGATATCGCTCCGTTTTGCGTCACGGCCTTGTGCCTTATTCCACACAGTGACATCGCGATAACACAGGTAGTTGCTATGGAGGCGTCCGAGGTCTAGTCCAACAAACAATCCCAGGTGTCCTTCAGGAAAGGCAGAAAGGCTTTTCAGAGTGTTCCACTGTAGCAGCCTCGCTGGGAGAGTCATCAACAGTGACCTGGCTAAAGTAGGTAGAAGGGAGACGAAATATAGAGAAGGATATTTTTGGTTAGGGCAAGTATATGCATTTCAACAGGTCGTATACTTATTTGTACGTTCTGGACCTCAGATTAAATCTTCGCCTTGCGTAGCCGACAATTAGTTCAAAATCGCTACAGTCTGAGTACCGATAACCCTGCGGTTGGAATTGTCTTCCAAATTTGTAGATATATCACGGGCAACGCAAAACCCAAAATGCAGATGACCTGTTATCATGATTTCAAATAGGTGTTGATGTCCCCAACGGAAAGAATCAACAGGCACACGACAATCCACCTCTCCCAGTAGTGTGTCCTGTATCCAGCAACAAACGTTCCGTCAGAACAGACAGGTTCCCCCGAACCCGAGCTTCTCGTTGAAAATATCTTATTAATTTTGTTGAGAAGACAGTTGATCAAATCCACTATTTAGACCAGGGGTCACCAACCTTTTTGAAACCAAGAGTTACTTCTTGGGTACTGATTAATGCAAAGGGCTACCAGTTTTCATCCATCCATTTCCTACCGCTTATTCCCTTTGGGGTGGCGGGGGGGGGGGGCGCTGGAGCTTATCTCAGCTACAATTGGGCGGAAGGCGGCGTACACCCTGGACAAGTCGCCACCTCATCGCAGGGGCTACCAGTTTGATACACACTTAAATAAATTGCCAGAAATAGCCAATTTGCTCAATTTACCTTTAACTCTATGTTATTATTAATAATTAATGATAGTTATCTGTGTGGAAACACTGATCATCTTAATGATTTCTCACAATAAATATATATAGAAACAGATAAATATCAATATGCAACACTTTATTTTCATATTTTCTCTAAGTGCACATTTTTCAAATTGAACATTTTCAAATTATCACTTCTAAGACAGTCTTGTGAAATCACAATATCCCATTTTAACTAGCTAGCCACTAACATTTTTTAACAAATCATGAATGACTTTGCACCATGTTTGTACAAATAATAACTCATGTAAAATACAAAAGTAAACTTTCAAATTTTTAAATAAATCATGTCACACTTTGAACTGGACACCAAATCTGTTATCTGTTTCTTTGTCAGTTAGTAAAAAACCAAGTCTTTAAAATATTTTCTTGGATTTTCAAATTCTATTTGAGTTTTGTCTCTCTTAGAATTAAAAATGTCGAGCAAAGCGAGACCAGCTTGCTAGTAAATAAATACAATTCAAAAAATAGAGGCAGCTCACTGGTAAGTGCTGCTATTTGAGCTATTTTTAGAACAGGCAAGCGGGCTACTCATCTGGTCCTTACGGGCTACCTGGTGCCCGCGGGCACCGCGTTGGTGACCCCTGATTTAGATATTGGAGAGCAGTGCAAAAAGAGGCTCCAAGATAGTTAAGACAAGATGAGACAAAGAAGCAAAAGCAGGGGAGTAAAAGGAACACACACTGCATCATACGGTGTGTTCACTAAAGTAAACACGGCTCCAATTCTATTTTGTGGTGATTTCAAAGATTTTGTGCAACCAAAGTCAACATTTTCTTAACCAAATTATTTTGCATCGGAAATTAAGAAGAAAAAGGGCAATGATTTTGGCTCTAGCAGTTTGCTTTGACACCTCTTACAAAATTCAAGTTCAAGTACTTCGGAGTGAGGGAAGAGTGGATAGTGAGATCGACAGGCTAATCGGTGCGGCATCTTCAGTAATTTGGACGCTGTATCGATCCGTTGTGGTGAAGAAGGAGCTGAGCCGGAAGGCAAAGCTCTCAATTTACCGGTCGATCTACGTTCCTATCCTCACCTATAGTCATGAGCTTTGGGTTATGACCGAAAGGACAAGATCACGGGTACAAGCGGCCAAAATGAGTTTCCTCCGCCGGGTGGCGGGGCTCTCTCTTAGAGATAGGGTGAGAAGCTCTGTCATCCTGGGGGAACTCAAAGTAAAGCCGCTGCTCCTCCACATCGAGAGTAGCCAGATGAGATGGTTTGGGCATCTGGTCAGGATGCCACCCGAACACCTGGGCACGTCCGACCGGTAGGAGGCCACAGGGAAGACCCAGGACACGTTGGGAAGACTATGTCTCCCGGCTGGCCTGGGAACGCTTCGGGATCCCCCGAGAAGAGCTGCAAGAAGTGGCTGGGGAGAGGGAAGTCTGGGCTTCCCTGCTTAGGCTGCTGCCCCCGCGACCCGACCTCGGATAAGCGGAAGAAGATGGATGGATGGATGGATAGATGGACCTCTTACAAAAAGTGTGTTTGTGAGCACTCAGATCCAGTCACGGTGGTACACTGACTATTTTCATCTGTTTTCAAGTCTTTCGTCCACGTTTTTTTTTCATAAAAAACGTCCGTTTTGGCGAATGATAATGATGTGTGTCGCTTTTCGGTGCAGTACATATAGGTCGGACGAATGCGACCCGATCATTCAGACTGCAGTTGCATCGGATACATATCTGATTTACTCTATATCCACATACCGGTACATGAGAAGCCTGGGTCAGATTTGAAAAAATCTGAATTGTACCTGCACTGTTGACTTGAAAAAAATCCATTACAGGCCACATATGAGTAAACATTTCAGAATTTATCTGCAGGATGAACCTATATACAATAAAGCAAAACATGTTCTCGACCAGGGGTAGGGAACCTATGGCTCTCGAGCCAGATGTGGCTCTTTTGATGACTGCATCTGGCTCTCAGATAAATCTTAGCTGACATTGCTTAACACGATAAGTACGGTAATGACAAATTCCGCTGGTAATCACAGTGTTAAAAATAAAGTTCAAAATATAAAACATTCTCATGCATTTTAATCCGTCCATCCGTTTTCTACCGCACATGTTCAAGAAGTCGCATTAATGGTAAGAAGTATTTTATTTATTATTGGTTAGCTTCAGAAAAACAATGTTATTAAAAAGAATAAGAGACTTATTATACTCTAAAAATGTTGGTCTTACTTAAAAACGCACGCATTTAGTTGTACTCAGGGTTACAAAATATTATATGGCTCTCACGGAAATACATTTTAAAATGTTTGGCTTTCATGGCTCTCTCAGCCAAAAAGGTTCCCGACCACTGTTCTATACCAAAAATCACTCCATATTCTCTACTGCTCGCTCGTGTTACCATATCTGAGTTATTGTGCAGAAATATGGGGACATAACTACAAAAGCACACTTCATTCATTAACCGTGTTACAAAAAAGATCAGTTAGAATAATACATAATGTTGGATATAGAGAACATTCAAACCCTTTATTCATTGAATGGAAAATACTGAAATTCCACGACATAGTGAATTTGCAAACAGCTAAAATGATGCACAAAAAAACCTACAATCTGCTACCCAATGATATACAACAATTCTTCTCAACAAAAGAGGAGAAATATACTCTTAGAGAAAAATGTAATTTAAAACATTTGTACGCACGTACAACACTAAAGACCTTCAGTATATCAGTATGTGGAAATAAATGATAGAATGGATTAAGCAAATAAATCAAACAATGTACTAATATGATCCACTTCAAGAAACTCTTCAAACTTAAAGTGTTTACAAAGTACAAAGAAGAACCATTATAAACATTCTGAATTCATGTCATCCTTCCGTTCATTTTCTAGATAATCTTACTTATCTCACCATATGAAATATAACTTACTTCACTATTTGTTATTTATTTATTTGTATTTTATATTACTTATGGAGTATATTGTGAATTAATTGAGAACAGGAAGTGAACAAAAGTTTTAGCAACTGCTATGGAAAGGAAAAGGGGTAGGATTAAATACACTCCGCTTCTTCCGACTCCTTTTCAACCATGTTGAATAGAAAAACTGGAAATTGTGTCGTATGCATGCATGTTCCAAATAAACACAAACTAAACTCAACTCAACATAGCCATAGAGGGGACTTAGGGTGATTCACTCATATTAGTAACTTAATGATGGCTCATTCATGTGATTATTTTTCCCTGTACTTTTGCATTTCAGAGTGTAACAAAATCACACATACAAGGTAATCATATCCTTTCTTTGTTAAACTGAGGGCCTATTTGATCAGTTGGCCTTTGGTTGTATTTCAATTCAGGGGTGGTTAAGTGCAGATATTTTGCTGTATTGTACTGAGATAACGTAAAATACTGTACTTACCACAGTTTTGCTATAACACAATATTTCTGATGCTTCCAGTAGCCAAAATGAGACCAGCTACTCTATAACCTGACTTGACAATATTTCTCGGCTCCACCAAAGTGTTTTACACCATCACATGCCTTGTGCTGGCATGAGACAAAGGTTTTGAGGGTTCTACCGTCCTACTGTGGGGTTATTAACACCGACGTTTGCTCAATGTGAAACTGAGCCAACCGCACTTGCAGTGTGATTCTGCCCTGGAGGAGGTTGATTTTGTTCAGTAGGCTACCAGAAAACAGGCACTCGGTGGCCATTTCCAAAAACACTCTTGCATTTTCATCCCATGTGTCTCATCAAATTGCTATGGGTCAGATCACGACCATGAAGATGGATAATCATCAGGATACCAGTTATGCACATATCTAGGTTAAGTTAGTTGGGACATGTTTCGACTTTTTATCTATCAAGGCCCCAAATCTATCTCTATGAATAGCACAAGTCACTGCCGACATAAATGTAAAAACGGTGCCTACACTTCTCTGTTATGCAGCAAAATATGTACTTGTAGACTGCATCGACCAGACTCTCTCTGAGCATTCGCCTCAATATTAAGCATCAAAGAGAGATATTACTTTGACGTGATACCTCTGTCTGCTTTCTCTTCATTTCACCTTTGATAGCAGCTTCAGAGAAGAAATATATTAAAGAAATAGGGTGAAGGAAGGAAAGGATAGGGGCTGCTCCCTGTTGCCTGGCAACTGCTTCCCCCACAGTTAGTGTAAGTCTCTGAAGAGTAATGTAAGTCTGAGCTCGGTATTTTTGTTTCTCTTTTATAAGAAATATATATATATATATATATACAAATGCATCACTCTCGAGCCACAACAGCCCTTAAGCCAATGAGCATGAAGGGTGTTTGATCCCTGCCAACCGTTAGTATGACAGCCTAAAGTTCGAGAGCCCAATCAAACAAAATGCAGTCAATGCTAACAACTAAAAACAACGTTGTGGTCATCAGCGTTTAACCGTTTAAAGTTGTACACAAGTCTTCCTTTGGATTTATCAACACATTCCACCCGAGAGGCCTCTGCAGAAATCAGCTCATGTCCAGCTAAGCAACAGCACAAGCACAGTGGGAAGTATCGCTCGAGGGTAACTGTGTGTTAAGGCAGAGGGACGCATTGTTGCTTTGCTGTCGTTATAGAAGCATCTGGGTTCGTAACTAACCAACCTGCAGAGACAGCTTGGAACATTTGTTGGCAGGAAAGAAAATTTACATTTTAAGGCGGTTTATAAGGTTGCTTACTCACCAGTCGAAGAAGGCCTTTTGTGCTTGTCATAGTTTCTCATACTGCCATAGAACGACGGTGCACTCCGAGTAGTGAGTCATAGCATATTTCACACTCAGACTAAGATAATGGTTCAATCCACTTCCAACGTTTCTCTTCATCTCCTCCGGGCGACAAGAGAAGCTGTGCGCAGGTTTGTTTGTGTTCCTGTTTTGGTCAGCTCACATGATGAGCTAGCCATTTCCTGCAGGGAGAGAACTAACTTCTCAGAGCTCTATGTTCTTCCGTGTGATTCTGAAAGGCTGTTTGGCGGAACACTCACGAAACAAAACAGTGTGCAGCCTTGGAAAAACCCCTTGAGCTTAGTTTGCGGTAGGGCAAACTTATTTTTGGTCTGCAGCAGGTTTTCTATAGGGTGGTGCAGCTCTTTCATCTATAGCCAGGCAAGTATTCCTCTAACCGTGATTGCATCTCACCTTTTATCTTCTTGGTTATTTGCAAGTAAACCGTATATATTCATTACACACTATGTATATCATAGCGATCTTGAGCCATCAAGAAATGTCTAGTGACTTCTAAGCTGTACTGGCGTGGAATGCTCCTCATTTGCTTCATCCTTTAACAAGAAACTCTCAATGATCTTGTCACAGAGTGGAAACATGGAAAGGGTAATGGCCAACAGTCGCAGTCTAATTTAGGATGTCATAAAAATAAACGCTATAGCTATCACACATCAAACTTGCACTTAATGCTGCAAGGATCCAAAACAAGGTGACGACTTGTCCAGGGTGTACCCCGCCTTCCGCCCGATTGTAGCTGAGATAAGCTCCAGCGTCCCCCGCGACCCCAAAAGGGAATAAGCGGTAGAAAATGGATCCAAAACAAGTGACTAATGTTAAAGGGGAACATTATCACAATTTCAGAAGGGTTAAAACCATTCAAAATCAGTTCCCAGTGGCTTATTTTATTTTTCGAAGTTTTTTTCAAAATTTTACCCATCACGCAATATCCCTAAAAAAAGCTTCAAAGTGCCTGATTTTAACCATCGTTATATACACCCGTCCATTTTCCTTTGACGTCACATAGTGATGCCAATACAAACAAACATGGCGGATGGACAGCAAGGTAGCGACATTAGCTCGGATTCAGACTCGGATTTCAGCGACTTAAGCGAAATTGAAGAAGAAACTGAAGCTATTGAGCCATATCGGTTTGAACCGTATGCAAGCTAAACCGACGAAAACGACACGACAGCCAGCGACACGGGAGAAAGCGAGGACGAATTCGGCGAACGCCTTCTAACCAACGATTGGTATGTGTTTGTTTTTAAGTGTTGTAATGTTTTTAAGCTAAATTATTGGTAAACACAGTTTATGTATAATAATTTACGTAAAACCGCGAGTAACGAATAAAGTTTTCATCAATTAATGTATTCTGTAGACATACCCTCATCTGCTCTCTTTTCCTGAAAGCTGATCTGTCCAGTTTTGGAGTTGATGTCAGCAGGCCAGGGAAGCTAGGGTCGATATTCTTCTCTTGATCATCTTCGGTGGCATAAGGGACGGTGTGAGCCAAGACATCCAGGGGGTTTAGCTCGCTCGTCTGCGGGAACAAACTGCCGCCATTGCTTGCCGTGCTATCGAGGTGCGTTGTCCCTGAATAGCTCACACACTCCGGCAGATTCAATGGGGGTCTGGCGGCAGATTTCTTTGACTTTATCGTTGGAAATGCATCTGCTTTGAGTGTCGCAGGATATCCACACATACTTGCCATCTCTGTCGTAGCATAGCTTTCGTCGGTAAAGTGTGCGGAACAAACGACTGACCATTTCGTCGGCTTTCCCCACACCCTCGTATTTTGAACAAATTTCGTCCAATTTCTTGCCACTTTCGCATCTTTGGGCCACTGGTGCAACTTGAATCCGTCCCTGTTCGTGTTGTTACACCCTCCGACAACACACCGACGAAAGTGAGAAAATGGCGGATTGCTTACCAATGTGACGTCACGTTGTGACGTCATCGCTCCGAGAGCGAATAATAGAAAGGCCTTTAATTCGCCAAAATTCACCCATTTAGAGTTCGGAAATCGGTTAAAAAAATATATGGTCTTTTTTCTGCAACATCAAGGTATATATTGACGCTTACATAGGTCTGGTGATAATGTTCCCCTTTGACAAGAAACTCGCAATGATCTTGTCACAAAGTGGAAACATGGAAAGGGTAATGGCTAACAGTAGCAGTCTAATTTAGGATGTCTTAAAAATAAACGCTATAGCTATCACACATCAAACTTGCACTTAATGCTGCAAGGATCCAAAACAAGTGACTAATGTTAACAAAACCCCCTTAAGCCCATTTCCGAAGTGCGTCAAAGTGTGCTGGGAATTCCAATCACTGAAACCTGTGTCCCTAGCAACTTACACGTCTTCTATTGTCGAGACAGTTGTTGAGCACCGTCTAGCCCAGGGGTCGGCAACCTTTACCACTTAAAGAGCCATTTTGACCTGTTTCACAAAATAAAGAAAACAATGGGAGCCACAAAACTGTTTTGAAATTTAAAATGAAATAGCACTGCATACAACGTTTTATTTGCTTTGTGCTATGTATAAACCAGGGGTCTCAGACATGCGGCCCGCACCTTAATATGAAAATGTAATGTTAGTGCGGCCCGCGAGTTTTATATGAATGGCGCTTGACAGCGTCATATTTGCCAACCCTCCCGAACGTCTGCTGATTTTCACCCTAACAACAATAATAAGGGCGTGCCGTGATGTCACAGCATTTAACGCCCTCTACAACCTTGTGTTAACAGCGTTCCGGCCAAGCCACACGTTGTATGAGGCTTCTGCTTGCACACGTAAGTGACAGCAAGCATACTTAGTCAACAGCCACACAGGTTACACTGACGGTTGTCGTTTAAAACAACTTTAACACTCTTACTTATATGCGCCACACTGTGAACCCACACCAAACAAGAATGACAAACACATTTCGGGAGAATATCTGCACCGTAACACAACATAAACACAAGAGAACAAATACCCAGAATTCCATGCAGCCCTAACCCTTCCGGGCTACATTATACACCCCCGCTACCACCAAACCCCGCCCACCTCAACCGATGCAAAGAGGGGGGGGCAGGGTTGGGGGGGGCAGGGTTTGGTGGTAGCGGGGGTGTATAATGTAGCCCGGAAGAGTTAGGGCTGCATGGGATTCTGGGTATTTGTTCTGTTATGTTTATGTTGTGTTACGGTGCAGATGTTCTCCCGAAATGTGTTTGTTATTCTTGTTTGGTTTTGGTTCACAGTGTGGCGCATATTAGTAGAGTGTTAAAGTTGTTTTAAACAACCACCGTCAGTGTAACCTGTGTGGCTGTTGACCAAGTATGCCTTGCTGTTACTTACATGTGCAAGCTGAAGCTGCATACAACATGTAGCTGGGCTGGCACGCTGTTAGTACAAGGTTGTAGAGGGCGTTAAATGCTGTGCTATCACGGCACGCCCTTATTATTATTGTTAGGGTGAATATCGGGGAATATTTTCCCCGGGAGATTTCTAGGAGAGCCACTGAAACCCGGAAGTCTCCCGAGAAAATCGGGAGGGTCGGCAAGTATACAGCTGAGCCGCATCAGAGTGGTCAAAGAGCCGCGGGTTGCTGACCCCTGGTGTAGCCCAATCTGGTAGCCTTCTGGCCGGTTCTCCGGCCTGGCACCCCTGTCCTGTGATGGCAGGGTTCCCAAGGAATGATACTGGTGCAAGGAAGCTTGTGGATGCTGGGTTGGTGCATTCTGGCGGTTGCAAGTATTGTTGTGGTGTAATTAGCGCTCTTGGTGCCACCTTGGTCAGTAGAACCTGAATCAGAGGTGTTGGAGGGTCTTGGTGATGACACAGTGATCCGTCCACCAGCCTATGCACCTGCAGCATCATCTTGCGGGGGATAAGGAGCTGGATGGCATCTTAATCGGCCAACAAGGCTTTCCACCTACAGCTGATAAGGCTGGGCCATTGAGAGTAGAGGGCCTTTGTCTCTGGGTCCAGCATGGAGACTGATGCATCCAACCTTCTCTGAACACGACCAACGATGGGGTCATCCCTTTGCTCACGCTGGAGTTGCTCTTCACAGGTCTGGTGGCCCAGTTCATCTACTGCTAGTGCAGACTTGGTCCTTCGGGTGAAGTATGGTGAGGTGAAGGACTGCCCTACTGGCTAGGCACATAGGCTTTCCTCTATTACCCTTCAGCCAAGTTGTCCTTGTGTTTCGAGGTCTGGGAGGATTTGCAAAGATTTGCCTTCTGAAGTGCAGGCAAATTGGACCGACATTTCTTCTGCCAACCAGCCATTGAATCGGGCTGTCATCTGCTCTTAAATGAGGAACATCTCAGGGGGTTTCTCTATGTTAAAACACGGCAGTTTCACTGTTCCCCGCTGAAAGGATTGCTCCGGCGTTGCATGTGGCAGCAATAGGGCGCGTGGAGGGGTTTGGTTAGCCGGCATGCTGCTCACAGTGGGCCCCATTCAGCAATAATTTCCTAACTTTTCCTCTTATCTTTCTTCCTAAGTGATTTCCTAAGAGGAGTCCATTGAAATTCATGACATGTTCTTAAACGGCCAAATTGTTCCCACCTGCTGTTTTTAAGTTGCTGAATGGCAAATGGTTAGCGCGTGCGTGTCTATCATAATTTGCATTTAAACACGCCCTTATTTCCCCAATATGCATATGTAAACACCCTTAATTCCGTAATTTGAATAGGTAAACACCCTTAATTCCCCATATAAGGGCACAATTCCAGCAGAAAAGCCAAACATCAAACACACGGAGAAAACACAAACAGATTACAGAAGAGAAATTCGTATTATCCCGCGGGGGAAATACATAATGTCAAAACGTAAGTTTAAGAAAGGGGGGACCGCTAAGGTTAACCTGACTCTCGACAGATCCTTGTAGTTCGCTGAGCTCCACATAGGAATCTGGGAGTTCTCAATAGGAGATGTATTTCAGAAGGCGGGGCCTTCTAAAAAAATCATTGTATGTGATTGAATAAACCACTTGTCCGTTATCTTGAATGATGAGAGCGACGCTGGGAAATCCAAACCCGGTCGGAAGAAGAGCCAAAACATCCTTGCCACCAATACATGCCTTCAAAACCCTTCTCTGTTCATGTTTTAAATAATCAACATTCGATAGATTTGACAAAACAGTTGCAATAGCAGAATCAATGTCAGCACACGATGCAGCGAGAGGGCGGTGCCGGGGGGCAGGGTTAAGGGGGAGGAGTATATTTATAGCTAGAATTCACTGAAATTAAAGTATTTCTTATATATATATATATATATATATATATATATATATATATATATATATATATATATATATATATATATATATATATAGTACAGTAAACAGTAATGAAAACACAGTTGTTCTACTAACTGTACTGTACTTGCTGCTTACTTAAAAAAAAAAAAAACACTTACCTTTCACTATTTGAGTAGCTTTTGTTCTGCCGTTTGAGTACTGGCATAATCCCAGGAATGTAGGCTCATACGACTTCTTTGTTTGTCTTGTCTTTATTGCACAAGATGTAATTCAACCACACAACAGCTCCAATGTGTGTCTATCCCTTTTCCCGGCAAAACTAGAACACCCACTTCCTATTAACAACGTCACTTCCCTATCTCTCCTGGAAGTCCCGCCCCCCAGCCACAGTCATTGGCTAACACCCCGTAGCCAGCCGCTACAGTATTAACGTGCGGGCTGGAATAAACACACGCTGAGAAATAGGTCCGTGCCTGCCTACTTTATGGGTTATAAATAAACCTATGGATAACGGAGACATATATAATAGTCTCTTTTTTAGGTGAGAGACGACGCTAAAGGCAGTGCCTTCAAGGCACGCCACCAATATAGTTGTCCGGCTGGAAATCGGGAGATTTTCGGGAGAATGGTTGTCCCGGGAGATTTTCGGGAGAGGCACTGAAATTCGGGAGTCTCCCGGAAAATTTGTGAGGGTTGGCAAGTATGGTCTTATCTATCTATCTATCTATCTATCTATCTATCTATCTATCTATCTATCTATCTATCTATCTATCTATCTATCTATCTATCCATCTATCTATCTATCTATATAATCGATCTATTTATCTATGATATTAATTTAACATTAGACAATGGAAGTAAGGGAACTTGTCAGACTTAAGAACAAATAGGCCACCCTAAGAGTGCTCTGGAGCACTCGTAGATTTTGTTCTTACCTACAATCCAATCCCAGCTAAGAAAACATTGGTGAATACAAAAATCTCCTGAAAAACTTTGTAAGTGGGCCCAAGAACAAAAAAATGTGGTCTTAAGAACGGTTGCTGAATGGGGCCCATTGTCTTTGATGGTGGGGCTTGCTTGTTGCTTCCTCAAGGTGCCACAGTGACAGGAATTGGCCATTATACTGTTGACAAGGGTTGCTTGTAGCCTCCTCAAGGTGCCACCATCTCCAATCACCGCGCTTGGTGGCGGATTTTTCCTTTGAAGGTATTTCATTTTGCAGCAAACGCTCTTGTCACAGATCTTTTCAATGTGACAATCAAGATGAAGGACCCTCTACTTTTCATTTATGTTGAGGACAACTTGGAGGGCACATGATTTAAGAAACAGTTTGTGTTTTCAACAACTCAAGAACTTAGTCCTCCATTTCATTTTTCCTGCTACTTTATTTTGTTACTATACCGATTAATCTGTCAGGAAAATCTTTAGGGCAATCATATGATCCGGATTTTGCTGACATTATAGATTATTCAAAGATTATCTTAATGTGAACCCCGCTTAACAACATTTGGACAACCCCTAATTTTTAGGACACATGAAGTGGGAGATTTATCTTTAGGCCAAAATATGTGTACTGCGGTGCAATGCTCTCACACAGTCTCTTAGTGTTATGTTATTTTATTTATTATTGTTGTACGACTGTATTACCTTTCATGCTTGTCCTTGTCTACCAGCTTCATGTTTTAATTCTTAGTCATAGCTTGTAGGAAGGGATGAGTTCGATGGTTCTCAAACTCATGACAAGCGTGGTTCGAGACCTTCTGGTAACACTTTAGTATGGGGAACATATTCACCATTAATTAGTTGCTTATTAACATGCAAATTAGTAACATATTGGCTCTTAATTAGTCATTATGAAGTACTTATTAATGCCTTATTCTGCATGGCCTTATTCTACAGCCTTACCCTAACCTTAACCCTCTAACCCTCTAACCATAACCCTTACCCGTTTTGTTTCTTACAGTAGGATTCTGAAGACGGAGCTGTTTTTAATCAAATATATTGTCATGTTTACAGTGTACAATTTGATGGATAACTTGCTTTGAAATCATCAAACCAAGTAGATATTTACGTATGTTTTTACCCCAAAAATGTTTCGAATGTATGACAATATAATTGTCAGGCTTGACAGTTTGGTTATGTTTTAGTTTTTCCTCTGTGTTTGTCTTTATCTCCTTAAAAACTTCGGAAGTAGGCCTAAGAACAAAATGTGGTCTTAAGAATGGGTGCTGAATGGGGCCCATTGTCTTTGATGGTGGGGGTTGCTTTTGTTGCTCCCTCAAGGTGCCACAGTGACAAGAATTGGCCATTACACTGTCTTTGTTTCCTGTCAACACTCTTATTTTGTGGCCTTGCCACACCTGGTGTCAATCAGCCAGCTGCTATTTAAACCTGCCTTGCCATCCAGTCTGTGCTGGAGTATTGATTGTCGATGTCATTACTACCTGTCGTTGTAGCTACTACTTGTCGTTGTAACGGTAAGCTGTATTCTGTAGCTGTTTGCAGCTTTCTGTCTTTTTGTTCCTAGTTCCTGTCTGCTCGTTCCTGTTCACTGTTTCCAGTTTGTCCATTCCTGGTTCCTGGTTTGTGTTTTACATTTATTTTCAACATTAAATCATGTTTTCCCGGCACAAAGCCTGCCTTCTCTGCATCTTGGGGTTCGTCACCAACAACTCGTGACAATAATATATGTTGCATTATTAGATAGATAATGTTTAAAGGCCTACTGAAATGTGATTTTCTTATTTAAACGGAGATAGCAGGTCCATTCTATGTGTCATACTTGATCATTTCGCAATATTGCCATATTTTTGCTGAAAGGATTTAGTAGAGAACATCGACGATAAAGTTCGCAACTTTTGGTCGCCGATAAAAAAGCCTTGCCTGTACCGGAAGTGGCAGACGATATGCGCGTGACGTCACAGGTTGTGGAGCGCCTCACAGCTGCACATTGTTTACAATCATGGCCACCAGCATCGAGAGCGATTCGGACCGAGAAAGCGACAATTTCCCCATTAATTTGAGCGAGGATGAAAGATTTGTGGATGAGGAAAGTGAGAGTGAAGGACTAGAGGGCAGTGGGAGCGATTCAGATAGGGAAGATGCTGTGAGAGGCGGGTGGGACCTGATATTCAGCTGGGAATGACTAAAACAGTAAATAAACACAAGACATATTTATACTCTATTAGCCACAACACAACCAGGCTTATATTTAATATGCCACAAATTAATCCTGTATAACAAAGACCTCCCCCTCCCGTCCATATAACCCGCAATACAACTCAAACACCTGCACAACACACTCAATCCCACAGCCCAAAGTACCGTTCACCTCCCCAAAGTTCATACAGCACATATATTTCCCCAAAGTCCCCAAAGTTACGTACGTGACATGCACATAGCGGCACGCACGTACCGGCAAGCGATCAAATGTTTGGAAGCCGCAGCTGCATGCGTACTCACGGAACCGCGTCTGCGTATCCAACTCAAAGTCCTCCTGGTAAGAGTCTCTGTTGTCCCAGTTCTCCACAGGCCAATGGTAAAGCTTGACTGTCATCTTTCGGGAATGTAAACAATGAAACACTAGCTGTGTTATCCGGCACAACAGTCAAGGGGTGCATTCTACGGCGGGGGTGCGTTATCCGGCACAACACCTGCCGCAATACACCGCTTCCCACCTACAGCTTTCTTCTTTGCTGTCTCCATTGTTCATTGAACAAATTGCAAGAGATTCACCAACACAGATGTCCAGAATACTGTGGAATTTTGCGATGAAAACAGACGACTTAATAGCTGGCCACCATGCTGTCCCAAAATGTCCTCTACAATCCGTGACGTCACGCGCTGACGTCATCATACCGAGACGTTTTCAGCAGGATATTTCGCGCAAAATTTAAAATTGTACTTTATTAAGCTAACCCGACCATATTAGCATGTGTTGCAATGTTAAGATTTCATCATTGATATATAAACTATCAGACTGCGTGGTCGGTAGTAGTGGGTTTCAGTAGGCCTTTAATTAATTGTTTACAGTTACAAGCGGCCCTCTCATAGCAGCCATGACTGCGGTGTGGCCCTCAATGAAAACAAGTTTGACACCCCTGGTCTACTGGGACAGGCCAAAGTTAAGTTGGAGAAAATGCAGTCTTTTATAAATGATTTAATGTTTCTCTGCGGCCCGGTAGCGAATGTGTCACAGACCGGTGGTTGGGGACCACTGCTTTACAACTTCTCTAGTGGTATCGATACTAATGCGAACGATACCCATTCTTAATTATGACACGGAGGAGTAATTTCTTATAGTTAAAAAATCGACACACTTAACGCGGAATTTGTACTCCAAATAGCTGCTGAAAGTTTATTTTCCATTCATATTATTGAGACTGAAAATCCACTTTGGTGGTTAACTCGGCCAACTCTTCTGCTGTCTTGCCATTTCTCATCAGTGGGGTTGGTGGGAGCAATGTGCTGCGTTCAGCTCCCTGGTGTAGGCGGAAGCTCTCTAACGCTTCACGCTCATGGATGTTAGCATCCCTTTTCCCCAGCAGCCCTCCCTGACTCTATGGGAGCTCCTACTTGGCTGGCCTTGTGCTGATTAATGATCTGGAGCAGTCACTGATGACGCAGGCTTGCATGTGTGCACGATTCAACCACATGTGATACATAGATACATATTATAGTGCACCTATTATCCCACTATGTATTCTCCTTTATAAGATAAACTGAAAACAAATAAAGCAACCCAGACACATTCCTTATGTAAGACAAGTATACGACTTTTTTTTTTTAATGCATTCTAACTCCTAAATAAACGCGAGCAAAAGTCCGCTAACAATGGAGCCAATGGCAGTCGCTCTATTCCACCTATAAGTTAAAGTTAAAGTACCAATGATTGTCACACACACACTAAGTGTGGCGAAATTATTCTCTGCATTTGACCCATCACTATAAAGCACTCTAAAAACATCCAAACACCTCAATCATCGCTTGATATACACACTGTAAGTATATATAATGTAGTAGAGTTGTACGGTATACCGGTATTAGTGTAGTACCGCGATACTAATGAATCATATTCGGTACTAAACCGCCTCTAAAAAGTTCCGGCCCCCCCACCCGTCGTCGTCATCGCGTGTGTCATGCAGACGAGCATGTTCGGCAGCGCACAATCACTGAGTACTTACAAGCAGACACAGTGTGTAGACAGAAAAGGGAGAACGGACGCATTTTGGCTTAAAAACTTACGATAAAGGTGAAGTTATAACACTGAAACGCCCTCAGAAATAGGTGCTTTAAGGCATGGCTAGCTAGCTAGCTCGCGGCTAATGTCTATCTGCGGTGTTGTAACTATTTCTAAATCACTAATCCTTATCTCCATATAGTACGTTTATTTCAAGCATCATCCCTGTAGGACGAGTGATAAATATTCATGCTTCACTATACACCACAGCACACCGGAATGTTAAAAATGATCTATATCTGGCAATGACAAGGCAAGATTTCAATATGTCAGATCATTAACCATCAAGACGATAATCTTAACTGTGAACACACTACACACTAGTGAATGAAGGGCATACTGTTATGTACGTGAGGAGTGGAAGGAGACGACACCACGAAGAAACTTAGGTTACCAGGTTTATTGTAACCTTTGATAAGTGCGTGGGAGGTGTATGCTACTCTATGTGTTGGTTGCAGGACTAAGTGTGAAAATAACCATGTAAATAACACAAGAGGATGTTGTACGTGCGTGATGGATGAATTATTCGTTAGTCCAAGAGGGCGAGGCACAAAGGAAGTCCGGGGACAGGCAGGTGGTAGAGGGCAGGAGGGAAGCGGCAAGGTCCGAGTCCAGGCAAGGGTCGAAGATCGAGGGAGGCAGTCCAAAATCCGGATGGAGTTCGAGGTACAGAGCTCGAGCACACAGAACAAGGCGGGTATACTGAGAGTTAACGACGTTCCGGCGTAGGTTCCAAGGAGTGACTGGTCTTCATGCTGTCCTCCTGATTGCTGCCAGGTGCGCATATTGCTGACAGTCTGCACTGCGGCGAAGCGTGAGCGTGAAGGGATCGGCGCGTGCGGGGGCGTGTCCTGGCATGCTGCCAGGCAGTGTTGGATCTTGCTGTGGGAGAATTGTGGGTTCGAGACCGTGCCGTGACACATACTTAGTCAACAGCCATACATGTCACACTAAGGGTGGCCGTATGAACATTGCCAACACTGTCATAAAGCTGTGCCATACAGTGAAACTACACTAAAAAACAATGATAAACACATTTTTGTCAGGCTTGTCCCTGACAGTTTGACTGTGTTTTAGTTTTTCCTCTGCGTTTCTCTTAGTTTTCTGTCAGCGCTTTTATTTTGTCTTCATTTCCTGATTGTCTCCCTGAGTGCTGCTTCCCCTCAGCTGTGGCTGATTGGCACCTGGCCACACCTGGTGTCAATCAGCCAGCTGCTATTTAAACCTGCCTTCCCCTCCAGTCAGGGCTGGATTATTGTCTTTCCTACTTGTCGGTGCCAGTGTAGCTGTAAGCGGTAAGCTATTTATTGTAGATGTTTTGTAGCTTGCTGTCTTTTTGTTCCTCGTCTTCCAGTTCCTGTTTTCCTGGCATCCTGTTTCCTGTTCCTAGTTCCTGGTTTGTGTTTTTTCCTTCATTCAATGAACATTAAATCTTGTTTTCCCACACAATGCCTTCCACCTTCTCTGCATCTTGGGGTTCGTGTCCTACAAACTCTGACATAATAATCCAGCCAAATTCGAACCTCGCAGAGATGTCCATGGCGGAGAGGCTTAACATGGCTTTGGAATTAATGGCTAAATTAAAGAAAAGTTCGGCCTCATTCCAAGCCCTCTCCCACCCACCCCTGTCGTCTGTGGGCCTATCTGGTGACGTCTGGGATCCGTCCCCTGAGGGGGGGGCTATGAGTAGCTGTGCAGCTGGGGAGCTACTTCCCACCCCAGTGGGTCTGAAACAGACGGCGCCACCATGCAGTCCGGTGGGTCTGCAACCTACGACGCCACCATGCACTCCGGTGGGCCGGCAGACGCCACCATGCACTCCGGTGGGCCGGCAGACCCCACCATGCACTCCGGTGGGCCGGCAGACGCCACCATGCACTCCGGTGGGCCGGCAGACGCCACCATGCACTCAGGTGGGCCGGCAGACGCCACCATGTACTCCGCTGGGTCTACAACCTACGGCACCACCATCCTGTCCGGTGGGCCAGCAGCAGAGGGCGCCACCATCCTCCTCTCCGATGGGCCAGCAGCAGAGGGCGCCACCATCCTCCTCTCCGGTGGGCCAGCAGCAGAGGGCGCCACCATCCTCCTCTCCGGTGGGCCATCAGCAGAGGGCGCCACCATCCTCCTCTCCGGTGGGCCAGCAGCAGAGGGCGCCACCATCCTCCTCTCCGGTGGGCCAGCAGCAGAGGGCGCCACCATGCACTCCGGTGGGCCAGCAGAGGGCGCCACCACCATCTTCCCCGGTGGGCCAGCAGAGGGCGCCACCACCATCTTCCCCGGTGGGCCAGCAGAGGGCGCCACCGTCCTCTCGTCGACCACGAACGTGGTCGTTCCATGGGCGACCGCCTCGCCAATTGCGGCGGCGTTCAACTCGCCGTCGCCACCTAACTCTTCCCCGCTGGTTGCGGGGACACTTAGCCCTCCACCCTCCCGTGACTTTGGACTGTTTTTTTTTGGGGGGGGGGGGGGGGATTTTCTAAAACGTCTGGTATCCGTAATGGGAAGGGGGGGCTACTGTCAGGCTTGTCCCTGACAGTTTGACTGTGTTTTAGTTTTTCCTATGCGTTTGTCTTAGTTTTCTGTCAGCGCTTTTATTTTGTCTTCATTTCCTGATTGTCTCCCTGAGTGCTGCTTCCCCTCAGCTTTGGCTGATTGGCACCTGGCCACACCTGGTGTCAATCAGCCAGCTGCTATTTAAACCTGCCTTCCCCTCCAGTCAGGGCTGGATTATTGTCTTTCCTACTTGTCGGTGCCAGTGTAGCTGTAAGCGGTAGCGGTAAGCTATTAATTGTAGATGTTTTGTAGCTTGCTGTCTTTTTGTTCCTCGTCTTCCAGTTCCTTTTTTCCTGGCATCCTGTTTCCTGTTCCTAGTTCCTGGTTTGTGTTTTTTCCTTTATTTTATGAACATTAAATCTTGTTTTCCCACACAATGCCTTCCACCTTCTCTGCATCTTGGGGTTCGTGTCCTACAAACTCTGACAATTTTGGGAGAATATTTGCACCGCAACATAACACAAACCCCTCAGAACAAATTCACAAAATTCCCTGCAGCACCAACTCTTTCGGGACGCTACAAAATAAACAGACACCATTGGAGGATCTACAGCTAACATCCACTCTAATGATACCAAGTACAGGAGCGTATCTATTCGATACTACTATGATTACGGCAATATTTTTTAGCATCACAAAATCTTATTTTGTTTTTTTTAAATGTATATTATGTTTATAAACATAGGAAATATGTCCCTGGACACATGAGGACTTTGAATATGACCAATGTATTATCCTGTAACTACTTGGTATCGCATTGATACCCAAATTTGTGGTATCATCCAAAACTAATGTAAAGTATCAAACAACAGAAGAATAAGTGATTATTACCTTTTAACAGAAGTGTAGATAGAACATGTTAAAAGAGAAAGTAAGCAGATATTAACAGTAAATGAACAAGTAGATTAATAATTAATTTTCTACCACTTGTCCTTAATAATGTTGACAAAATAATAGAATGATAAATGACACAATATGTTACTGCATACGTCAGCAGCTAAATTATGAGCCCTTGTTTGTTTACTTACTACTAAAACACAAGTTGTCTTGTTTGTTCACTATTTTATTTAAGGACAAACTTGCAATAAAAAACACATGTTTAATGTACCCTAAGATTTTTTGTTAAAATAAAGCCAATGACATTTTTTGTGGTACCTTTTATTTAGAAAAGTACCAAAAAGTACTGAAAAGTACCGGGATACATTTTGGCACTGGTACCAAAATATTATATAATGTAGTATCTGGCACATTCATAATAACATTTAATATATGTGTATTTTCGTCATTTCAAGCATTCGTTATTTTGTTCAACAACACTACTATTAATCATGCAGACTTCATGAAAGCCAACAACGATTACTTTGGGACCAATGATGATCCAGAACCTTATATTTTTAGCCTGATAATAATGTGGATGATCGACAAGTTTTAGAAGCTGTGTGCGCCAACAGATTCAACTTTAGTGAAACAGTAAGCTTCATAGTGCTATTAAACAAGATATACAAACTACAAACACAATAAAGCAATCACTTACTGTACAATGTCTGTTCTCATTGGGATGCTGACTGATTTAGGTTGGACACAAACAAGAGTTTTTCGTTTCTTTCTCGCCATCTCCGGGTTTAAGTCGAATGTCATAGTTTACCAACTTCCCAGTTTAAGGCCTGACTTATCATCTAGAATTAACTTTCACCAGCTAAGTGGCGATGTAGCAGCTCACCGGCTCAATATGTCAATATAGCAGCATAAGCTAGTTAACTCACCGTGGTCACAGCGTGGCTAAACAATAGTTGGTCTGCGTTAGCAATTATAATAGTGATATTGATAATACTTGGTTAATATTCAGACCACGAGATGTAAACTGAGTATTGTTGGTGGTTTTTAGACAGAGGAGGGTAGACTAACCAAAAGTTACTTTGGAATAATATGACTCCAGTAAAAGTAAAAAGTAGTCACACTGCAAAAAGTCAGTGTTCAAAAACAAGAAAAAAATAAATAAAAATTAGGGGTATTTTATTTGAACTAAGCAAAATTATCTGCCAATAGAACAAGAAAATTCGGCTTGTCAAGACTTTCCAAAACAAGTAAAATTAGCTAACCTCATCCATCCATCCATTTTCTACTGATTATTCCCTTCGGGGTCGCGTGGGGCGCTGGAGCATATCTCAGCTACAATCGGGCGGAAGGCGGGGTACACCCTGGACAAGTCGCCACCTCATCACAGGGCTAGCTAACCTCAATGAACCCAAAAATACCTTAAAATAAGTATATTCTCACTAATAACAAGTGCACTTTTCTTGGGAGAAAAAAAAAAGAGACCTTTTTCCTCAATATGTTGAAAAATATTCTTAAATTAAGTAAATGCTAGTGCCATTATCTTGACATAATGATATGCGCTCGGCATCATATTTTTTTTTCATGCTTGAAGTAAGAAATGATTACTTTAAAAAAGTAGTTTTATACTTGTGAGTGTTGATGACACAGCTTTGCAACAGTTGATATTCTAGTTTCAAGCATGTTTTACTCAATATAGGTCATAACATCTCAGCAACAAGCTGTAATATCTTACTGAGATCATTTAGCACCAAAACCCTTAAAACAAGTAAAACACTCTAACATAAAATCTGCTTAGGGAGAATAATGATCAGACAGAAAATAAGCAAATATTACCCTTATTTGAGATATTTAATCTTACTTAGATTTCAGTTTTTGCAGTGCGTGAAAATAATTATTTGAGTTAGAGTAAGTAAGTAATACGTGAAAAAACTACTCGAGTATCAAGTAACTTGTGAACAACTTCTGATGGGTATAGTAGCTATTTCTTATTGGTACTTGGACTACAATTGTAGTTGATGTGTGTTTGTGTGTGTGTAAATCATAAAATTCATATGCAATTTACTGCAACATGTTTTTTCTACTTGCAAGTGGAATTCCTGTAAGCTGGAATGTGAACATTTCTACTGACACACAAGACAGCACAATATATAAATGTTGTTTTTACTAGTATACAAGTAATTATTGAATATCTGTGCTGCTTTGTCTGACGTCATGTCACTTTTTACAACTAGTACAGGTCTATGCACTAAATTAGTCTGATTTGTCAAATAATTCAGAATGCAGTGATGACTATGACTGGTTTAATATGGATTAGTAATCACTTCAGGGTGTCGGGTCAGGACAGCAATTATTCGTTCAGGTGAGTGCAGGAGAAATAATAGATTATCCAAGTCCAGATTTGCAGGTTCAATTGTATATTGAAGACATGCATGAGTTGCTCGTTTGCGTGTGTGTGGTTTCCGATACAAACAAATACAATCATTATAAATCAACTAAAGTGACCACAATGCAATGAAATATAGGCACAAGCCTGCAACAGGGCTGTTAAATATATATCACTTAGCTGTGTATACACAGTTTACATAAATGTACAGAATTTGAACATCCCAGCCCTAAGTAATGTTATGATTAATATAATGTAAATAGCATCACAACAATAATTCTAAATTGTCAATTGGGGCTAACAAACATGTCCAATGCTACAAACAGGCCCCAATCAGGGTATGATAGTCAGCTAGCAGTTAGCTTGTGAACCTGATGCCAAACAGCCATTAGACTACAATAAAACTGACTAAATGAGTTGCAATACAGTTTTAAGCACACAACAAGTGATATTAAAGTGTATATAAAGTAACTCACTTTGTATTGACGCACACTGCCAATTAAACAATTGACATCGAAGTTCACCGTAACTTTCAGAGCTTGCTGATGTAATGATGCTTTCAATGCCCCCTCCTGTGTCGTAAAAGTGAACACTTAAGCAACCCAATGACACAAAGAGAAAACAAAAAGACAGTCTTTTGTACACAGAAGTTCATGTGAATAACATATGAAGTTCTAGTTTCCATGCTCTTACCTCTAATGTGACTGTTGGCCATACGCAGTGTGCCTCCCGTACACTAGGGGGCGAGTGTGGTCATTTCAGCTTGCTTATCTATGTGGAAATGTAAATACAGTAGAAGAAGAGAATGCTACATGCCAATAAGCTAGGGCTAGTAACTTTCAAGTTCAAATCAAATCAAATCAAATTGGGATCTAACAGATAAGTACAACTTTTCACTGCTATTTGATGTTGTTGGTAGTGTTTTAATGTGTTTAAATGGCACTTGTGGTTATTAAGATCATCAGAAACATCAAAAAACATTACTATTTGAGTTTCCTCCGCCGGGTGGCGGGGCTCTCCCTTAGAGATAGGGTGAGAAGCTCTGTCATCCGGGGGGAGCTCAATACATTATAAATAATTATGATATAAATAAATGTAACGATCCAAAAGAAACTCAATGTAACGGAGTAAAAGTAGCGTTTCTACTTCACAAACATAAGTACAAGTAAAAAGTTTGGTACATTAAAACAACTCAGACGAGGACAATTTTTTCAAAAACGTACTTAAGTAAATGTAACACGTTACTACACACCTCTGCTTTTGGATGTTGTTGTTGGAGGGCTTTATGGAAATGCTCCCATTGGCCGCATTGTTAGCCACCTGTAAATGTGATATTTTTCCACTTAGAATACATAAAATATAAAAACTTACATAACATGGGATGTAGAACATATGTGTTCTTGTCTTACATATAAGGATTGTGAATGATAGGCAAAATTCCCAAAAAATTATGTTCCCATTTCCATCCATCCATCCATCTTCTTCCGCTTATCCGAGGTCGGGTCGCGGGGGCAGCAGCCGAAGCAGGGAAGCCCAGACTTCCCTCTCCCCAGCCACTTCGTCCAGCTCCTCCCGGGGGATCCCGAGGCGTTCCCAGGCCAGCCGGGAGACATAGTCTTCCAACGTGTCCTGGGTCTTCCTCGTGGCCTCCTACCGGTCGGACATGCCCTAAACACCTCCTTAGGGAGGCGCTCGGGTGGCATCCTGACCAGATGCCCGAACCACCTCATCTGGCTCCTCTCGATGTGGAGGAGCAGCGGCTTTACTTTGAGCTCCCCCCGGATGACAGAGCTTCTCACCCTATCGCTAAGGGAGAGCCCCGCCACCCGGCGGAGGAAACTCATTTCGGCCGCTTGTACCCGTGATCTTGTCCTTTCGGTCATAACCCAAAGTTCATGACCATAGGTGAGGATGGGAACGTAGATCGACCGGTAAATTGAGAGCTTTGCCTTCCGGCTCAGCTCCTTCTTCACCACAACGGATCGATACAGCGTCCGCATTACTGAAGACGCCGCACCGATCCGCCTGTCGATCTCACGATCCACTCTTCCCTCACTCGTGAACAAGACTCCGAGGTACTTGAACTCCTCCACTTGGGGCAAGATCTCCTCCCCAACCCGGAGATGGCACTCCACCCTTTTCCGGGCGAGAACCATGGACTCGGACTTGGAGGTGCTATAAACAATGCTATTGTGTTTTTTTTAGTTATTGTCAGCCCTTTCATTATCCCTAGTATGTGAGGATATGTAAATGTTGCAGGTCCCAGGTAGCCAGGACAAGCAGTCAGATAATATTGTCCTGTTATACAGGAGGAAAAAAGCACACAGAACGTTTCAGTTGGTCACAGACTGGTCGCTCTCGTCAGAATTTATTAACAGAATTTACAAATCCACAATTCACTTAATTTCCCATATATTTTGTCACTTTGTATTATCATGTCAATGGCTTTTACTTTATCTTCACCTCTATTTTTATCAAAACACTCAATAAACTATCATTAAACTGTTACTGTATCACTGGAGTTATAATTACCATAACAATACTGCATGCCTTTGCCATATATTTTCACATATCCACATCATCACTCCAAAACATACAATATAGTGCTCAATTAGACATTATTTCACTGTCTTGTCTTTCTCAGGAATATTCACCTTTAACTTAATGCACAATTTAGCAACATTCATTTAAATACTTTACTTTTCTTCATATTCTTCTTCTTATATAGCAGCTTTAAGTTACTGTACTTGAAATGTTCATTGACCATTCCTGAGAGCTTAACTTATATAACCATGTCTAAACATAACAAAATAGCATGTAAAAAAGTATATTAAAAAAATAGTGTTCATGTATGAGATCCAGGGCTGCCAATTATGGCCAAAGTAATAATTACGATTATTGTTATCAATATTGATTGAAATCATGATTACTGATTGTTAGGTAAAGCAGTGTTGGGGTCTGAACGTAATAACATCATGTAATTTGTAATGTCTAATAAAAAGACTATGGATAAACATTATCCATATAGTTATAAACAAATATACGTTTTTTTTGTATCTTTAATAACATCAACTTGTCAGCTTTTTGTCATCACATGATGCCTTTATCTCTATTTTTACATTTTGATAGAGAGAGTTTCTTTAATTATTTTTTTAAGTCAATGATGTCAATGCTGTATCGGGACATATCCATTAAGAGTTTGAGCAGAAATATGTCATATAGGAATTAACTATATACAATGGTACATTAACAAAATGATGTGTCACATGAATGATTTTTGGTTAGGGTTAGAGGTGACTAACCCTAACTAACCCTAACCCTAACACTTTAGTGACATGCAAAAAACACAATTAATGTAAAAAAACAACAACCTTGTGTTTACTTTTTGATATCAAAATAAAACACAAAGCAGTTTGGCTAATGAAGATGAAGTCTAATAAACAAGCGTTGTTCTTCTCCAACGCCTCCCTAGTGTTTCAGTACAACAGTTTGGCCAACAACAAAAAAAACAGAGTTATCCCTCGCACATCGAATAAACAATCTTCACAGCCAGCGTTCAATTCGATGAGATGACGAAACATTATAGCTAGTATTGATGTTATTTGAACACTGATTCAGTTTGCAGTGAAATAAAGGACAAGTGAACATCCCAGTCAACAAAGTAAAGACTTTATAAACAAGTTGTGACAACGTTCACGACACATCGCCTGCTGCAAAACATCAAGTAGTTTTCTCCTTCGCTGTATATTTAAAGTGGGGGGACAAGTGTCTCCAATATTGTCCACACCTGTCTCCATCTAAACACAGCAGTGCGCTCTTAAACGCATGGCGGGAAGCGAGGGAAAATGACGTTAAACCAAGCGCTTGGCTCCGTTTACTCCGAGGGGAAATCTCCGCAGCAAAGTCGGTGTCGTTGGTCCGCCATGATTATCCAGCCAAACACCGCTAGTGCGCATGCGCCTGACTTCGTCTTACCGAAAATGCATTAATAAATGACGGTTTTTCTGTAATTAAAAAATTAAAAGTTATAACTAACTATAGCAAATTATCATTATACCGTTTACTGTTACATCCCTCGTCCATTAACAAGTAAAAAGTCAGGGGCGGTCACGGCATGTTCTTGCCGCAAATGTTGGTACATTTTTGGGGCATTACGGCGAAAGACGAGGGCGGTCGCGGCACCTGCCGTGGTTGCCGCGGTAAAATTAGAGCCCTGGGCGTCAGAGCTGAGAAATAGCAAATGCTAATTTTTGATGCTCAGTGCTGATTTTGCATTTTAAGAGATGCGGAGATCAAGCTTGTTCCAAACATATATGTGAACAGTACACGCACGTAAAAGATGGAGAAAATACATAGTCTGGAGGTCGCAGAGGCAGAGATGTCTAAAGTCTGGAGACCCTTCATCTGTCTGACAGGGTGCGAATTCTATCTAAATAAATTACAATCCCCACAATGGCGTGTGTGCTCTCAGGTGAACTGAATATGGTCCAGACGCAAAGGGAACATCACTCAGTGGAGGTGACATATCTACAATGCGGTTTTGGCTTGAGAATTGCTCGAGAGCTGTAATAACATCATATTTCATCACAGTGGTATCTTTTCACTTTTTTGCAGAGAAAACAAACGGGAATTCCAGATAACCTTCGCGCAGCGCGTCAAATCGGTTCAATATTTAGCTGTCATGCCTCCATTTATCTGCTCGTAAATTCGAGATGTGTTACTTCCTGTGGCTGCACTAGAATAATGACACAATATTTGTTCACCAGAAGTGCATTCCATTGATTATATTCACATTTAAGCATTGGGTTTTGCCGAATTTGATCAAGTGTGACATTATTTACCAAGCATTTGCAACGTGCAAGGTAACTTTTGAAAAATTGTACTTGTCAGAGTGTATTGCAAAATGCTTTTTACTTTTACTTGAGCATTTTAGTGGAGAAGAAACACCACTACGAATCTTGTTATGTTTGCTGGGGGAGTTGACGGCACAGAACCACAAGGGGCAAGTAAAGCTCTATGTATTTATTATATATATACACTATATATAATAATCAAACAATAATATACAAAATCAACTAGAGAATGGAGTGTGACCACAAATCCAAGAGTGTGTATGGTGTAAGACTAAGTGTAGGAATTCATTGCTGAGTGTTACCAGAGTGATGAGTGAGGAAGCGAACAAGTCCAAAGGGGCTAGGCAGAAGAAGGTCCGTGTCGAAGCGGGAGGTCGAGGATCGAGGGAGGCAGTCCGGAATCCAGAGGGAAACACACAAGGAATCACAGGGAGAAGACGAGACGCAGAGCTCGTCACGTGGAACAAAGGCAGACTGCAAGGAAGATGACAAGGAAGACAACGAGACCAAATAAACACGACGGTGGAGAACACAGAGAGCAAAGCAAGGTTGCATGAAGCTTGACATGGCTTACTGTACACGACAGATGATTACGTTCTGGCCCGTAACGCAGGTCTGCACCGGCTTAAGAAGGCCAGCCAGATCATCAGCGACAGGTGTGCGGATTGCATATTAAATGCAGCTGCTGGCGGAGTGACGCGTGCAGGAGAGGAGCGGCCGTGCAGCGACATGCGCCATAACAAATCTATAGATAACTGCTCACAAAGAATTACAGTATTGTTTTGGCGCTGTCACATGACACCAAATGGACAGGACCACCCTTTAAGTATCGGCGGCCCCCGCCACACTGAAAAAAGTGACATGGTTACGCTGCATCCTTGCAATAACGAAGGAAACAACACAACAGCGTGTAACTCGCAGTCAGAAGAGGCAGCACGCCTTTACAACCGGCCTTACAAACTCGGAAAAATAAAAATTATATCATGCACTTTCATCTGTGTCAGTAGAAATGTTTACACTTCCGTCTAATTTGACTTCCAAATAGAGAAAACACATTTCAGTGTTTGTACTGTAAGTATTGTACTTTTTACACAGCAGCTTTTTGATTGTAACGTACATCTTGGTTGCATATTGGATTGGAGGTGTTGAAATCGCCATATACAAATTGGCAATGATAATCGGTAGCATGTTTATGGCGAATTCAACGTAAATTAACATCAAGCGAGCGCAGTTGTGTTAATGCATTTCTTTTATGCTAGAAAGTCACAGAGAAGTTATTCTGCATCTCAGGTATGTTGTATTGACAAACTTTATTTATGTTTGTGGCCCTGGGACATAATTTAATGTGGTCTGCCACATCAGTAAATTTGGCCCACCACTTTATTTTAAGTGGTCAACAATTCATTTTATGTCCACTATGTCATTTTAGGTGGTTTGCAGAATGTTAAGTGGCCCGCCACAATATTTTAAGTGGCCCGTCACGTTATTTTAAGTGGTCCACCACATCATTTTAAGTGGTCCACCACATCCTTTTAAATGGCCTGCCACATCATTTGACTATATTGCGGTCCGCCACATAATTTTAAATAGTCCACCACATTATTTTAAGTGGCCCGTCAGCTGCCACCTCACCTTATGTGTCCTGCTATATCATTTATGGACACTATGGTCCGCCGGATTATTTTAAATGATCCACCACATCATTATAAGTGGCCCACCACGTCATTTTACTGTACTATTGTCCGCCACATCATTTTAAGTAGTCCACCACATTGGTTTGAGTGGTCCACTATATTATTTTACTGTACTATGGCCGACACATCATTTACAGTATGTGGTTTGCCAAATGATTTTAAGTGGCCCGCCACATCATTTTATTATACTATGGTCCGCAAAATTATTTTAAGCCATCCACCACAATATTTATGTGGCCCGCCACATAATTTTCAGTATCTGGTCTGCCACGTTATTTTATGTGACACGCCATGTCATTTTACATGGCTTGCGAAAGGCTGTATATAATAAATCACTCTCTGGCTAAATGTATTTGTTCTTTCATTTTTGAGAGCACTGCATCCAATATTTGTTCCATATTTGATATTATCTGATCATGCAACAAGATATTCCAAGCATTTTTTTTGTGTTAAACAAAGATAAATCCTTAAATATCTGATCGTAACCTTGACTTATGATTTCAAAGCAAGTTTTCCATCAATCTGTAAGTCAAAATATAATACAACAATAAAACAGTTGCCAATGCAAATTGTGTAACAAATGTCATGACCAGTCAGGGTTAGGTCATGTCTTGTTTTGTTATTGTCATAGTTATAGTTCTCCTAAGCTCAAGTCTTTTTTCTGTTTAGGTGCTATTTCCTTGTTGTGGTTGATAGGCACTGATCCTACACAGTAGTTTCTGTTTAGTGATTAGTGTCCCTACCTGCTGCCGCCACTAATCATGCCCCATTTTGTACCCGTCTCGCCGTTCACTCGGCGCAGGATGATTGTTCGCCTTCAGCGAAAGTTTGCATGCATGTTAGCTTTATGTTACAGCTTTATGTTTTTCACTTAATCATGCTACACTAAGTTGTTTCTTTGGTCTTCTCGTGCGCCTCCGAACAACACGCTGATTTTGTATTTTTGCCTTGTCTTTGGTTTTCAAAGATTCTTACATGCACCCTGTGTCTGCCGCTTCCTGTTTCTCCGCACCCTGGAAACACGACCATCGCTGCAATGTGACCAGAACGTAACCAATTATAAATAACATATTCATATACACTATATTGCCAAAAGCATTTGGCCACCTGCCTTGACTCACATATGAACTTGAAGTGCCATCCCATTCCTAACCCATAGGGTTCAATATGATGTTGGTCCACCTTTTGCAGTTATTACAGCTTCAACTCTTCTGGGAAGGCTGTCCACAAGGTTGCGGAGTGTGTTTATAGAAATTTTCCACCATTCTTCCAAAAGCGCATTGGTGAGGTCACACACTGATTGGTCGAGAAGGCCTGGCTCTCAGTCTTCGTTATAATTCATCCCAAAGGTGTTCTATCGGGTTCAGGTCAGGACTCTGTGCAGGCCAGAGTCATACATGTCTTTTTGGACCTTGCTTTGTGCTGCACAGTCATGTTGGAAGAGGAAGGGGCCTGCTCCAAACTGTTCCCACACGGTTGGGAGCATGGAATTGTCCAAAATGTTTTGGTATCCTGGAGCATTCAAAGTTCCTTTTACTAGAACTAAGGGGCCAAGCCCAACTCCTGAAAAACAACCCCACACCATAACTCCTCCGCTGACCCCTCTCTGTCAGTTTACGTGGCCTACCACTTCGTGGCTTAGTTGCTGTTGTGCCCAAACTCTTCAATTTTCTTATAATAAAGCCGACAGTTGACTTTGGAGTATTTAGGAGCGAGGATATTTCTCGACTGGATTTGTTGCACAGGTGGCATCCTATGACAGTTCCACACTGGAAATCACTGAGCTCCTGAGAGCGGCCCTTTCTTTCACAAATGTTTGTAGAAACAGTCCCCGTGCCTAAGTGCTTGATTTGATACACCTGTGGCCGGGCCAAGTGATCAGGACACCTGATTCTGATCATTTGGATGGGTGGCCAAATACTTTTGGCAATATAGTGTATATATTCACTATTACAAGCCGCTCTCTGAGGCCAGCCCTAATTGCGACGTGGCCCTAATTAAAAACAAGTTTGATACTCCTGCTCTAAAGTAACAATACTCTTACTTGAGTACCATGTTTGGCTGCTCTACTCACCTCTGTAAATGCATTCCTTCTAAATTCTGCAAACAGTCTTCCAAGGGTGGCTAATGACCTGTGCAGTCAACCGTAACCAGCTAAGCGACATGATGTTTATCTATGGCGCTCGTTAGAAGAAATACCAGTGTCATAAAACCAAAACAGGTGAAGAAGCATTGATTTTTTTGGGGTGTGAAGTAAATGCCAGGTTGTGATCCGAGCTGTTAAGATCTGTGAAGCTACAGCAGACACATTAGAAGATGGCTGAACGAGCACGGCAACCTTTTCTGTGGTCATGCAGCATGGCGGAAAAATACTAAGTGAGTTTCAACTGTAGGTTCTTGAAAATGCAACTGAGCTAATTAGACTGCCAAACTGCGGGTAGCCATGGCATGGCAATCTCGACCAGTGAGAAGTGAACATCAACCCAGCTGCTACTATCAATTCCTCCTACTTACCACCCATGGCTGTGCATAATGGTATAATTAACATACGAGTTTTTGGTTGATTTGCAGACTTTTCCCTGCAAAAAGTAGGATTAGCTCTTGCAAACTAAGGCCTGTGCCAGTTCAATTACCCAAATGTCAAGAAATAAATTACATCAATTCCAAAGATTAGATACGATCTCAGTGATGTGTTAATGGAGGCATTCCACCATGACAGGCAGAGCTCTCACCAGGCCCATCATTGTGCAATCTACTATCCCTTGATAGAATTAATTCTGAGCATAATGGAGAAATTATTGTCATCCATCCTGAGCAGGGAAGGCTGAGTTTATTCAAGTACATTTGAGACACGTGTAAATGAATGCCGGATCAACCATTGTAATATGATGAATAGGAATGAGTGTTAGAAGAAAAAATGTGGGGGCAAAAATATCAAGGGAACATAAATAAATATATATATATATATATATATATATATATATATATATATATATATATATATATATATATATATATATATATATACAAACCCCGTTTCCATATGAGTGGGGAAATTCTGTTAGATGTAAATATAAACGGAATACAATGATTTGCAAATCCTTTTCAACCCATATTCAATTGAATGCACTACAAAGACAAGATATTTGATGTTCAAACTCATAAACTTTTTTTTTTTTTTTGCAAATAATAATTTACTTAGAATTTCATGGCTGCAACCCGTGCCAAAGTAGTTGGGAAAGGGAATGTCACCACTGTGTTACATGGCCTTTCCTTTTAACAACACTCAGTAAACCTTTGGGAACTGAGGAGGCACATTTTTTAAGCCTCTCAGGTGGAATTCTTTCCCATTCTTGCTTGATGTACAGCTTAAGTTGTTCAACAGTCCGGGGGTCTCCGTTGTGGTATTTTAGGCTTCATAATGCGCCACACATTTGGTAGACAGGTCTGGACTACAAGTAGGCCAGTCTAGTACCCGCAATATTTTACTATGAAGCCACGTTGATGTAACACGTGGCTTGGCATATGTTGCTCGAAAACCTGTATGTACCTTTCAGCATTAATGGTGCCTTCACAGATGTGTAAGTTACCCATGTCTTGGGCACTAATACACCCCCATACCATCACAGATGCTGGCTTTTCAACTTTGCTCCTATAACAATACGGATGATTCTTTTCCTCTTTGGTCCGGAGGACACAACGTCCACAGTTTCCAAAAACAATTTGAAATGTGGACTCGTCAGACCACAGAACACTTTTCCACTTTGTATCAGTCCATCTTAGATAAACTCATGCCCAGCAAAGCCGACGGCGTTTCTGGGTGTTGTTGATAAACGGCTTTCGCCTTGCATAGGAGAGTTTTAACTTGCACTTACAGATGTAGCGACCAACTGTAGTTACTGACAGTGGGTTTCTGAAGTGTTCCTGAGCCCATGTGGTGATATCCTTTACACACTGATGTTGCTTGTTGATGCAGTACAGCCTGAGGGATCAAAGGTCACGGGTTTAGCTGCTTACGTGCAGTGATTTCTCCAGATTCTCTGAACCCTTTGATGATATTACGGACCGTAGATGGTTATTTCCCTAAATTACTTGCAATAGCTGGTTGAGAAATGTTTTTTTTAAACTGTTGAACAATTTGCTCACGCATTTGTTGACAACGTGGTGACCCTCGCCCCATCCTTGTTTGTGAATGACTAAGCATTTCATGGAATCTAAGAAATCTAATTTAAGTTACTGGTCAATCCCAAGTACTTTTGATGGCATATAAGCTGAGTTTTAATCATCACCAGAACAGAATAGGTATTTTGTAATTTATTTTCAAAGCTTTGAAGAGACCAGCCTAGAACAACACATTCAATTGCGTAGCCCAGTTGATCTGAAAACATTACGGAAGTGCTGTGTTCTTCAATATGCCAATAGCCCACACCCTCCAGAACGAATACACATGTCTATTGTTTTACTTTAGCCTGAGACAGGATGAGCTAAGGAGAAGGAGTATCTCTCCTCCTCACATTCCTAAAGTCAAGGTAACTCACAGTGGACTTGCGGACAACCAGAAAGAGAACAAATGGAAAAACACTAGTTGTTGTCAAATACGACTGAATAGAAATAAATAACTCTTGCATATATATATATATATATATATATAAATATATATATATATATATATATATATATATATATATCCGTCACTACTTGTAATATGATTTGGGGTGTGGTCTGGGCATGCTAAGTCCCGTAGACGTCTGGGATCAATTCCAAGTAGATGTAGCGATGTAACAAAGAAATGTGCTTGTATTTGTGTGTGCGAACGCTTCAATACAGGGGTGTCAAACCCATGTTTGCTTAGGGGCCGCATGGAGGAAAATCTATTCCCAAGTGGGCCGCAATGGTAAAATCATGGCATGATAATTTAAAAATAAAGACAACTTCAGATTGTTTTCTTTGTTTTACTCTGGCCAAAAATAGAGCAAGCACATTCTGAAAACGTACAAATAATCCTCTGGACAAAACACTTCAAATGTGTTGAAAATTCTGAGGAAATTAGTGCAGTTTCAAAAACACAATGAGCTTAGACTTGGTCTCAGTGTATCTACAAAGCCAGGATTAAACTTTAAGTCACAGTCTTTCTGGGATTGAACAAAAACACAACATGTAAACTCTTCTATGTATCAAATACCTTCTTTGCTAACTCAACAAACCGTAATACACGGCAGTAATATCTATTCAAAAGGGTTAAGTTCACTTTCCTTGTGTTAGACAGAGATATTTCGGGGCAACGAGGGTGCCAAATAACGATGTGTTCGAAGCAGAAGACGTAAAACGGCAGGTTTTAAGTTTCCTGTGGGTCGAGGAGGAGGACCCACAGTCCACCTTTACTGTGTACCTCTTGTTTGGCCCCGGTATAAACCGTTTGCTTGCCTAACATAATTTGTATTGTGACATCATCATTGTGGACACATTTAGAACAGCAGTCTCTTTCGTTAAAAAAGCTGCAAATTTTTATACTTGGCAAACTCTTCACGCGGTCCGGATAAAACCTGTCCGAGGGCCTGATCCGGCGTTTGACGTTTGACACACCTGCTTTAATACATCTGATTTTTTAGTAGCATACACCGTACGTACATTTTTAGTCGGAAAGCCATTCAAATCTCACCTAATACATGAGGCCTGAGGAGAGCAAATGTGTGTTAGTATGTACCAATGCATCTTCCCACTATTGTACTGCAGCTTTCCCGAGTTCATTATTTCTGCCAGTCGCCTCTTAACCGCCCTTCGTGACCCTCTGGAAAGCTTTTGTCCTGGAGCACGCTTATCGCTTAGTCTTGCCTCTGTACGCTGACAGCATTTAATATTTACAGTTCCACCCAACATGCCAGATGTCGAAATCTGAGAACGTGTCCTTCAACTGTCTGTAACCTTATTCCATCACTATTCATGGAATAAAATGGACGCAAAACTGCAGAATTCTGTTCATAGATGTTATTCTATTATTGTTATTCAATTATAACTCATGTAATACAGACCTCAGCATACGGGTTTAGTTGGTGCTGTGATGCAGCTAGTACTTTCAATTTCAACTGTGCTTGGCGACCCCAAAAAATCACATGTCTTTAAAATGAAAAAAATAACTTGTATTTAGGAAAAATACACTACAAACAATGAAATAGATATACTACGACATACTTGCCATCCCTCCCGAATTTTCCGGGAGACTCCCGAAATTCAGCGCCTCTCCCGAAAACCTCCCGGGACAAATATTCTCCCGAAAATCGCCCGATTTTCAGCCGGAGCTGGAAGCCACGCCCCCTCCAGCTCCATGCGGCCCTGAGTGAGGACAGCCTTTTTTCATGACGGGAGGACAACAGTGTGACAAGAACTAAATCATCCAGACTAGAGATAAATTGTATTATTATGTTTATCTTACCTAAAAATAAATATATTTATTAATTTAAAAAAATAAAAAATAAATACATTTTTATTATATTTTGCTAAAAACATCAAAATTAATTTTATTTTTCTTTGTATTTTTTCCTGACTCCTTATTACATCCAGCCATAGAATTATACATTAAAATAAACATATTTGAAATAATTGATTTTGAATTATCATAATAATTCATTTAAAATGACCATATTTAATTATTAAAATAATTGCTTGTTTATCAACAACATTAGCATTTTATTCATTACATTTTGAAACTCTCAGAAGCCAAGTTATGTTATATTCCTTAAGATTTATTTATGCAAGTTTGAAGTATCAATTATCTAAACACAGTTTTGTTTGCATAATTTCAGTATATATATATATATATATATATATATATATATATATATATGTGTGTGTGTATGAAATACTTGACTTGGTGAATTCTAGCTGTCAATATACTCCTCCCCTCTTAACCACGCCCCCAACGGACAGTGCACCCCCCCTCCACCTTACCCTAACCCCAACCCAAACCCCAACCATAACCCTAACATTAACCCCCAAACCGTAACCCTGACCTTGACTCTGAACCTAACCCTAACCCTAACCCTAACCCTAACCCAATGTTAATAAGCAACTAATTAATGGTTCATATGTTCCTCATAATAAAGTGTTACCGAAGTATTGTATGAAAACAATACAGAGAGAATAATATGGACAGATCCAAAGGACAGATTCCTATATCGGGAGTGTCGATACCAAGGATAGTATCAGTTTATGAGTAATACTAGAGTGATTAGATTAATATTTTTTATTTTCACAAAATCTGTTTTTTTTGTAGTTTTTCATTATTGTTGACACATTCATATTGTTGTAGCTGGCTCTGGGCCGCAACAACACAAAGGGGAAGACGAGACTGAACTAAAAATATTCAATATAACAAAAAGGAGTATAACCTGTAATCCCACAAGAAAGTATGCTACATTCACTCCAGCTCATTAGGCCAATGAGGTGCAGGTGTGGGACCTGCAAACAGACATATGCGTGTGGGAGAGAAGGGCAACCAAGCAGGCAGGAACACCGAGCCCCTGCTTGCAAACATGAGAGAGGAGGCGGCCAAGCAGGCCTAAACATTAAGCCCCTTCCACAAGGCCTGGGTTGCAACTAAATCTACACATATCCCTTGACGCAATAGGACTTTAAAGGAGGAAATCAAATAATTTGATGGCGTTATCTACAGGGAAAGTGATGCAGCTATAGATCCAGCAGGAAGTCAATTCACCCCAGCATCGGAATATGCTCTGACAAATTAAAGTTAAAGTTAAAGTACCAATTATTGTCACACAAACACTAGGTGTGGTGAAATCTGTCCTCTGCATTTGACCTATCCCCTTGTTCAACCCCTGGGAGGTGAGGGGAGCAGTGAGCAGCAGCGGTGGCCGCGCCCGGGAATCATTTTTGGTGATTTAACCCCCAATTCCAACCCTTGATGCTGAGTGTCAAGCAGGGAGGTAATGGGTCCCATTTTTATAGTCTTTGGTATGACTCGGCCGGGGTTTGAACTCCCAACCTACCGATCTCAGGGCAGACACTCTATCTAAGTAACAAAGACTTAATTTAGAGTTATTTGGTCAGGGTCAGGGTTAGGGTTAGAGGGTTAAGGTTTAGGGTTGGTTGTATAATAAGGCCATGCAGAATAAGGCATTAATAAGTACTTAATTTGACACGTTGACTAATTAAGAGACAATATGTTACTAATTTGCATGTTAATAAGCAACTAATTAATGGTTCATATGTTCCCCATACTAAAGTGTTACCATAAAATTTAACCATGTAACTTGACTTTTAAAAATATATACTAACTTCTACTGCTAATAAGAAATATTGTATGAAAACAATACAATAGAGTGTACCACAAACAACTGCCGCACTTGTGTGAAGTAACGCAATAATACTGTGCGGCATTTAGCTTGGAGAGTAGACTTCTACAGTATGTCCTTCCAGCTGCTTCTCCGTCAAACACACCATCAGCAGCTTCTCCATATTTGCATGTATGAATTAGATACTATTCTAACATTCTTAGCTGGTGATATAAACTTTCTAAATGCGGCAACACTTGTTAGTCTATAAACGAATGCCAGCTAACATTTTGGAATTGCAACAGCTCGCAAAATCGATTGCAAACAAAACACATAAGTCTAAGAAAACAAGATATCAATTGGACATCACTGCTCAGTGTTAAACATTTGAAAACAAATGTATTTATTTTTAACACTTAAGATTTATTAACAAAAAAAGCTACCAAAAATGGTCACTGTTAATTACCGGTATCCATTTAATGGTACCGGTAATTGGTAGCGTATTGATTCAAGTGCACCATAGTGTTACGTTTACAGAGGGAGTTGACGGCACAGACACAAGGGGGCGTAGTTGCTCTAGGTCAGTGGTTCTTAACCAGGGGTTCGGCGGAGGTCAAAACACACCCGACTCATCGTGTAAATACAAACTTCTCCCTATCGGCGTATTACGGATACGGCAACAGCTGACTGATTTGCAGGTGTGTAGTTTGTTGTGAGTTTATGCACTGTGTTGGTGTTGTTGTTTGAACAAGGTGATGTTCATGCACGGTTCATTTTATGCACAACTAAAAAAAACATGGTAACACTTTAGTATGGGGAACATATTCACCATTAATTAGTTGCTTATTAACATGCAAATTAGTAACATATTGGCTCTTAACTAGTCATTATTCAGTACTTATTAATGCTTTATTCGGCATGGCCTTATTAGAACCCTAACTTAGACTTAGACAAACTTTAATGATCCACAAGGGAAATTGTTTAACACAGTAGCTCAGTTACAATGATGGAAAGTGTAAGGATAGAAAGGACAATGCAGGTATAAATAGACTATATATAGCAAAATAAAATATAACATAACATATATACGAATATATACATAATATGTGTACAGTGTATTATATATACAGATATATTATATTATGTCTATAACATATATGCAATATATACCAATGACCAACCCTGACCCTAACCCTAACCAAATAACTCTAAATTAAGTGTTTATTACTTAGAATATGTTCCCCTAGTGTCCAAATAACTCTAAATTAAGTCTTTGTTACTTAGAATATGTTCCCCATACTAAAGTGTTACCAAAAACATATAACTTTGTCTTGAATTTGAAAGAAAAAAAACATTTTATTTTTCACTAAAGAAGGGTTCGGTGAATGCGCATATGAAACTGGTGGGGTTCGGTTCCTCCAACAAGGTTAAGAACCACTGCTCTAGGTATTTATTATATACATATATTTACAATATATATAATAATAAACCATAAATAATACAACCAAACAATAATATTAATTAAACAGGGGGAAATGGAGTGTGACTAGTTGTGTGGTACCATAATGTTGAACGAGAGGAGGGACAAGGCAAGAAGGCAGTCCGTGGGCAGGCAGGTAGTCAGGGTAAATAGCGAGGCGTCAGCGATCTGTGTCCAAGCAGGAGGTCGAGAATCCAAAAGGGGCAGCCAGAGAACCAGAGGGGAACAACAGGGAATCACAGGAGAAGACGAGAAGGTAGGCTACAGGGAGGGCAACAAGGAAGACACGGCACCAATCAAACACAGAGGGGAAAAGACAGGGAGAGCAGGATTGCATCAAGCATGTAGTTTGCATACTGTACGCCAACAGAAGGTTACGTTCCGGCGCGGGACAGCAGGTTGAGCAGGCTTATAAAAGAAAGTCTGATCATCAGCTCCAGGTGTGCTGATTGCCAGCGATTGATTGCAGCTGCTGGCTGCCGCCGGTGGCGCGCACAGATGAATGCGCACTGACATGCGCCCGGGCCGTGACATATAGAATAGTTTACCTGGTATATGCTGTGCATGTATAAAGTTAAAGTTAGAGTACCAATGATAGTCACACACACACACTAGGTGTGGCGAAATTATTCTCTGCATTTGACCCATCACCCTTGATCACCCCCTGGGAGGTGAGGGGAGCAGTGGGCAGCAGCGGTGGCCGCGCCCGGGAATCATATTTTTGGTGATTTAACCCCCAATTCCAACCTTTGATGCTGAGTGCCAAGCAGGGAGGTAATGGGTCCCATTTTTATAGTCTTTGGTATGACTCGGCCGGGGTTTGAACTCACAACCTACCGATCTCAGGGCGGCCACTCTAACCACTGGGCCACTGAGAACTGTTCAAACAGTTTTGAAAAGTTCAAAGTTTGTTATGGCCGGTAGAGTGCTGATAAGAGGTCTCAACTGACGAGGCGGAATGAGTTCAAATCCTCTGTAATCCCGTTGCTTCGCAGGGACGACAAACACGTGTAGAATCGTCCGAGCGCACCGTTTTTGACGGACACGTTTGTTTCTGTGAGCGTGTCCCACTCAGAGAACATCACAGAGCTTCACTGGCCGTCATGAGGAGAGAGACGGTAGAGGCTGGCTGCCAGGCCGCTCACACAGCAGATTGCGGGAGGTTTGGGACAGAGGATGCTGCCTCTTGATTTCTGACTCATCTCAGCTGTCGCTGTCTGTGGAAATCTCCACAAATGTCAATGCGTCATTGTCAGTTTTGAATGCTGGGAACTCCTATTGTGTGGTTATTATTGTTCTCTTATTTGCAACATATTCCCACGGCATTCTGTGCTGATGCACGACGTCGGCAGAGGAATTATTAGGATTAAAGGATTAATGATGCTCCACCTGGGCTTTCTTTGTCAGTGTGCTTCTGGTAAAAATGTGGCGTGCTCAAAAGGGGTCAACAAAGGGTCTCAATATGTTCCTCGGCCTCCAAGAACCTCCCTGCATCTTGTCTGTGCTGTCGACGTGATTCGAGAGGATGCAAACTGAAACAATGTCCATTGCTACAGCCTATGGACTCATACAGTAAGGAAGGGATTCATATGGCCTCATTCCTGGTTGGATCTCCCGTGAGAGGAAGAGGAGAGGTTAATTTTACCATGCAGTCTGCTGAAAATGGTGGATAACCGCCACTCTACATAGCAACTGACGCTGTGGTCAAAGTTGGAATTAACACATTTTAAGATAGTTAACAGTTGACTGCCATCTTGTGGCTAAAGTGGATAGTGCAACCCCCCCAATTTGTCACCTTACATGTGTCAGGTGTCAACCTGATTTTTTTGTAAATCTGACTTTTTCCAGCTGACTGTTTAGATCAGTGTTTTTCAACCTTTTCTGAGCCAAGGCACACTTTTTCATTGAAAAAGTCCTGAGGCACACCACCAATAGAAAACATAAAAAAAAGAAACTCAGCAGCCGATATTGACAGTAAAAAGTTCTTATCGCAATTATTGGATATGAATTCAAACCATAAACAACCATGCATCAATATAGCGCTTGTCTCAAAGTCGGTGTACTGTCACCACCTGTCACATCACGCCGTAACTTATTTTTGAATTTTTTGGTGTTTTCATGTGTGTAGTGTTTTAGTTCTTGTCTTGCGCTCCTATTTTGGTGGCTTTTCCTCTTTTGTTTATATTTTCCTGTATCAGTTTCATGTCTTCCTTGAACACTATTCCCCCGCACCTGCTTTGCAATCAAGACTATTTAAGTTGTGCGGATGCTATCCTTCTTTGTGGGGACATTGTTGATTGTCATGTACGGATGTACTTTGTGGACGCCGTCTGCTCCACACGCTGTAAGTCTTTACTGTCGTCCATCATTCTGTTTTTGTTTACTTTGCAGCCAGTTCAGTTTTAGTTTTGGTTTGCACAGCCATCCCTAAGCTTTAATGGCTTTTCTTAGCGGCACTCGCCTTTTGTTTATTTTTGGTTTTAGCGTTAGATACCTTTTTACTTGCACATTGCCTCCCACTGTCGTCTGCATATTGTGATCGCGACAATCCATGTTCCCGACATCTACAAAGCAATTAGCTACCTGCTGCCACCTACTGATATGGAAGAGTATTATACGGTTACTTTGCCGAGCTCTCGATAGCACAGAAACTCAACAATGGCACATTATTTGCGGATTATAATTACTGATTTGCTAAAAATATTTTTAACCCAATTAGGTTAAATTACATAATCTACCACGGCACACCGGACTGTATTCTGCGCACAGTGATTGAAAAACACTGGTTTAGATTACAGACTGCAGTATATACGCACGCAGGCTCCAGTGTGGCCCCGATGTCACTTGCATGCACAGTTTGATGAAGTGAAAACAAAAAAGTTGTCGCAACAACTACTACTAAAATTACCACTCTGCAAAATAAAAGCTGCCACACTTTTGAATTTTTTAAAGTTTTTTTTTAACATGAAACAAATTAAAGTGATACAATGTATGCAGGGTCGTTAAGTTAAGTACACATGGACATAACATTGTTCTTCAACTCACTTACGTAAAAAACTTAAGCAATGTACGTAACGTCTTAGAAAATACGCCACAGGGTACACATCATTTCTAGTCCTTTAACAATCGCTATGTACACTTGTAAAGAACATAATGTCATGGCTGTCTTGAGTTTCCAATAATTTCTACGACTCTTATTTTTTTGTGATAGAGTGATTGGAGCACATACTTTTACTTGTTGGTCACAAATAACATTCATGAAGTTTGGTTCTTTTATGAATTTATTATGGGTCTACTGAAAATGTGACCAAATCTGCTGGGTCAAAAGTATACATACAGCAATGTTAATATTTGGTTACATGTCCCTTGGCAAGTTTCACTGCAATAAGGCACTTTTGGTAGCCATCAACAAGCTTCTGGCAAGCTTCTGGTTTAATTTTTGACCACTCCTCTTGACAAAATTGATGCAGTACAGCTAAATGTGTTGGTTTTCTGACATGGACTTGTTTCTTCAGCATTGTCCACACGTTTAAGTCAGGACTTTGGGAAGGCCATTCTAAAACCTTAATTCTAGCCTGATTTAGCCATTCCTTTACCACTGTTGACGTGTGTTTGGGGTCATTGTCCTGTTGGAACACCCAACAGCGCCCAAGACCCTGATGATTTTAGGTTGTCCTGAAGAATTTGGAGGTAATCCTCCATTGTCCCATTTACTCTCTGTAAAGCACCAGTTCCACTGGCAAAACAGGCCCAGAGCATAATACTATTACCACCATGCTTGACGGTAGGAGTGGTGTTCCTGGGATTAAAGGCCTCACCATTTCTCCTCCAATCATATTGCTGGGTATTGTGGCCAAACAGCTAATTTTTTGTTTCATCTGACCACAGAACTTTCGTCCAGAAGGTCTTATCTTTGTCCATGTGATTTGTCCTGGGTATGACGTTAAACTGCAACCGCAGGCTGTAGAGAGGTAGCATCTTACCTCAGCAAGGGTCCTCTATCTAAGGAAGTATCCCTACTGATAGTCCTGGTCCTCCTGCATGCCTGTATGGCACTTCCCGTGGTGCCTAACCTAGCCAGCACACTGGGATAGAAGACTGGTTCTCGGCTGACCGTGCGGAAGAAACCCTCAGAGGTTCAACGGGCTGAATGGCGACTCCAGCAAGCTCTGTGGAGCGCTACGGACTGGATGTGTTACGCTATAATGTGCCCAGGCCATCTACTGCACCTGGATCCATCTCCAGTCGCAACGACTCTGTCTTGCCACTGGATACACGTGGACTCGGGCGAGAGAGTGAGAGTGCGCAACCCACCCTCACTTAAATCCAATGCACCGCGCAAGTCATTACTTCACACACACACAACCCCGCAATCTCCGCCACCTCCACCCATGTTCTGCTGCGTCAGGCATTTAGCGAATTGGCAGGTGTGGACTTCACCGAAAGCCATAGTCACAAACTCGCACGCAAGCGGCTCGGGCCGTATAGGGTCGCTGTCCAATGACTGAGGCAGCACTGGACTTCGGCAGCCCTCTTTAGGTATGCACTGCCTACCTCCTGGCATGAGGAACGGGCTAAAAAAGGTGCCCAAAAAACTGCCTTCCTCACCTCTTCCTGGCCAGCTAGCCGCAGCTGGCAGGCATCCCGTTACCAACGGTAAGAAACAAGGAAACAAGAAAAAGGTGACATCAATCACCCTTGGCACATGGAATGTGCGCACACTTCTTGATAGGGCTGTTGGCCTATCAAGACCTGAGAGGAGAACTGCCCTGATCGCCAGAGCGCTGGACTGGTACGGCATCCAGATCTCTGCTATCAGCGAGAAACGTCTAGCTGGAGAGGGACAGTTGACAGAGACTGGTGCTGGCTATACCTTCTTCTGGATAGGCCGCACTGAAGCCGAGCGGCGTGAGGCAGGAGTTGGCTTTGCCATTAAATCCAACTTGGTCAGTAAGCTGGCTGCACTTCCCAAAGGCGTCAATGACCGCCTGATGATGCTGCGCCTGCCTCTTCCAGGAAAAGACTCTGCCACTCTCATCGGTGCCTATGCCCCCATGATGACGAACCCAGACGATGTGAAGGAGAGGTTCTATGAAAACCTGAACGCTACCATCACGGCAGTGGCCAGGGCAGACAAGCTCATCACCCTCAGTCAGCCAGGGTCATGGGAAGGAGTCCTCGGCAAAAATGTCATGGGCATCTGTAACAGCAATGACACCCTTCTGCTGGAGACCTGTGCGGCACATGAGCTCTTGATCACCAACTCAGTTTTCAGCCTCCCAAAGCACGACAGGACCTCATGAATGCATCCCCGCTCAAGACACTGGCACCTACTGGACTATGTCATCGTGAGGCGAAGGGACACAGGGTTACAAAGGCAGAGTGCAGAGTGCTGCACTGACCATAGGCCCCTTGTGTCTAAGCTGAATATCAAAATCCATCCTTCCAGAAGGCCTCAAGGTTCCAAACCTCCGAAGCGCTTTAACGTTTCCAGGCTCATCACTGCCTCTGTCAAGCAATCCCAGACCGAAGAGCTCAACAGCAAACTGCAGGACCTTAAACCCTCTGGGAACGTCGAGGAGAACGGGGCTGCGTTTAGAGACACTGTCCACACTGCTGCTCTCAATGCAGTAGAATCTACGGCCCGCAGGCAACAGGACTGGTTTGATGAGAACAATGATCACATCAGAGATCTTCTCCAGGAGAATCATCGTCTGCACAAAGCCCACCTCGGTGATCCAACATCCTCTCGAAAACAGTCTGCCCTTTAAGAACATCAAAGCAACCATCCAGCGGGAGCTGCGTCGGATGCAGGACAACTGGCTAAGCAGAAAATCTGACGAGATCCAGTCCTATGCAGACCAGAATTGCAAGAAGTACTACAGCACCCTCAAGGCCAATTTACGGGCCCACAACATCAGGATATTCCCCTCTCCTCAGTGCTGATGGCAGCACACTGGTCACAGACAGAGAGAAGATCCTTGAGCACTGGGCTGAACATCACAGAGTTTCACTGGCCATCACGAGGAGAGAGACGGTAGAGGCTGGCTGCCAGGCCGCTCGCACAGCAGATTGGGGGAGGTTTGGGACAGAGGATGCTGCCGCTTGATTTCTGACTCATGTCAGCTGTCGCTGTCTGTGGAAATCGCCACAAATGTCAATGCGTCATTGTCAGCTCTTGAATGCTGGGAACTCCTATTATGTGGTTATTATTGTTCTCTTATTTGCAACATATTCCCACGGCATTCTGTGCTGATGCACAACGTCAGCGGAGGAATTATTAGGATTAAAGGATTAATGATGCTCCACCTGGACTTTCTTTGTCAGCGTGCTACTGCTAAAAATGTGGCGTGCTCAAAAGGGGTCAACAAAGGGTCTTGATATGTTCCACGGTCTCCAAGAACCTCCCTGCGTCTTGTCTGTGCTGTCGACGTGATTCGAGAGGATCCAAATGGAAATAGTCACAATAATGTCCATTGCTACAGCCTATGGACTCATACAGTAAGGAAGGGATTCATATGGCCCTATTCCTGGTTGGATCTCCCGTGAGAGGAAGAGGAGAGATTAATTTTGCCATGCAGTCTGCTGTAAATGGTGGATAACCGCCACTCTACATAGCAACTGACACTGTGGTCAAAGTTGGAATTAACACATTTTAAGATGGTTAACAATTGACTGCCATCTGGTGGCTAAAGTGGATAGTGCAACCCCCGCCCCAATTTGTTTCCTTACATGTGTCAGGTGTCAACCTAATTTTTTTCTAAATCTGACTTTTTCAAACTGACTGTTTAGATTACAAGTAAAATGTGATCTTTATCAGACTGCAGTATATAGGCACACAGGCTCCATAGTGGCCCCAGTGTCACTTGCATGAGCAGTTTGATAAAGGGAAAACAAAGAAAGTTGTCGCAACAACTAATACTAATAATAATACCACTCTGCAAAATAAAAGCCGCCACATCTTTGAACTTATTTTTTATTTTTTAACATGAAACAAATTAAAGTGATACAATGTATGCATGGTCGTTAAGTAAAGTTCACATGGACATAGCATTGTTTTTCAACTCACTTACGTAAGCAATGTATGTAACATATTTGAAAATACGCCACAGGGTACACATCATTTACGGTCCTTTAACAATCGCTATTTCTTCGGAATCAAAGTATATGTATATATAAATATATATACAGGTAAAAGCCAGTAAATTAGAATATTTTGAAAAACTTGATTTATTTCAGTAATTGCATTCAAAAGGTGTAACTTGTACATTATATTTATTCATTGCACACAGACTGATGCATTCAAATGTTTATTTCATTTAATTTTGATGATTTGAAGTGGCAACAAATGAAAATCCAAAATTCCGTGTGTCACAAAATTAGAATATTACTTAAGGCTAATACAAAAAAGGGATTTTTAGAAATGTTGGCCAACTGAAAAGTATGAAAATGAAAAATATGAGCATGTACAATACTCAATACTTGGTTGGAGCTCCTTTTGCCTCAATTACTGCGTTAATGCGGCGTGGCATGGAGTCGATGAGTTTCTGGCACTGCTCAGGTGTTATGAGAGCCCAGGTTGCTCTGATAGTGGCCTTCAACTCTTCTGCGTTTTTGGGTCTGGCATTCTGCATCTTCCTTTTCACAATACCCCACAGATTTTCTATGGGGCTAAGGTCAGGGGAGTTGGCGGGCCAATTTAGAACAGAAATACCATGGTCCGTAAACCAGGCACGGGTAGATTTTGCGCTGTGTGCAGGCGCCAAGTCCTGTTGGAACTTGAAATCTCCATCTCCATAGAGCAGGTCAGCAGCAGGAAGCATGAAGTGCTCTAAAACTTGCTGGTAGACGGCTGCGTTGACCCTGGATCTCAGGAAACAGAGTGGACCGACACCAGCAGATGACATGGCACCCCAAACCATCACCCAACCATGCAAATTTTGCATTTCCTTTGGAAATCGAGGTCCCAGAGTCTGGAGGAAGACAGGAGAGGCACAGGATCCACGTTGCCTGAAGTCTAGTGTAAAGTTTCCACCATCAGTGATGGTTTGGGGTGCCATGTCATCTGCTGGTGTCGGTCCACTCTGTTTCCTGAGATCCAGGGTCAACGCAGCCGTCTACCAGCAAGTTTTAGAGCACTTCATGCTTCTTGCTGCTGACCTGCTCTATGGAGATGGAGATTTCATGAAGTTAGCAATTAAATAAAGGAAAAGTGACTATCTCAGTGAAAACACTCAAGACTTTATAAACAAGTTGTGGCAACGTTTGCGACACATCGCCTGCTCAGTGTTTCCTCTCGTCATTAACTCTCAGTCACAGCAGGTGAGAGGACTCTGCGTTGAGAAAATGAGAGCAACATCAAATAGTTTTCTTCACCGCTGTAAACTTTTAGAGTGGGACAAATGTGTCGGTCTGCAATATTATCCACACCTGTCGCACACGCCGTCGAACAGCAATGCACTCTTATACGCACGCCGAGAAGTGGAGTGAAATAAAGTGAACGTTAACTCTGAGGGAAAATCTCCAAGTGGAGTGAAATAAAGTGAACGTCTACTCTGAGGGAAAATCTCCTGGAGCAAGGTCCGTGTAGTTGCTTTGCGCCATGTTTTGGCAAGCAAAACGACGCTGGTGCACATGCGGCGACTTTGTTTCCTGGAAGTAAGCAATGATGCCTAAAATGCACCAATAAATGAAGTTTTTTGATAATAACAATTTAAACAGTATCATTAACCGTCAAGGAATTTTATCGCGGTTTATCAATATACCGTTTACCGTTACATCCATATTACATATATATATATATATATATATATATATATATATAGACTATTACAAACCCCGTTTCCATATGAGTTGGGAAATTGTGTTAGATGTAAATATAAATGGAATACAATGATTTGCAAATCATTTTCAAACTAATAAACTTTTTTTTTTGCAAATAATCATTACTTTTAGAATTTGATGCCAGCAACACGTGACAAAGAAGTTGGGAAAGGTGGCAAAAAAGAGTGAGAAAGTTGAGGAATGCTCATCAAACACTTATTTGGAACATCCCACAGGTGAACAGGCAAATTGGGAACAGGTGGGTGCCATGATTGGGTATAAAAGTAGATTCCATGAAATGCTCAGTCATTCACAAACAAGGATGGGGTGAGGGTCACCACTTTGTCAACAAATGTGTGAGCAAATTGTTGAACAGTTTAAGAAAAACCTTTTTCAACCAGCTATTGCAAAGAATTTAGGGATTTCACCATCTACGGTCCGTAATATCATCAAAGGGTTCAGAGAATCTGGAGAAATCACTGCACGTAAGCAGCTAAGCCCGTGACCTTCAATCCCTCAGGCTGTACTGCATCAACAAGCGACATCAGTGTGTAAAGGATATCACCACATGGGCTCAGGAACACTTCAGAAACCCACTGTAAGTAACTACAGTTGGCCGCTACATCTGTAAGTACAAGTTAAAACTCTCCTATGCAAGTTGAAAACCGTTTATCAACAACACCTAGAAACGCCGTCGGCTTCGCTGGGCCTGAGCTCATCTAAGATGGACTGATGCAAAGTGGAAAAGTGTTCTGTGGTCTGACGAGTCCACATTTCAAATTGTTTTTGGAAACTGTGAACGTCGTGTCCTCCGGACCAAAGAAGAAAATAACCATCCGGATTTTTATAAGTGCAAAGTTGAAAAGCCAGCATCTGTGATGGTATGGGGGTGTATTAGTGCCCAAGACATGGGTAAATTACACATCTGTGAAGGTGCCATTAATGCTGAAAGGTACATACAGGTTTTAGAGCAACATATGTTGCCATCCAAGCAACGTTACCATGGACGCCCCTGCTTATTTCAGCAAGACAATGCCAAGCCACGTGTTACATCAACGTGGCTTTATAGTAAAAGAGTGCGGGTACTAGACTGGCCTGCCTGTAGTCCAGATCTGTCTCCCATTGAAAATGTGTGGCACATTATGAAGCCTAAAATACCACAATGGAGACCCCCGGACTGTTGAACAACTTAAACTGTACATCAAGCAAGAATGGGAAAGAATTCCACCTGAGAGGCTTACAAAATGTGCCTTCTCAGTTCCCAAACGTTTACTGAGTGTTGATGCATAACATGGGTCAAATGTGACCCAACCAAGTTTTTATTATCTGTTTCTTTGCAATAATTGAATGTAATCTTTCAGTATTCCAACGTTTACTGAGTGTTGTTAAAAGGAAAAGGCCATGTAACACAGTGGTGAACATGCTCTTTTCCCATCTACTTTGGCACGTGTTGCTGCCATGAAATTCTAAGTTAATTATTAATTGCAAAAAAAAAATAAAGTTTATGAGTTTGAACATCAAATATCTTGTCTTTGTAGTGCATTCAATTGAATATGGGTTTAAAATGATTTGCAAATCATTGTATTCCATTTATATTTACATCTAACACAATTTCCCAACTCATATGGAAACGGGGTTTGTACATTCAATGACAGCTAATGCAAACAACAACCAAAGCTAATGTGCGTGCACGTGTTACATACGTAGTTACGCCATTGCGTCGTAGAAGCCGTAAGAGGGTGGAATATAACACAGATTTTTTGAAAATGATTTGCAAATCATTGTATTCCGTTTATATTTACATCTAACACAATTTCCCAACTCATATGGAAATGGGCTTTGTATATTGTACCACACTGGTTCTTAACCATTGGGTCTGGGCCCCTTGTTGTACCACCAGAAAATATCTGCTACTCAGCTGTGGTCCAAACAAACAGAAGAAGTCTGGCGCTAAAGTTAAAGAAAAGTTTCTTAAGCAGTGGTGAAACTGTATTTTCATTTGGACTTTTCTTTTTTTTTTGACATATTAGTCAACAAACAGTCATTAATCATGTAGTTTATTTATTTTAACACGACATAAATGTATTTACATTTATTTTTTGTCAGTTATTGATGAGTCCCTTCTTGGAATAATTTGGTTAGTATCTATTTTCCTAATCAGCCTGACCTGAGCCTAAGGTTTTTGTGTAAAATAAAAAATTTTAATCTTTGTGTTCTATACATGGTTTCATATTATTAGAAAAGGTTGTAAACTGTAAGCAGGTTGGATATAATCATTGAACATGATTAAATCAAAATTATTAAATAATTGAGTGGGTCCCGGCCCCTTCTGTAGTGGAAAAGGTGGGCCCCGAGGTCAAAAGGTTGAGAATTCCTGCTTTATCATAACAACAACATAACTGTAAATTGTTTGTTGGTTTTCTTGGACTGTTTTTGTATGTGTGCACGGGTGAGTGATTGCTGTAAACACCAATTATTTTACATGTAAATATTTTTATTACATAAAACCCCGAAAGGGATAAGCGGTAGAAAATGGATGGATGGATGGACAATTAGTAATTGTGAAAAATAGAGATTGTTTTAGCAGACATGCTCTCTGTTAAACCACCAATGGTAACATAAGCGGGCCAAATGTGTTATTGTTATATTTTTTTGCTTTAAAACATGTAACTGTGAGCAAGTTGCAAACAGCCCCTTTAATAAAGTGTACGTCATTGTAGTGTGTGACTGGTGGGAAAAAAAGAGAACTCTTGACGGTGGCGTTGTTTGAATGCGACTTTCTCGCGCAACATGTTACCAGACCATCGGTTACGATAGTTTACCCTTTGGAGCGCTTCAGTACGCATATATACTATATTGCCAAAAGTATTTGACCACCTGCCTTGAACTTGAAGTGCCATCCCATTCCTAACCCATAGGGTTCAATATGATGTCGGTCCACCTTTTGCAGCTATTACAGCTTCAACTCTTCCGGGAAGGCTGTCCACAAGGTTGCGGAGTGTGTTTATAGGAATTTTCCACCATTCTTCCAAAAGCGCATTGGTGAAGTCACAGACTGATGTTGGTCGAGAAGGCCTGGCTCTCAGTCTCTGTTCTAATTCATCCCATAGGTCTTCTGCCAAGTTCAGGTCAGGATTCTGTGCAGGCCAGTCAAGTTCATCCACACCAGACTCTGTCATCAATGTCTTTATGGACCTTGCTTTGTGCACTGGTGCACAGTCATGTTGGAAGAAGAAGGGACCCGCTCCAAACTGTTCCCACAAGGTTGGGAGCATGGAATTGTCCAAAATGTTTTGGTATCCTGAAGCATTCAAAGTTCCTTTCACTGGAACTACGGGGCCAAGCCCAACTCCTGAAAAACAACTCCACACCACAATTCCTCCTCCACCAAATTTCACACTCGGCACAATACAGTCCGAAATGTACCGTTCTCCTGGGAACCTCCATACCCAGACTTGTCCATCAGATTGCCAGATGGAAAAGCGTGATTCATCACTCCAGAGAAGGCGTCTCCACTGCTCTAGAGTCCAGTGGCGACGTGCTTTACACCACTGCATCCCACGCTTTGCATTGGACTTGGTGATGTATGGCTTAGATGCAGCTGCTCGGCCATGGAAACCCATTCCATGAAGCTCTCTGCGTACTGTATGTGGGCTAATTGGAAGGTCACATGAAGTTTGGAGCTCTGTAGCAACTGAATGTGCAGAAAGTCGCTGACCTCTTTGCACTATGCGCTTCAGCATCCGCTGACCCCTCTCTGTCAGTTTACGTGGCCTTGAGTTGCTGTTGTTCCCAAACTCTTCCATTTTCTTATAATAAAGCCGTCAG